>NC_084806.1:1515806-1885181 GCF_963583255.1 Pyrus communis
ATGCACCAGGATAGCTTGTCAGGGTCTAGTTTACATGTTTAGATTAATTTGCAGGGTAAAAGAAAAACTTCACGTTGTCTTCCTTGAACCTTGAACAGTAGTTAAAGCGTATCGCCGCAAACCCTCTCTTAAACTACTACATGCTACATGAACCTTTAGCTGTGAATCAAGTGTTTGCACAAGGTGATCTCACGCCATCGACAGTTCGAGTTAAAGAACAAAACCAAAATAAATAAATAAATCATGTACAAGACTGAATGAGCCCTCTATGAACAGCATAGGGATCAAAACCAGATAAAAATCTTTTACCTTTGGAATCAAAAGATTCGTGATTTTCTTTTTAATGCACGTTTGATTTGTAGCTTCAGTGATTGCTCAACATTATGATTTTTTCTGCTCTTAATTTGTGGAAATACTGCTGCTGTTTTGTAGTGGTGCTCTTTTGAGCAGTATATTGGCTCGCAGTCTGCACGCTTCCTCCGACATTTGCCAGCAAGTGATTGCTGGCAAAAGGTATTCCAGAAAAAAATATGAGTCCCCAAAGTACATTGAACCGGAGTAGAGCCCTAGAGGGCATGCATGGGGTGCATGTGGTGCCCTGCTCACGGTTTGAATCAGAAGAGACTACTGAAACTGGGGACCTTTCTCACTCAACTTGTGGAAGCTCAGCTATCGGAGGAAATCAGCAGCTTTTTATGCAGTGAGTGAGAAATTTAATTAATGAGACTTGTTTATCAACGTACGCTAATAATATTTTGGATTATGTATAGTTATCATCAACGATACAAGACTAAGCGATAAGTAATATTTGTTTAAGATAATTGTGATGAATTTCCGCAGTCTTGAAGTCGTGCTACATTCAGTTATATATAGAAGAGAAATTCCACCACAATTAACTTTGTCTACTTGTTCTCCAGGCGAGTGTGGCAGCAAACACCGCCTTGTTTGAAGCCCATCCAGGGCTGCTGCATTCAAGGTATTTTAGATATAAAAGCATTTGTTTTCATCTTCATCTGATTTGCAATCCGATTTCTTGCATGACAAACACATATCTGCTTACGTATTTTCCCATTTTATTAGGTGATCAGAGTGTTGCAGAAACCGTCGTGAATGTGCTCACTTCACTTCCTTTCATAGTTCTTGGAATCCACTCCCCAAGGTAATACTTTTTTGTAAGTCAGTTGATAGACACAGACATATTCTTACTGATACATCAGGTCTAATTGAATTTATCCTCCTCCGGGAAACAGGAAGAATCTAAGTACCAAGCTATATGCTAATTCATTAATTGGAGTTGGAGTCGCCTCAAGTTTATATCATTCTTCGAGAGGAAAACTAAGGAAGTATTTAAGATGGGCCGACTATACAATGATAGCCACAACAACAGTAGTAAGTCAGATAAAAACTCCCCAAAATAAGCGTTGGTTGTTTATCCAAAGAAGCGCTACGATTAATTTGTATATGCTTAGACTCATCTTTGGCATGTTTACATGGATTATGCCTCGCCAGTGTGTCATTAATTGTACGAATTATTAGTTGTATCTCTAAAGTTGCTCAGTTGCTCGCTTAGGCATGTAATCGAAATGGATCAACTCATATTTTTGCAGTGCCTGTCAAGAGCCCTCAGAAATGAAAACCCAAAATTGCTGATGGCAGCTTCTGCATTATGTTTACCCTTCCAGCCTCTGATGGTTTCAGCTGTTCATACTGGAATGATGGAGGTAACTTTTAAGATTTAACCACCGTTCGTTATCAATTTCATGACTCTCGTCTAGTGTCACCCTTGTCGGAAATGCTGTGTGCTCAGCGAGTAATAGGTAAAACCAGCCGATCACGACATTTAGGATTTGGAAAAACTGCTGTTTTAATGCAATAAAAAAACTAGTGTCTACAACATTGCATTGTGCACTGAAGCTTGACAAATCAGGAAACCTGATATATGGAAGTAGGCATAGGTAAAGTGAAAAGTTTACGTAAGCTCCTCGATCGTTCTGCTAAAATTGTTTCCGGTTTCCTCATCACCCGTTATTTGTTATTTTCCAGGTAGCATTCGCCAAGAGAGCATTAAAAGATCCTGAGCTAAGAATGGCACACACTGTACATAAGATGTCGTCACTACTGGGAGGCGTGCTGTTCTTTGCCGACGACGTGTTTCCTCAGACTCCGTTCCTTCATGCTGCGTGGCACCTTGCTGCAGCCATCGGTGTTGGCACCTGCAATAAGCTTCTGGAGTAGCTATCATTCAAACAGATAGAAGACCTGGCTAGTAGGCTAGCTACAAATTTGTCGATCCAACCTTATCATTTTTCGGAATATTTTTCGGAATGCGGCCGGAATTATTATTTAGTTGATATCTAGGTAAAATCATATGGGAACGAGGGTTGTCTGAGAAAGTCCGAACAACTTGATAAATGGTTCAGCCCACATATTTATGTAATTATATTAACTAATAATTTTAAAATTGCCATGCAAATAGGATTCCCACTTGCCAAACCTACGTATGACCTTTTTGGGTCCATCTCTAGGGTTTCATTGGTCACTTCCAACCGTTAAAACTGGACCGGACTAAGTAAAAATAAAAAATAAAAAAAAAAATAATGCAAAATAACTTAAAAATTTTGAGTTTTGACGGTAAGAACAAAATAAAAGGTAAAGTGAATAGTATCAAAATTAATTTTTTAGTGTAAAAATGTGATTTTTCGTTAAAATGAACAGCACCGGAAGCTTTTCGTTAAAGTTCCCTGAAAACAAAGCTATAAAACATCGCATTTGGTTTGAACCGGTTCGGTAATTTGCCATTGACAAGTCGAACTGAACCGGTAATATGATATTACCCGATGTGGGAAGTGAGGCTAGAACAAAGAAACATGATCAAGCACTTCCATGGAACATTGAACATGGAGAAATATGAAGAATGTGGAACTTGGAGACCAAAGGCAAGAGTGGCTATAAAAAGCCAATTAGCCAACCAAACCGACGGGTCGGAAAAGGAATCATAGAACATGAGACTTGCAGGTAACCCTTCCTCCCCAACTCATGGCAAGGGGATGTGGGATATGGTGCGTCATGCTTCTCAACAAGACTACAAGATTATTGTTGGAGGATTCAAAATTTTCCGCTCCAATAAATAAGTGTGCAGAAATCATTTTCCGAAAGAAGAGAGACCAATGGATGGTTGTCATACAAAGCAAGCAATATACGGCTAAGCTGTTCGTATTCGGAGGTACTGTTTTATACTAATTTTCATACAATGTACTATTAACTTAACAGTCCACACCTGAAAAAGCAAGAGAAGATTATTGATTACAATGATAAATGGCTCAGCTTTATTCATCTAAAGAAACAAATGGCTCAGCGTTTATCGAATTTCTTCTCGACAACCCCCTTATGGATGTAGATGTTCACAGGAACTTCGAATACGGAATACCTCAAAGTAGATGGCTCTGCTTGAGGATCATTGCGGCATTGTGTAACAGATCTACAGAGCAAGTTTTAGGTCAAAGAAGATACATAGAGAGGCTCTGGCTCCACTTTTCTCCTGATCCTGGTTAAACATAAAACCATGCACATTCTTTAGAATAATTCAGTTCAGACTTCAGCGGTAGGCGATGCTCAGGGAGATGATAAGTTAGAATCCTAGACACCACACGAGCCCTATGGTGTTTCTCTAATTAACAAACAAAATAAAGCTCAGTGATTCTACAACGCAACCAGAAAAGATGTAGAGTTTACAAGTAATTCCTACGCCGAAGGGTAAAGCTCAGTGATTCTACAACGCAAGATGTAATTACCAATTATCTTTTGACCATTTGCAGCCATCGGTATCCACCACATGCAAGCTGTACGCATGCCTTGATTTCGAGGACTGATTCTCGAAGCTGCAGTTCAAACATTTGACAGAAAAACAGGCAAAAATAGGCTCTTTAGACCACCCAACTATGGATAAAAATTTAAAGGATCACCATGAATAACAACTAAAGACCCAGCTTATTTGAACTGACCTTTGATGAATAAGATCACCGTGAATAACAACTAAAGACCCAGCTTTCACTTCGATGGGAATAAAATCTTTTTGATCATACACAGGGGAAGGCCGATCAAAGGTCACACCGTCTTCTCCTCTAATGAACCGTCGTACAAGCCCATCTGTAAAACAACATAAAGACCAATTACAAGAAAGTATTACTAGACCGAACCAAACAATTTCAAAGCCTTTCCAGCTCGTATGCAGAAAATTAAAATAGGCAAAGATGTATTTTAGGGAAGAAATAGTAAAGAAGAGGTGGAGGAGGAGAATATTACTCTTTTGAGATCCAGGAATAGCCCATAGGCAGCCATTCGTTATTGTTGCATCTTCTAAAGCCAGCCACAACCCTGTGCAAGTTGGTGGATCGGTATAAAGAAATGAATTATCCTGATGTGGCACTACCTCACCTCCGATTCCTGGTTGCTGCCAACAATATTCTTACAGATTAGTTTGTACATACTTAAAGAAAAACATACCAGTGTAGACATATTAACATAACCAATCTCTCGAACACAATTATATTCGAAACTATGACAACTTAAAATCATGCAATCAAGGTTTAGCAGGGGCTTATTTGCCTTCAAATGATAATATTGCTAATTTCACCGTTTCGTAGAAACAAGTGATATTGCATTGTAGACCTAGTCCCAATAAGATAAAAAATAAAAAAACTTGCTCAAAGCGGGGTGAGGCAGGAATGCCGATTAAGTCTTACCCCTTTCCTTTCCCTGATTATGTTTGTGCATATCTGTGTAAAAACTTTTGAACGCATATTTTTCAATGCATATGTTTTCATATAAGTGTATAGAAATGTCGATAAGTGTCCCCGATCTGCAACCACGAATACCAGTATACATATACAAGCCTCCATACCAATCTAAATTGTATATAGTCATTCTAAATGCATTGTGCCTAATGTTTGTAGGGTTCTTTCGACCAATTAGCCTTATTGTCAGAAAACAACCCTTTCATCCAAATGGACTTAAGTCTTTATCAATATAAAAATTATAAAAGCCGAAGAACAAAGCATTAAACACAAGAGAAGATGTAATACCTTGAAAATGTACATAGACTGAATGACAATGGGCCTTTTGTAACCCAAGGAGGAGAACAAGCCTGAAATTTTCTCAGAATACGTGATCCTTTTAAATACTGGATCGAGCTCATGTAACGCTGCACCAACAGACCACATGATTTACAATCTTAGTTCGAGTTAAAAACACAAAGACAAAAACTACAATCCATTTCTACAACTTCTACGATAAGGAGAAAACTAAAGGGGTTTGTGAAAGCGGTTCAGAGCTTACCATGGCCAACTTTGTTAATCGAAAGTTCCTTCGGCTGTTGCAGTTCTCCATCACTCCCAAAGGCTTTCTCTGCCAAAATTAAAACATTTTAAGCTGTGCTAACTGAGTGTTCAATTTCATTATTTGGAACCAAGTTACTTAAAAATTCAATTTTTTTTTTAACAAAGAAAGGAAAAACAACATACAAACAGGAATCAAAGTAAATGGTTTCGAGGTTATCGAACACTGAAACATAAATTATACCTTCGAAGAAAAACGAAATGTTGTCGACGCTATCATAGAAGTAATTATCAGTAGTCTGTTGCTGTAAAATATAATTAAAAAGGGAAGATATAATTACAGAGAAACATATACAAATAACTAAAAATTATGAAAAAAAAACATTAAATTAACTAATTAATTATAATTTAAATTTTTAAAAAAAAAAAAAAAAAAAAAAAAAAAGAAGAGAAACCTGGTTCTTGGTGGAGAAAATAGAGGCGGTGGAAGAGCAGTCAAAGTCTTGGAGCAATTGGTCCATTCTGCTCCTCATGGCCTCGATGTCCTCCGCGCTCGCAAACGATTCCATGACAAGATAACCTGCGTAACCACAAAACATTAACAACAATTCCCCAAGTCAAAACCCAAAGCTAACAAGTGTTTGCGTTGTCTTAGGATAATACGAGGTAATTAGGAGCTTAATTAATTAAGGTTTTGGTTTGGTTTGGTTACCTTGGGAGTGGAAGGTCTGGAGCTGGTCAGGACTGAGATTTCCGACGATTCCCATGGCGTCTGAGACTGAGAGGGGCCAGCAAACAGGTCGTCAAACGTTGGAAGCTTTTAGAGGCGTTTCGGAGCTGACCGACCGTAATGTCCTCCGGTCCTCTGCGCTGTGATCTTTTATATCTATAAAAACGTGCAATCTTGGATTCTATATAAATTCTCGCGGGGTTGTCAAATTTACTCTTCCGATAAGATCGAAGGAAAAAGGAAATACTTTTCTTTTTTTTTTTTTTGGTAAATATCTCATCTTTTGTCAAAAAAAATATCAGACAAAGTTTGACGCGAAAAACTGGAAAGATGGTATCTTCAAATCAATCACGCAATATAATGTAGAAAAAAAAAAAAAATCAAGAACTCAATAATTTTATCGTGGAATATGATAATATTGTGTTGACAGTTTCTTATAATTTTACCAACAAAGAATACAAATTCAAGTAATTTATAATTAAGAGTATCTCCAGTGGGGTTTTACCATTTTTTTTTTCTTACGAATGTTAACATTAGTAAATTAAATTATTAGTTATTAAAAAAAAAAAAAGATCTGTTATTTCCATCACTGTAGTAAATCGCCATATACCAAATTGGGTTTACCGTTGACCCTCACCAATTTTGGGTCAGGCGAGCAAAATAAATCCTTACCAACGGAAAAACTGGATCAAATCACGTTCTGCCGTCTGAAAGTGGTGTGATGGAGAAAATCTCCACATTTCCGTGATCCGTATCCCATTCCCATAAAACGCTTATTGAAACAACACCGATGGATAAGTCAATTACGCATTGTCATATATTTTAACTTTTCTACTGGCCCGTTGCAGATTGGTCATGACCGGAAACGCAAGTCCAAAGAATACACAAGTAAAGAAAGAAAACAGAGCACTAGCTCTGGCCAGAAGAAAAGAAAACGAAACACGCTGCAATTTCAAAAAATTTGAAGCCAAACTAAATACATTGAAGCTCCCTATATCACAAAAATTAATGTATATACTGATGAGTACGTATCCTGGGAGCGACAGTAACGACACTAAAACTTCTACGGAAGGGGATAGAGATCAGGCAAAGATACATGTATGAAACGCCGAAAGAACACAGTAAAAAAAGAATCAAAATCAAATCGAATACCCTGATCTTGGATAAATGTACAAAAATTATCCAACCTGACCCTATTTGCACTTGCAGATCAAACTCTAACTAATCTACATGCATGGCCAAACCAGGGTGTGAAAGGAATGTGATCTGTCAGTGCACAGCTTGTCAAATACAGCAGCTGCAGATATGAAACAATGCTCCGTCAAACACCGGGAAACTCTTGTGATGAAAGGATTGGTGTCTCGCTACCTTGTCTTCTGACATCATATACAAAATTATCCAACTTCTTCACCGTACAATCCCGGGTAAGTAATTAGGCAAATGTGACCTCCAACAAATTCCTTGTATCTCCCAAAATTGGTGTATGCCTCTACACGTCAGGACGGAGGGGGAAAAAAATGAAAGAATAGCAACACAAAAGGAGAGGTCAGCAGTAAGGTGTGCTCACGTGATCACAAGCATCTTCAAGCAAAATCATGTAGCTGATGCTGCTCTTGAACCTTCTGTCTTGTTTGTGCGGCACATACAATCAGGGCATGGGAAGGAATATATCGAGTCATTTGGCCTCTTGAGCTCAAAGCCCTTTGAATCACTATGGGTCCTCATGCCCAGCAGGTGACGCTTGAAGGTCTTCCATCTGAGGAATGAACAACAAAACCAAGAAACGTTACTTCTGTGTATGTTGAAGAATGTTAATAGTGAGAAACGATTTTTCAATATTAATGTCACCATTGTTGATGACGACTCATTTCATTCTAATTAGTCACTAAAAACTTCGCACAAACAGCCAACTATGAACACTTTGGTAACCCTACTGAAGTCCAACATCATAGGTACATATAGAAATTAAGGAAAATTGAAGTTAAACATTCATCACAAAGTTTACTTTGGTGTCCGAGACATTTTTGTTCATATAACTCAAACGCATGAGTCCATAATGTATTTTCATCTATTCTTAATTGACTGCTACAGCCAGAACCATAACATCACTTCTCATTTCCTGCCTACTGCCGCAACACCCATAAAAGAAAGGCCCTGACACAAATATCAGCAATTGTAGCCAAACTTCTAGCTATTTCAATACATATGAAGATGCGTTTTTAATGAAACTAAACTAGAGTGACCTAAACAGAAACTAAACTAGCAGCAAAAGTCATGCATACATACCCAATTTTTGGATTATCAAAGAGTAATGCTAGCTTCCGCTTGTCGGGCCTGATAGTCTTTGAGTGTCCACCATACAAGTATCTTCTGTGTCCGATCAAGAAATGGGGAAAGTTCCCCCCTTGAGTTGTCACAAATACCTCACTATGAAGACAAACAGTGTAATCTATTGCAGCCATCCTGGAAGAATAATTCTAGTAGCAGTAACTCAAAGTCAGAACAATGGTATTATACCAGACTGCAGAGAGGGTAGAACAAAACAGAATAAAACTATTTGGACCTTGAATGGAGCAAGCTCTTCATCTGACGCTAGCATCTCTTTTGTCTGCAAATTAGGAAACATTTCCAGTAATGGGGCCATTGTCTTCTCAGCATTATATATCTTTCCCGATGCCAAATATATAAATGTGTTCTTATCAAAACCCATTCCCCTAAGCATCAAGCCAACCTGATTAGGTGACATAGAAAAAGAAATAATAAACTAGTCATATCAAGAAATACAAAAGAAACTTAAAAAGTCATAAAATCTTTCCGAAGTAAATAATAAACTCGACAAAACAAAAGAAAAAAAACAGTTGCTAGGGAACCCCAGCTGGCAGATGGCATCATGGCACAATGGCATAGGCTGCCTTGCAATGCAGGTGCCTCCTATTCTGGGTTCCAATAGAAGAATGACACAATGGATAAGGGAGGGATAACCATCTCCTATGTTGCTCAACTCGAATATGAAATTTACATGCTCAATTGGAATTAATGCAGAACTTTTTTGCCGTTTGTCAATAAGAAGTTCAGTTTGTAATTAAACATGCCATCAAGAACTACCCAAAAGCAAAAGTTATACCTCTAAGGGAGTGAGGGGGCATTTTCCATTAATCCTGATTGCTCCAGGACGTATAACCCTGCCAGGTTTGGTAAATTTCCCTCTCCAACCTCTTTCCCTTGCTGCTTTCATATCTTCATTTTCTTGCTCTCCACCATCGAAAACACAGCAAGAGAATGCAACCATGTCCTGCAAATAGGATAGCAGTTGTTCCACTTGAGAAAGAAATATAATATCTTCTTCATGAGGTGATAAAAAAGTCAATTACAATGCCACACTTCTAGTTGATCAAGACAAACCTCCTCAAACCGAAGATGAACAGAAATATATTTTCCACCATAATTTGTGCTGCGCTCTTTCATTCTTGCAACCAAAGCTTCTCCCAAAGATAGTATAGGACTTGAAAACTTTAAAGCTTCATAATTTGCCAAGCATCTTAGCCGTTGGACAGCAGGAGGAGAATCAAATGATAATCGATTTGCAAAAGGAGAAATCCGTATAACCCTGTTTCATCCACAAATGTAATCATCATTAAGCATCATTTTATAAAAGCATTGCTTGAATCTTGCCACACCCATTGACAAAATTGATGATGGATGAATATGTCCGATCATAAAAAAAGATACGGAAATAAAAGCATCCCTAGAATATGCAATCGATATAACGAAGTGTATAACAATCCATATTAGTTCAATGCCGAGAACAAAAACTTTTTAAGTATAGTTACTGGATCTCATTAAAAATAGTAATAAAACAACATACAAATAATGAATCAATGATTGATGGCCACTAATAAAGTTAAGATCAAGAACACAAGTTTATTGCGCCTCAACCCCGGAAACCTCATCTGCCAAGCAGAATTTTGATTGATAGAAAACACATAGCCAAAAGTGTCCAACCCAAGAACATCAGATTCAGAGGGGCTGGTAGGTCGAGGTTGAAATTTAAAACCTCTACCTGCACACAAACTATCTAATTTGATGCAAAGTTACCATTTTAGCACAATATTTAGCAGGACGACAAATGCGAAAGTAACTTTAAATAACTAAAGGCAACTAAAGATTTAAGATTTTCTGACTCACTTTTCTTCAAGTAGCTTTGGGAGAACAGCTTCCTTATAATACACAATGGGTGACCATGCTTTTATTCTGAAGTTGTAAACATTGGTCATATTGTGGTCAAAGCGTTCCATTAAATATTCAGGAATCTTGTTAACCACGCGGACATCATTTTCCAACATACTGATGAAATGATCTTCGTCATAAATATCCCTGAATTTACTGGACAATAGTAAGAAGAAGAAAATCAGAGTCTAGTTATATGAGAATGAAGTACCAAATACTATATTCGTACCTATTCAACAGAAACCTCCTAATAAAAACTATGAGGTGATAAGCAAGGTGCAGCACTATAAACAGAACATCTGTAACGCAGTGTTCCTGCCAGCCCAAAAGGAAGAAAAAAAAAGTTGTATTGCACCTTATGTCAGTTTATTCCTTCTATCTTATCATGTATCTTTACACTTTTATCCCCCCCTCCAGTTTTCTTTTGAGCTGAAGTGCTAACCTGAGTCGAGATGTATAGGCAACAAACTGAAAACACACATTGTTTCTTGTGAACCTCATATTCTTTTCCCTTTTTTAATAGGATTATGTACCTCATAATTTGGTTGCAAATTTCAATATACTGAGAAAGTTAATAAACATGGATATTCATGGTTAAGCATTCTGATCCTACAAACACAACCAAAAAAGAGATAAGTGCTGACAAACCTTGGATCTCTCCAGATGCTATGAAAGTGAAAATTGGGAATTACAAGTGTTGCATTAAGATAGCCTGCAACAGCAACTGCATTGCATATCTAGAAAGCATCAACAACAACCATGCAGCATGAAGTCAAGAAAGTTGTTACAAGAATGATCTTCCGTATGCAATGGGCAAAGCACAAGCTTAAACAAGAAAAGAAACGCTCAACAAGATGAGGAGTCAAACTTACTGAAGTCCTCTGCTGATTTAGACCACCATTTGCCTCAATGTATATATAACCATTTGACTCAGCCAAACCTACAAGCATAAATTCATTACAAGTTCAGAACTTATAGGAAGATGGAAAGAAACATATAATGCCAAAATAAAACGTAAAGACAACAAATTTTAATGCTACAGTAGGGAAAAATATCAGAAAGGAAGGCTGTGAACGCATAGAAATTCAAAAAGTGTACCAGCAGCTATCAATGTATAAAATTGCAAGAACTAGTTGAGGTAACTCATACCTCCAGAGGATTTGTTTACACACGGTCTCCACTCGCCGCTTCTATAGGAATGTTTCCATACAGTTGAAATCTACAAAGAATCTGATTGGGTCAGTAAGTAGCATTACATATGAGGAACCTACTCCCTAGAATTCTAAGTCATAAGCGCATCGAGAGAATCCAAGATCTCTAAGAATATTTAAAAAGATCGATAAGAAATACTTCTTCGTAGCCCACTTCTACACAGTGCTTCCCATGTAACAGGGGCAGTATCTCGAAGTTTTTCTATTCCCGGCATTTTCTCCTGATGGTGATTTACTTATTTGTTGTATGACCCAAAGGTTAAGATGACTAAATAGCACGAAATGCAATCGTAATAAGTTCAATTTCAGCATAGTTCACCGGAGGATTGCAGTAACTAGCTTGATTATCTATGGCAACTTAGAAGATTGACTGTTCAAATCCATAGTCCATTTACACAGGATTTCAAATCCCTAGGCTAAATAATAAGCAGTGTGGCGGATTAAGTACTAATCACTAAGCAATTTGGCCCGCCCAGCAATCCTATATCCAATGTAATCAATGATTTAAATTTCCTCATTAAATAATTATGTAGAATAATAAACAAAACAGCAGATTCAATGAAATTCGAATTCATGTATTCTGAATAAGATCTCAAACCGTAAATCAGGAAGGAAGGAAGAGATGAACGCACCGCATCGGCGGAGGAGTTATCGGCATCCATTTCGGGGCGGAGCTTGGCGTAGAGTTGGGGGCTGCGGTAGACGGAGCCGGGGGCGAGACGACGTGAGATGACGGGAACGACCTCGAAAGAGACGGAGCCCATGTAGAGGAGCATGCCGGAGATGTAGAGGAGAGGGGCGAATAGGAAGAAGCCCTGGCGGCGGATTAAAACGGAGAGGAGGTTCCAGACGATGCGCTGGATTAGGGTCCGACCCGGCTGGTTGAACCGACCACCCGCTTTGGAGCGGCCGTGTCGGAACCGGGGCGAGCGGAGCGGCGAAGTCGGCGGCGATGGGCTGTTGTGTCCGCTACTCGGTAGCCGGTTGTATGGGTGCATTGGGATTTCTGTGCTGCTCTCTCTCTCTCTCTGCTACGTCATGTGGCCTTCTCTCTTTCTCTGGCTGTGTGTTTCTCGTGAATTGGGTTTTCTGAGAAAATGTTGAGAAAAAGTGCACGGAAAAAAAAAATTTGAGAGAGAAAGAAGAGAGAGAGGGGTTTGTGTTGTATTGATTTGAACAAAGAAAGAGTTCGGCGTGCACGTGCTTTCTCCTCTCAGGGATTTTTACTTCTTCAAAATATTTTTAATTTTTCTGATTTGAGTGAGTTCATTCCCAAAAATGGTGACATTGTGACATTGTATTAATTTTTTTTTCTTTAAAAAAAAAAAAAAAATCTGATGGCTTTTTCATAGCAGTTCACATTTTCGGGAAGAGGAAAACCCACAAAAGCATTTCAGTCTTCCTTTAACTACGATCGTGCGATTCATCAGCGCAAGAAATCGAATTACGTCATAACATGTCTAAGACTTATAATTCATTCATGACCACTGAACGACCCCATAGTGAATAATGACATTGTTTTATTGAATTAGAACTCTACAATAACGGTACACATGATCAGTCAAAGCTGCCGTTTGGTAGCTTTAAGTTGCAAGGAGCCTTGAATTTTGGAATATTTTCTTATTTTATTTGGATGTTACCATTCTCAGTGACAACTAACAACGACGGGCACGCTTCCTTTTGTTTTTAAACAAATTGGCTGTATTTGTATCACTTTTCGTCCATGATTCATTCATGTTTGGCAACCATGTGAACACTGCAATTAAATTTTTATTTATTAGTGTGAAGATCAGTGGTGGTTTTTATTTTAAATCTCGACTTGCAGTTAGTTCAAAACATGTTCATCATGTGGCCGAGCGAAGCGCACCCGTGTGAAGCAGCCTACCATTATGCTCTTGATTCCATCGTCTCTCCCTTTTCGAGGAATGGCTGCAATCACAAGCAAGTGCTTGAAGCAGGTGTTTTAGGAGATGGTCTAAAAATGGGTCTGGTCTAGAAAGAAAAGAGAACTCTTAACAAGTCGGACCGAAAAAAATGATTCTATGGCTGCATAATTGTCTTAGTTCTTTATTTTATTTATATTTTTTTTTATTGAAATTGTAGCATTTTAGCTCGACAAGATTTTAGGTCATTTTCCTTCGTAATTAGTTTGCATTGATGAGAATGAACGTCGTAAACCAAGTATTTAAGTTATCTATAGTCGATATATGTCATACACTTGAACATGGAAAACTTCGCTTGCATCAGGATCCAACTCATAGAGTTGGGGAATACAAAATCATCATGGACCCCACTAAATCATCTTCATCGCCAGCTTTCGATTTCCAACACGGAAGTTACGGTCCCAAATGTACGTACGTTGTTCAACCACAACACATGGCAACTGGAAAGTGACCTCTACGCACGCTTGCACGTCAATGTTACAATCTAAGAAGAGTGCATAACAATTTTTAGTTAATTTTAATACATGACCGGGTAAAATCTAGTTTGGTGCAAAAGGCAGGTGCACTATTCTGACAAACTGACCTAATTTATAACCACGACATTAGAAGTGTTTTAGTATATTCGCTACTATTTGGTACAAGGTCACATTAAACTTGCCCAAAAGATTTGTATTTTAGCTTCGAAAACAAAACAATAATAGGCTCGTTTTAAGCCTATTAGAAGTACTTTTAAACAACTTAAAACATTTTTAGAGAAAATATCTTTGGATTTCAAAACCAATTCAAATTATTCTTGCAAAAAGCACCAATTAATACTTCTTGCCGGAAGCACTTCAAATGCTCTTCCAAAATTAACTTAACATTTTTACTAAGAATTGGTTTCACAAATATCTTCTTCAAAAGCGCATTTAATCATTTAAAAGCACTTTCCAAACAAGCTCATAAAATCTATCACAATGACTAGAAGCTTAAAAACGCACTAATGTCCCACTTATTACACAAAGAAAGTAGGTTCCACGTTTCAATCAACACAACTCATAGAGAAATTCCACAAGACAAACCATCTTCATCGGCATAAAGTCTGCTAATAAAAATTTGA
Organism: Pyrus communis; assembly: GCF_963583255.1. NCBI lineage: Eukaryota > Viridiplantae > Streptophyta > Magnoliopsida > Rosales > Rosaceae > Pyrus > Pyrus communis. The sequence goes on from NC_084806.1 coordinate 1,530,350, forward strand.
AAGCTACTGCTCTCACTTGCGACTGTCAACAAACAGGCCGCGGACACCGCGGATTCAGCACCACTGTCTAAACTGGACCACTGTGGGAAGATTTGGTCGCATGGTTATTGCCAAAATAAACCCACAAATTGCGAGCTAAGACATGGTGTTTGCATCAAAAATCTGCTTCATGATACCTTATTGGAAAATACTGTTCCACATTCCAACTCACACAACCACATGATTTGATGATTTCGATTGTGACTGGAAACACCACAAGTGACCACAAACGCAAACACGTTTAAAATGAAACTCAAGAACCCATTAACTTCAAACTCGGATTCTTTCAGTCATTCGTTTCACATGCAACGAAGATTGACATAACTAAATCATACCGTTTCTAGGTAACAAAACAATACATTTTTAGTGTCTGGAATGGATTGATAACACCCTGTATTCAACGCATGATTTGAAACGAAAAATCAGTCACTTCTACCCTAAGAATTGTCCAATACAACCCAATCCAAGGCACCAATCAAGCCACAATGTACACCATATGAAATGCATTATAAACTGGAAATGCAAGCTTAATGAACAGATGCTGACACATTTGCCTAAGAAACTGATCGAATTCGAGCAAAGAAAGCAAGGAAAAGGCTAACTACTATGAAATCCATATCCAATCGCTACTTTTGGTTATGTTTGGCAACACACAACCAACTTTTGCAACAAAGACAATGTGAAACGATCCGTGTTTGGAAGCAATAGCAAGTTCACTAATATCCAACAAAGATGATATAAATTGTCTCTACCATTTCAAAACGAAATTTAGCTCATAATTTCCAGTGACGAAAACCCAATCCAAACAGAAGATGGAAAAATAAATAGATCCAAATTAGTTCATTAAAAGGAAAACTAACATCCCATTAGAACTTCCCTATCCACTGTTTCATCAGCTACATCTGACCCTCAAGTTTTCCGATGACTCAATCGTGGAGAGTGCCCAAGATGTCTTCGTCCCTGTATAAATGGAACCTGCAAAACAGCCAACCAACCAAAAACCCAAACAAAAAATCATAAATCTCAGAACCCTAATTCACTAAATTACACAAACAGGGCAGAAATTAGCACAAGAGACGTACTCTTTGTCACCAAGCTTCACTTGGGTGCCGCCATACTCGGGCAAAAGAACTGTATCGCCTTCCTTCACGGCCACCGGAATCAGATTCCCGGCCTTGTCCTTGGCTCCTGGTCCCACAGCAACCACCTTCCCTGAGTTTAGCTGCGCCGATTGGACCAATCAAAACCGTTAAAATTCAAATCAAGATAAAACCCTAAACCCTAAATACATTTATACCAAGCAAGAAGATGATATCATGAAATTTACTTTGGTGGAGGACTCGGGGAGGAGAATGCCGGCGGTGGTTTTGGAGGGCGGGATGATTTTCTCGATCAGGACGCGGTTGAGAGTTGGAATCAAACGCCTCGCCATTTGGGTGTCTGTTTCTGAAAACAGTGGAGCTACTGGCTTAGGGTTTTGGGGGAAGAGGACGATTGCTGATGGTTTAAAATGTGAGGGTTTGGAGAGGAGGGGACTGCTTGTTGATCAAGTTCGAGGGATAGTGGAAGGTTCTAGGTCTTAGGGTTTTTGGGGTTTTAGGCGCTCGGTGCTGTGGGTCTGGGTCTGATATTGGAGCTCGGGCCTTTGTTTAGTTATGTAAATAATCCAATGCTTAGGCCTTTTTTGGTAATGAACATAGCCCAATACTTTTAGGCCTTGTTCGTACTTTTGAGTTTGGTTGATTAAAATCTTAGATGGAGATCTGAGCCTTGTTTCAGTGTTTGACCAAAACATAATGTTAAGGAAATCAAATTTTTAAACAAAATTCAGGTTCATGAGTTCGAGTTACTTTGGAATTTAGGGTTTTGTCCGAGTCATCCGTAAGCCCACAAACAAAAGTTAAGACCCATGTTCATTTTAATTGGATAAGTAGGGTCCAGTCCGACTCACCAAACAAGCCCCTATATGTTACCGAAACGGAACCCATAAAATTTGATACGTGTCTCTTATATTTTGGTTGTATCCAACAAAAGTATCGGATTTGTATATATTTATTACAATCATCATCTCAGCAGTCAGATAGTTATTGTATTAATACATAATATTCACATAAATTATAATTAATCGTTAGATGATTATTATATTAAATACATGTAAGTATTGTGGCCAATTCTCATTGCCTCGTTCTTAAACTGAACGTTTAAGTTATAGGTATGTGATCGGGTTTGCCCTCCCCATCCTTATCCTCGCATAATCTCATTCCCATTCTCCGTTCCATTCACCATCCGAAATTCCCCATTAAAAACCCGTTTGGGAATCGAAGAACATATAACTATAAGCATTACGTGGAAGAGTCGATCATGGTGCCTTTATTAGAAAGCAATGTGAGGAACTTTTGAGTCTATTCCTTGGAAAAAGATACCTCAATTAGGCTTGACAAGCAACTAAAGTTGATCAACATTATCATGCACAGCAGCACAAGTCATGACAACCTGACGACCTGACCGACACAAGAATTCCAGGCCACACCTAATGCTCATGGTCACTTCGATCAATCCAGCAAAAAGTACTTCATGCATGTAAACTTTTCCACCACTTATTTGTTTTGTGCCAAAACAAAAAAATATATAAAGGACCATAAACTTTATGACTATATAATGGTTGACGTACATTAGGTCCCCATAAGCATTCTGCAATCCCATTGGTCATTGGCCATGCCACCTCCATGCATACGTGATAGGGTTCGGCGGTTCCCACTGAAAGGGAAGGAGCACATATATTTGCTTTTTAGGACGATCCCATCTTTCCAGAAAATTTGATCGATGCTTTGTTATCTTGCAAAGACATGCAACTTTTTTTCAGCGTGTGGATCGGAGTGTGGTGCTTATGATTTTCATGCAGATCCTTAGCTGTATTTATTGTTCTCCACCCCGATCAGAATGTTTGGGATGAGTTGCGTGTACAGTTTGTATTTATATTGTTCAAAGGGGATATGGATGAACATGAACCATTCAACATTGCTTTAAGGAAATAGAAAGCCGAACCCACCATTGCCACAGAGAGCTGGACATGATACGCTACCTAAAATTTAGGGTTTTAAACAGTCAAAGCACTCTAGCAAAGATAAGACCCAACTTAACACGACTTCATCACAAGCAATGTCATTCATAACCTTTCAAAAGCAAATTTAAGTGGAACTTGTTAGATGTCCGTATTTTCCATTTTATATTTAAGTTGCACTTATGGTCCATTATAAAATGGCAACAACTACAACAACAAAGTCTTATCTTACTAATTGGGGTTCATTGTATAAATCTTAGAATGTCATTGTGCTCAATTTTCCGTCAAGTCTTCCGTTAGTTTCAAGTACCATATCTTTTCTTAGAATCTGTTTCCAAGTCTTTCCTATCCGTTTTGCCCTGAGCCTCTATCTCATAATCACATCATCTAACCGAAGCATTTATAGGTCTTTGGTTCATATGTCCAAATCACCTTACCTGATTTTCTCTTATTGTATCTTTTTTTTTGGTAAAATTCTCTTATCGTATCTTCAATTGCGGTCACTCCTACTTTACCTTGGATATCCTTATTCTTAATCATGTCCTTTCTCGTATGCCCACACATCTAATGAAGTATTTTCATCTTCACTACCTCATTTTTTGCACATGTTGATGCTTGACCGCTCAACATTATGTCTGGCCTTTTGACGTCTTATAAAATTTTATCTTGAGCTTTAGTGGCATACCTCGGTCACAACACCCGATGCACTCTTTCACTTCATTCATCCAACTTGTATTATATAGCTGAGATCTCCAAGTCCCTTCTTTTGCAAGATATATCTAATATAGCGAAAGTGCTCACTCTTTGGTACTTCCTGAACTCCAATTAATCCTCACCTCTACCATTTTGACCCCCATCCTTGCTGAACTTGCACTCCATATACTCTGTATTGGACATACTTAAGCAAAGGCCTTTAGATTTTTAAGCTTCGCATTTACTCTCTTATCATGCGTTTCATCTATCAACATTATACCATCTGTGAAAAGTATACATTAAGGAATATAATCTTGAATATATCCTGTTATAACAGGATAAGAAGAAACTTTATAGGTATCGACGAGTTTAGGTTTTATGCGCTTGTTATCCGCGTTTAGGGTTTTGGATTCTCCAGCTGGAATTGGATTAAACTGTGTCCTTATGACAAATACGTAATCAAACTAATCATCATCCACTGTAATGACTTGTGAGGTCATTCACTTTCAATTGTACGTGTTCCAATAACTTAGGTGACTCGTGGTTTCTGAAGCTTCTTATGGCTAATAATGCTAGGGTTGGCTAAGAACTGGCTTAGCACAAGATCACCGAAGGGCATTGAATAATATGGTGGGAGAACCATATGGTGTGTTTGATGAACTAAAGCATGATCATGATTTCCTGATTGAAATTTTTTTTGCGTGGAATCCACTCGGTTTCCATGTTGATCCATCTCCTTCAATGGTTTGACTGATGATGTGAGAATCCTGCAATACATCAATTTATGACATCAACGGCTTAATTTATCAGTTGAGTGTACGTTGAAGAATTTTAAAAAAATTAATGAATGAATATGAGACACTGAAAAGACAACATATCTAATGCAAGACTCCAAACTTAAATACAAGACGACAAACATATTGTAATGATCAACTAATTTAGCATGCACCTAAAATTTTCCTCGTTTAAGAAAGGAAAAATTAGAATTTTATCCCAAAGCCAATATATAGGTATGCCACCTTCACACCACTATGTGCTGCTTTATTACAAGAGAGATTTTTCAACGTGTCGAGAATACGGTCGATACATTAAATGATATGATACAAGTGGATAAATACATAAAAAATACATTTCGAACCACTTATATTATGACACTTAGTATACCGAACCGTAATTCTGACTCACTAAAATATTTCTCTTATCATAAGATCCTGCACTTTCTTTTAAGGTGTATGTGGGTCCTCTCTCATGTACCGGAATCCACCTTTTGCACCACTTTGAAAGTGATTTTTTTTTTTTTTTTTTTTGGAGAACACTTTGAAAGTGATTAGTCAAATAAGAAAAGTAAAACAATCTGAATATCAAGTGGACGTGCCGGAGTGGTTATCGGGCATGACTAGAAATCATGTGGGCTCTGCCCGCGCAGGTTCGAATCCTGCCGTCCACGTTTTATTTTCTTTATTGTCGTTTTTAATTTATTTTTTTTTTGTTGGTGTCTTTAGTAAGAATTCCTTCATTCCCTCTCAAATTATTTTTCTCTACAACAGTTTTAAAATTGTTGTTTTAATTAAATGTTCTCCAAAACGTGATGTTAAGGATTTATTCCATACCCATTTATTTTTTTTTTTTTTTCAAATGGAGGGTATTTGGATGTTGCCACTGATTTTTTAACTATATATCTATTTTGTGTCGTTGATTTTCTTATATTGTTTTACCTTTCACACATCTCTTTTTCTCTTTCACACATCTCTTTTCATTTTCGGCCGTTAAATCAATGAATTAAAAATGATCAAATAACATAAATTAACAGGAGGTGTGTGAGAAGTAAAAAAGAATGTGAATTCATATAAAACGATATCTTACTAACATATTAAACATTGTCGTTATTCATATAAGTCAAATCTGACTTTATCATCTATGAGTAGCTTACAAATAACCTAAAACGAACAATCCAACTTTGGGGTTAGTACTCGACCGGTACTGATTAAGAACATTAATAGAGGGGAGACCCATGGAAAAGCTAGGTTTGCTAGTTCAGAATCCATCTCCACTTTATGTCGTACATTCACTTACCATTTTTTTTGCCAAGTCGTCTTTAGATATAATGATTCAAAGTTTTAGGCCATGATGAAAAAGTAGGGTTTCAATGTTTAAGGAAAAATCCAACATTATTCTCTGAGTTTAGTGCCACTTGAATCTCCCATAAATATTCGAAGGGTCCTACTTTTCTCTTTCAACTAAACCCTAATTTGCAAAGGTGTCTTTGGTATTCGGAATATTTCAGTGGTCGGGCTGCCTTTGTTCATTGGCATTTTCGTAGCCCCATAACCTGTAAAAACGGAAGTTAATTAATTAAAAATTATGAGGTAAATGTTGAGCTAATTTTTCAAGCCATACATATAACTACGGGTTCTGAGCCGAAGCTTGCTTCAACCCTAAATTTTGGAATTTTCTATTTTTGGTTCAGAAATTTATTTGATTGGATATTTTTGATATTTCTAAAACCTTAACTTTTCTTTTTTTTGTTTCTTCATATAATCTAATTGTTTTAGATTTTTGGGTTTTGTTAGATTTCGTATTTTTAATGCCTTAATGGTATAGTACTTCCTGGTTTTCTTTGGAAGCAACAAGGTTTTGATGATTCTTTATTTCTCTAGGGTTTGATTATCTGGACGTTTCCCTGTATCTAGTTTCAGAGTAGGAAAACTAATTAATCTGCCTCTTTATCGACAAGATATAGAGGATGATTCCTGAGTTGGAAATAGTTCCTCGTATTTTAATGGAGAATTCAACAACTGCCTAAGCAGATTGTAGATTACTAGCATTGGAAGGCGAATTGCATCCAACCTGAGGAGGATGAATTTTGGTATGTGTTTCTAGAACCCTACTTTTTTCTGATAATTGTCCCGTGTTTTAACTAATTAATATTTTTTATTTTTTTTTTAATTTAGATTTTAGATTGGTATTGTTGTTGGGAATTCGTTTATACTTTTCGGGAGAGAGAGTCTTTTGAGATTCGTAAATATTGAAAGAAATGAAGAAAGTATTTTCTTTTAGGGTTGTTGGAAAATCTTAATAAACCAGATTAAGTCTGGATAATAGCTAGGGAATTATTAGTTGGTGCTCCTGTCAATGTTTCTTCTTGGTTAAATGAACTAAACTTTCGGGTAAGGTCCTCAATTTTGAATAAAACATTTCTTACAGATGTGCTAAAAAGAAAAGAAAAAATGCTACACCAACTATACACGCACATTATAACAAACTTGAAAAGTTTTTATGTTATAATTTGAATGAATTCGTAATACTATTTCACATCGTGCCAATGTAGCAAACAATAATTTTCCCTAATAGATGCAAAGAACAAGGCACAGTCTCAAAACAATCAGGTAGATTCAACCACATATATTATTATATAATTATATTTTAGCTCATCCTCCATAAATATTCCTTCTGGCAAATCCATGCAAAATTTAATAAAATGGCAAATAAATTTTTATTTTCTTTTGGAAGGGGCAAATAAAATTATGTGCCTTATATTCCAATCTCCATAGGTCTAAAATCCTCTCTGCCATAGATGCTATTTGATTAATATGTACGCAATGAAACTTAAAAAAAAAAAAAAAAATACTTAACAGTAGGAATTAGTTCTTATGGTTTTAACTATTAAATTGCAAGAGCACCATCAAAAAATAATTACAAGGAATATGACTTGTTCATCAAAATCCTAATCCCAAAGTCATGACAAACAAGATTCCAACGCTTTTATTATGCGCTACTTTGATTCTATTCATACAAAATTTTGAAGCACACAAAGAATACCAAGCTAGCTATCACTCAATCTCGTGAATCTTTTGTTAAGTAAACAGTATTAAAATCCTAAGTCTTCAACTTAGCTAGTATCTTTGGGTGATGAATTAGGTTATGGTAAAACTTTGATATCTTAAATTTACATACTTCTTAAGTTGTAATTATCACTTTTTATTTCTTTGGTCCAATTGTCATGAAGACTTAAAGCCAAATTTGGTTGTTCTGGGCAATCACGAAAGCAAGGTCTTCCTCCCTCCTTCTCACGGTTTACAGATTTTATTTACTTACGATTATTTACAATCTATGTCATTATTCAAATCATCTATTGATTGAACTCCACATCACTTTTAATTAGTACCATAGGATGTTATATGTATATACACATACATTTTGCTAGTCTCGACCAAAAAACACGTGATGTTGTCCTCATCTCCTATGGTTTCTTTCGAGCACAAATTAAGTTGGCTCTTGCAGGTCTGTGTTTTCAGTGGAAATCTCATAGCTGTTGACTGTAGTTTACAGTTAAACTATTCACTTGTCGAAACAAATGGGAAATCTCATAGCTGTTGACTGTAGTTTACAGTTAAACTATTCACTTATCGAAACAGATGTTTAAACCGCTCACTTACCTGAATATCCTTAATTACATTCCAAAGTTCTAGCAAATATCTGTCTTAAAGTTAGTCGGAATGAAACTAAAGGTGATTGATGTTTTTACTTAAAGATAGACCTTACTTTTGGATAAAAGAAAATGGAATAAATCTGACAGAAAGTATTGAATTCTTTTTTTTGGCAGAAGAGACGAATATGGAGTTTTTGGCATCATATTGTGGCACGTCATAACTGGAAACATGTTCTTGAGCGTGCTTATTTACCCGAAATTAAGTTAAAGACAAAATAACGTAATTGGGTTTAGTAAAGTCAGTTAGGTCATTGTTCTTTCTGCATTCGATTTGAAATCCCACTCTGCATAAGTTAGGTTGCAGTCGGATTTCTCTCTCCGTAAAGTAGATTAGAAAACCAAACGAACCTGAAAGTTTATGCAAAGCCAAACAATTTGAGAATAATAGGCTGCTAATCCTGATTAGAACAAGCAACCGACCTAAACCGAACAATAGATGAAGTGATATAAATATAATGTATATATCTCCATATATATTTATATATACGTACTGCAACCCCGACTCTCTTCTTCTCCTCTCTCTCTCTCTTTGAAAGATTTGAAAGTTTGTAACTTCTGTGTCTGCATTTAACATGGCCAGCAGCTGCTGCAACCGTCCACATAAAATTCATAAACAGTTTTGGACAAATGTGCACAATTATTAACACACTTTCGTCTTCCACCCCATAATTATTTCTACAAACTGATCATATTCAAGAACACAGAGCATATCCCTCAGAATATTCTTTTTGTCGATCATCTTCCTCAGCCAACCAGTCCCAACCCTAAATTTGCATGGCACACTCCGTTATGTGAAGTTCTTCAATGTCCATCAATCTTTTTCCCTTCAAAATTAAAGCACTTGTGCATATATACATATATACAGATGGATAGATATACGGGTAATGGGCAGTGAGAGGTATTTGCCTTTCAAATATCAGGTCTAGTACCTTTCAGCAATATTTTCTACTTGTAAGCTTTCCTTTTTTTCATCTCCTTCCTCCTCTATTCTTTTTGCAGATTCCCCCTTTTTTTTTTCTTTTTTTTATTCTTTGACCACCCACTAGCCTAGCTTAAATGTACATATATGTGCAGGTAGTGAGTGCTTAGAGATAGGTGAGTGATTAATTAGAGATAATTAAACATCATGAGTGTCTTGTCATCAGCAGTAATTACAAAGAGTTGTGGGGGCTGGTAGTAGTAATTTGTTTTATAGCGGTCCTTTGGAGAAAGTTGATTGATGGGAGAAGTCTCCCATGATAAAAGAGAGGATTGCTGCTCTCCCACAAGGATTAACATCCAGGAGCAGCAGTCCACCACGGACATGCAGCAGCAGCAGCACCATCACTGCATGGAAATCCCAATGGGGATGGAGTTGCACAAAGTAGTTGCCCCGCCTTACAGAAGCACTTTTCGTAAGCTGCTGGCCAAGCTCAAAGAAACATTCTTTCCAGATGACCCTCTTTACCAATTCAAAGGTCAGCCACCAAAGAAAAAATGGATTCTTGGAGCTCAGTATGTCTTTCCAATCCTTGAGTGGGGCCCGAATTACAGCTTCAAGCTCCTCAAATCAGACATCATTTCTGGTGTCACCATCGCCAGTTTAGCCATCCCTCAGGTACTTCAATTATTAGAACTTAATCTTTACTTTTACTTTTGATTTCAATGTATATGTGTTAGGCTAGTTGATCAGGACACAAAGCCGGTTCGGGTACATTTGCTTAGGCCTATTGGTCAGGACAATGTTTAAGCCGTTCGGCGAGGTCAATGTCTTAAGTCGGTTTGTCTGGTCAGTCTGTTAGCCTAGTAGGCCAAGACAATGTCTCAGGCCGATTGGCCTGAATGGCGTCTTAGTCCATTTGGCTAATACAGTGCGTTAGCTCCTCGTATCCGAGTTTGAATTGTTTTCCTGAAAATTAAATTAATTCAAAAAAACATAATATCGCCTCATCAACAACCCTTTTTTTTTCCTTTTTCTTCAGGGAATCAGTTATGCTAAGCTTGCGAATCTACCTCCGATTGTGGGTCTCTGTGAGTAATTTATTTCTGGTATTTCTTTGCATATTCATACGTATCGACTGAAGTTTCTTTACCCCTTCTCACAATTTTTACTTCTGTTGCATTTGTAAATTGTTGTGATGGAATTTGTAGATTCCAGCTTCGTTCCTCCTTTGCTGTATGCTGTCCTTGGAAGCTCAAAGGATCTTGCAGTAGGACCTGTTTCCATTGCTTCCCTAATCATGGGATCGATGCTCATGCAAGAAGTATCTCCCACCAAAGAACCCTACTTGTTCCTCCAACTTGCCTTCACTTCAACCTTCTTTAGTGGCATCCTCCAAGCTTCCCTAGGTTTATTAAGGTAATTAATCCCCCTCCTAATTTTTGAGACAATCGATACTGGGGAGGGGGAATCAAACCCGAAAGTTTCGAGTCAGGGGTTGAATGCTCTTAACCAACTGAACTGCTATGGTTTTGTATTTTTTGTTTCCGAGAACCCGAAAATGATTCAAGATTGATGTGTGCAGGCTTGGATTTATAATCGATTTTCTTTCAAAGGCTACTCTACTTGGTTTCATGGCCGGAGCTGCTGTGATAGTCTCTCTACAACAGCTTAAGAGTCTCCTTGGAATCACACATTTCACCAAGAAAATGGCAATCATCCCTGTTCTTAGCTCTGTTTTTCATGAAAGAAAGGAGGTATTAATTTCAGTTAAACAGTGATTACTCTGAATAAAGTGTTTAGCTTTCCTGGTAATAACTACAGAGCGACCAATTTTTTTGACCATTTTTATAAATTACATGATGTGATGATTGATGATTAAATTCATTTTTTAAATACGACCTCAATCATCAATCACTATATCATGTGTTCTGCAAAAAATGTTCTAAAAATTTCATCTTCCTATATACATTTTCTGTATATTAATCATATTTTGTGTCATTTTCTTCTGTTCTTGAACTAATAATTTGGGTGCTTTTTTGTTCAGTGGTCATGGCAAACCATTGTAATGGGCGTTTGCTTCCTTGTGCTGCTCCTAATCGCAAGACACGTTGTATGTTCTCCCTTCCACTTTTGTCTTAAAACTTGTCTTCTTCTCGGATATTTGGTTGGTAGTATCACAATTAATCACATATTGTCATGTTAAAAAAATTTTAAATTGGCATGACAACATATTATTCCCTTGCGCATCGCTACTGTGACATCTTTGATTTTCACCATGCATTATGTTAACTTGATTAACTAAATCATTAACATCGATTCATGATCGTTATAACAACATTTTCTCTTCATTGATACATAGCACTAAGTGAGATAGAAAATGAATAATCAAAATTAAAAATAAAATATTTAAAAGTTGTGAAAATCAAATTTAACGGCTAAAACATTAACATTGAAACTAAACCCGTTATAACAGTTCAAACTTCAAAGTCAATGATGCGATTTTCAAATGTGTTTTATGATGATATTGGATTGGTGTGCGTTATTTTACCCACTCCACTATGATTTGAGTTGATCAAATTGTCACACACCACTGCAATTTGCAAACAAATACTTTATTCAAATTCTTGTATTCGGATGTCACCGTGGCGGTGTCTCTGGTACATGTAAGTCCGTCTCGAGTAGAAAAACTGACAAATTTAATTAACCTTCACATTGTGTTGCGTGCCATGGAATGCAGAGCATAAAGAAGCCAAAGCTGTTCTGGGTCTCAGCTGGAGCCCCTCTGGTGTCTGTGATCATTTCCACTGTGATTGTCTTTGCATTCAAAGCCGATCGCCATGGCATCAGTGTGGTAAGTTGTTTGCTTGCTCGGACCCACACTCCACCATCCATATCTGGACCCACACCAAATTCTAAGATGTTCATTTTCTTGAATTTTTATGTATTGGCAGATTGGAGAATTAGAGAAAGGACTGAACCCACCATCATGGAACATGTTGGTTTTCCATGGATCCCACCTTGCACTTGCAATCAAGACTGGGATTATCACTGGCATTATTGCCCTCACTGTAAGTTAAAACCTCTGTATCATCGGTACTATATCGATATCATTGTGACCAACAAAATGTATGGATACATTTTTTACGGTTTTGATTGGTTTGACTGATTGATTTTTGCATCAACTTTGTAGGAAGGTATTGCAGTAGGAAGAACTTTTGCTAATATAAGAGAATACAGAGTGGATGGAAACAAGGAGATGATAGCAATTGGGATCATGAACGTTGTTGGCTCCACCACTTCCTGCTATATTACAACAGGTTCACATTCATTGATTATAGATCACAAATTAATAATATTCAACTGAAAGACGCTATTCAGACTCTCTCGAAAACAAGTGCACTTGGACTTGTTGATACTCATAATATTTTATCTTCATTGTGTTATACTAGGTCGAAAACTACAACGTGAGTTTTATGGCAAAAATTAAAGCGTCAGCAAGCTTAAGTGAGACTTGCTTTCGAGAGAGTCTGAATAGCAATCTTCTTTCCATTTACAAAAATTTTAGAATAGACCGACCCATAGCATAGATTATTAAGTGAATGAACGTCTAGATGTGCGGTCAAATATCAAAACCTAGGGATCCAACGACCAAAAATCTCGATGCATACTATTCTTCGGTCCAGAGTAGAAAACCCTAGAATTTGATAACAACGTTTTTATTTTGATGATGGATTTCAGGATCATTCTCAAGGTCAGCGGTGAATCACAATGCTGGAGCAAAGACAGCAATGTCGAACATAGTAATGTCGCTGACAGTTATGGTGACACTGCTGTTTCTGATGCCTCTGTTCCATTACACTCCCAATGTAATTCTGGGTGCAATTATCGTGACTGCTGTGGTCGGCCTCATTGATGTCCCAGCTGCTTACCACATATGGAAGATCGACAAATATGACTTCCTAGTCTTGATCTGTGCCTTCTTGGGAGTCATCTTTCTCTCTGTCCAACAAGGCCTCGCCATAGCGGTAACTACACAAACAATGAACCGTAATTATTTTTTTCAGAACTGGTTATAAGAAAAGACGCTAAAGAGACTATAAGCCGCATGTAAACCGCAGTTTTAGTGCGCAGCTATTGTTTGTTTAGCGTCCCTCCGAATATATTTCTTTTATATGAAGTTTGTTGCCGGTTTGGTTTGCGCATATTTTCCGATGTAACCCTAATGATAGGTTATTTGACGACATGAACAGGTTGGGATATCGGTTTTCAAGGTTTTGCTGCAAGTGACGAGGCCGAGGACGGTGGTGTTGGGAAACATACCGGGAACGGACGTATTCAGAGACCTGCACCAGTACAACGAATCGGCAGTGAGTGTGCCTGGTTTCCTAATCATACTCATCGAAGCTGCCATCAACTTTGCCAACACTACTTATCTCAATGAACGGATTTTGAGATGGATAGAAGAAGAAGGTGACGGGAACAAGGTTGAAAACATTAGATTTGTTGTTGTAGATATGTCAGGTAAAGTTTGCTAATCTTGAGCATCAATTCCCTCCTCTTTCAAAGACAAGCTTAATTCGCCGGGATGTCACAACATTCCAAACCAATCACGCACTCTAGTGCGCTTTAACTTTTCAACTTGGCAGTGCGTTATTAGCTTGAAATGTTGATACAGTGACATACCTGTTGCATGAAGGTTCTTCCCGCCAATTGGGTATCTCACATTTTACTAAGCCGGCAGTTAAAACGGCTCCTTTGTGTCCTTTTTTTTTTTTTTTTTTTTTCAGCTGTGAGCACAATCGACACAACTGGGATCACACTTTTCGAAGATATAAGGAAATCAATCCGAAAGAAGGGGATTAAGGTAAGTTGGTTAATTTCATGTCTACATATACGTTGTTCTTGGTTTGGATCTTAGGTACCGTAAATTTGACAGTAAATAATGAAATAATTACAGCTGGTGCTGGTAAATCCACTGGCGGAGGTGATGGACAAACTGCAGAAGGTGAATAACGGAGACGAAGAATTCATGCTTTACTTGTCCGTCGGAGAGGCAGTGGCTTCTCTGTCGATGGGAATGAAGAATTCAAACATGTACAATGAAGAAATGCAGGCCCATGATGTTCCCTAATTATCTTTTAATTATACTCCTAAATTCAGACAGCATGATCCAAAATAACGAGAAGTTTTCAGATATATAAAATGAACCATCATTACACGTTCCCCGTCTTTGGTAAGATGTTCCTAGTTCTAGACAAATAATATTGTCAAGTTACCTGTAATTTTGTGTGTAAGTTTATTTTACGTTGCCGATCTTAAGCTCGAAAAAAAAAGGCCAAAGATAGGGTGTCAGGTAGTTGAGTACTCTGTTTCCACGTCAAATCCCATAGTTTGTATCTTTAACATTCTGTATCACTATGTAGTTTTTGTGGGTCGTTGATTCCCTTAGTGCAACTAAAGTTTTCTCCATAACTCAATACAATAGCATGTGTTTTTGTACACTAAACATGGAGCATTACTTGCTGGGCAAGTGATTTCTGCAAACTTATATGTAATCCGTAATTTATAGTTAAATTGAAATATCGCTCGAATAAAAAAACATATGAAGTACAACAGATTAGTGTGAGATATGCATCAAACTTTATCATAAAGACAGGTGCAATTGAGCTGGGCTTGAATGGGCCCAAGCCCAACTAGTCAGTGTCGTATTTATCCAATATTTATCGTATAACAACAGGCTCGCAAAGACAAAAAATTCTCTATCATATTTATCACAAGCACCACGCTGTTTTCTGCAAACTTAAAATCCTTTCAACGCCGAAGGTAACTTGTCAGGATTCTTCTGGAAATATGCAGCAATGGCTATTAGAATGATGAGTATGATGACCCATAAGCTCAACACTCCTCCTGCAACCAAACCAAACAGAATTATGTCTCATACTTCATGAACTCAAAGTGCAACGACGTGAATGAACTCGATACTTGTCCCGCCATACAAAAGGTGTTTTCGGGTGGATATAATGGACTCAAAATTTCCCATTTCAACTTTGCATTTATTCATCAACTATCGAGAACTCAAGGAGGTCACCAAAACCGTGTGGTGTTTTAATTTCTAAGTTCTGTGATAGCATAAACGATGGAGTGTGTTGAATTTGGTTGCTTATATCACTAGAGCTCTGAACAACCGGATCGGCCTCCAAACATAGGTTCAGGTTAGTATTTTTTATTACCATGATGACTTTATCAGGTTGTAAGAGCAGTTCAACAATTTGCAAGAATAGCGTTGAGGATATGTTATTGAATTATCCCACAAAAAATTATGGTAGGCACTTACCATTTTTCTTCTCCTCCTCAAGTGTGGACACCCTTGCACTTGAATCCAGGGATGCCGAAGCCAAAGCTCTGTATTTAAAACCACACTTCACTAACAGTTCAAGGGGTAGAAGAAACATAAAGTTGAGGCGTTGTTTACCTTGAATCATGTGAGAAACTCAAAGCAGTTACGAAGCCCATGTGTGCTTTCTTAACCACTTTATGAATCCGCATTCTGGTTGGATTTACTATAACAAGATCTCCACCAGTTGTCCCACTGCATTTTCATCAATCAAACGTGTTACTTTTCTCCTTTATCCAGAAAACCAATGCAATTACTGTTAAAATGATGATCTCAAACGACACCATATAAAGTCTCATTCAACACATTGCACTATATGAAAAGCATCTCGAAAAATGTTAAACAGTAAGCTTGTAATATAAATTTTACCATGCAAGGAGTTTTCCGTCAGCTGAAACATCAAAGGTGGAAATAATGTCTTTACTAATAGTCTTTGATCCAATCCTCTTCCAAGTAGTCATGTTCCATGTTACAATGCTTCCCGATTTATCTATATTATACAATAGACAGATAAAAATAATTAACTCATGCAGAGGTAGAGCAAGAGCAGTTATCCAGAGAACAGATGAATTGTTTTTCACTTACCTGCAAAATATAAAATATGACCCCCATTATCAGTTACAGAAAATCTGCAACCGCAAAAGACCTCATCCTGCATGTATTATACGCATTGGTTACATTAAATGAAAAGCGTGAGGAACCTCTAATTCATATTTAATGACCAAGAGGTCACACCAGAAAGGTAGGTTAAATGATTCACAACAATGCAGGGATAGAGGTGTCAATGGCTCGATATACATTTTTTAGTTGGCGTCCAATAAGCTTACAACTAAATAGTAAATACGATGCATGCACCCAGGTCAATCTACAAAGTTAAAGATAATTTCAATCCACATAAAGTTGAAAACCAAATATTTTTATCAGGAAAGAATTTCAGATATTGCTAACCTTTTCCGGTGGTAGAGAAGCTACAACAGTAGATGAAGTTACATCCCACACCCTACCAGGGCCTCTATCTCCTAAGGAGACGAGAAATTTCCCATCAGGGCTGCAAGAAAGCCAAGCCAGATCATCAGCAACTACAAGTTACAAATAAAAGACGTACAAAGTAAGTTTTTCAATGCCGCCATTAATGCAAACCTGAAATCTAATTGCTTCATTGTGGTATGAGCTTTATCTTCGTCGAGAATAATCTCCATGCTAGGCCACTTGAAAACCCTTAACTTGCCATCCTGTACTGCACCAAATGAGAGCATCATTATACGGTATGCTATTCAACATCAAATCTAAAAACAATCCAGAAAACGCAAATGTTGATACTAATACATTTCGACAAATACAATTGAAAGTTGAAACCAAACTAAAAAGGTGAAGGAGGAGCCATACCTCGCCTCCAGCAGCAAGCAAGGTACCGTCTTTGTCGAAAGCCAAGGCTAACTGTTGTCCAACATCTTGCAATTGCTCCAGCACTCTCTCAGACTGCCTCAAAGCCAGTTTAGGAACTTGGTTGCTTTCTTCCTCCAATTCAAACCACCTGCAAAAGGAAATGTATTTGCATATATCCTACTGCTCATGAACCTAAATTGGCAATGTGCAGACTTTCATTTTAAAAAACATAGTAAATCTGAGCTAGATAAAGACCTGCAACTATCAGGGAAGGAGCAAACGAGACCGCTACCGGCGGGGTGAACCGCCATTCTATACGGCAAAGCAGAGCTAGTGTTGAGCTTAGCCACCTGAAAAATCAAACACCAGACACTCCAATTACAACAGGTAGGCACTCCACTTACATATATGCAAAAATTGGAAGGGTGGGATTGGGGATTGAAGTATTACCGGTTGACTGGAGAGAGAAACGGAGGCGGGATCGAATTGGGCGACGACGATGGCGTTTGGGACGCCGCTGCGGCCCTCTCCGCCACCGCCGGAGAAAACGACGTGGTTTTGGTTGGAATCGAATTGGGCTAATTCAGTCTGGGTCTCAGTCTTCTGCGTCTGAGTCTCGGTTTCCTTTTGGTCGTCGCCGGCGTCGTCTTGATCCTGGTCGGGTCGTTTGGATTTGCCGAGGCCGGGGAGCCAAGCGGCGGCGTAGAAGGGGACTCCGTACTTCTGGTAGTTGTTGGGAAGGTCCATTAGCAATTGGGGATTGTTTTTCAGATCAGATCTCTCTCCCTTTCAGTGTAACCGTAGGTCTCGTTCACCGATCCATATCTGTTTTGGCGTTTGCAGTAAGTCCTTGTCTGAAAATATCGGAGCCAAACTGAATAATATAGTGTTTTTTTTTTTAATAATTGGCTTAGATCTGTTTTGGCGTTATTGTTAATGTATTCACACCGTACGTTTTGTGATCGACTTCTCATGCTCGTGAATCATACAACTTGAGGAGGTTGAAATGCGATTCTTTCCATCGTCATAAAAATTAAATTGTCGTGACAAAACCACTAACCGATTATTTCTTTTCATAAAAGAAAAATACTCATCCATTATAGCCATGTGGCTACGCTCATGTATGTACTTGACAATATATATATATATATATAGTACATGTTACTTTGTATTTTAACTCAAGTTAAAATTCATCACAACCAAACTTGAATTCGATTTCTGACATTAGTGAATCACGCATTGATGGAGAATGGAGTTGAAATGCCTTTATAAATCTTTCCGAGCCCAAAAGGATGAACCATGGTAACGAAACCACTAACTGGTCTCTTTTTAAATTAAAACAAAACAGTCAACAACTATCTCTATGAGATTTCAGCTCATCTTCACTAATTAATTTCACATTTAGTAAATCGAATTTGGTTGTGGGTTTCATGACAAAACGTAAAACCTCTTTGCGAGCACAATTTTCCGAGTAAATGGGCCACTCATCAATAATCTGCACATAAAAAAATATGGATGTGTGTCTGTGCCTGTAATTTTCATTTTCCCCAGAGTATTCCGAGGATAACGATCAGTGAATACAATTGACTCTCAATGGCGTATCATCGTGCCTTAAATCGACCCTAGTTCCGAAAACCAGGCAAACTTTGAACTCTAGTCAGAAGTTACTGTTCAGACTCGTATATTCTGCTGTTGATTTGAACCCGCAAAAGGAGACGAGGGTCGATCTCTGAGGCTGCCGCAGTAAAAATGATATGATCAGTGCAACAAGAAAATCTCTTACTTGCAACGCAAGACAGAAAACAAAACGACATCACTGACGCTTCCTTTGGTAGAGCGAATAACCAACGAGCGCAGACATTAAAAATGTCCAGAGTACCTGGAACAGAAGCACACAAGGGGATGAGCACTGAGTATATATTTATTTATCCAATAGATGAACTAATAGCAGTTCCAGGCTTCCAGCATAACTAGTTTGTGAGGAAAAAGGTATTGGCAGCACCGTATTGATTGTATGCCACCGCTCAAGTCTTCTAATCCTTGACTGCATTTCTTCGATAACTCCTTCAACCGGAGAAACTTCCCTGATCGGCGACGATTCAGAAGCTGAACTGCTGCCCTGTTCATTACACCATAATATTTCCACTCAACATTTTTTTTCTTTTTGACAATTTCCACTAAACATTAGAAATGCAGTCATTCAATTAAACATTCTAGTTTTAGACGGAAAAAATTGGCATCAAGTGTTAAGCATCTTGGAAGAAAGGCTGGTTTGGATTGCAACAATGTTTTTCTTGTGACAATTAAATTCCAAAAATAAATGGAAATACCTGAGATTGAATAAATTCAACAAGTTCCTGCAACCTTGCAGCTTGCTGAGTGTGAATTCCACCCGAGCCTCTTCCCAACGCTGGCAATCTTTCCAGAACTATTTGAAGATAGCTCTACAACAAACAAACCAACTACCAAGTTACCAACGAGAATGAAATTGAATAAAAAGAACAAACAAAAAGAAGAAAAGTATCGTTAAGAATTGGAAACCCATGCAAGGACAGAAACTTTGCAGTATAAGTAAGGCAAAACACCTTTGTAGTATATGAACCATCCAGCTTAAGCATTGATCCTGCAGCTGCTACAGCATCTTTATCAACCCCCTTGATTTGCAAGTAAGGGTTTGGGGAATCTTGTAGATGATCGACCTCAACTAAAATCTAAAGAGGCAATCAAAATCAATTCTAAATTAAAATCCAATTAAAAAGGTATAAATGTACCTCCCACAACTGAAGTACTTTCTAAAAAGCATACAAGTTCAAGAAAACCAAATCTCAGAGATTTTGATATGACCTTTGTGTCTTGGTAGATGAACGCAGATGCTTCAATATAAGCTACAGCTTGATACCTGATGTCACAAAAAGATTACAATAATATTTTTACTAATAGATCAGCAACAAACATGTAGCTTACCCAAGGTTAAGAAGCCCAGCAACTGTACTAATGCTAATATCGAAATCCACTTTCGGTTGGATGATGAAGTTTCCTTCTCTGATAGGCTAAGCAAACAAAATTCAGGAAAAAGAAAAAAAGAATTAAGTGCACAACATGGGAAGAAAGAAAGAGCATTGTATGTATTAACAAAGCCAGAAAATCATTATATAGCACACATTACAAACCTCCCGTATCAGCAATGCAAATCTGCCCTCACATATTCTGACCCTAATGCAGTCACCCTCTGTTAACTGACAATTAGTAGGAAGTCCAGGGAGCTTCAAGTATATATCAGTGAAATTCTGCATAGAGCTGCAGAACTTTGCAGGATCCAGTATTTTTAAAATATCTTGATATGCCACCTGTGACCAGATTGAAATAGTGAAAGTATGTTAGGTGCAAATCAAATTTTATGAGTTCAAGACAGAAGCAAGATGCTGCCCATACTTGCTTGTTACTCTTCAATACAAATAATGAGCTCTCAGGAGAAAGCACTGGATCAAAGTCATTTCGAATTTTGAGCTGTTTTAAGATAAGGAGAAACAAACACCAAGTTTAGCCCTTGAAAGTTGCAACCAAATATCAGCAGTAAACTGTCAAAGTTCTTTCACATGGCAACTAAGAAGGTTAAAGTCCTAACGTGTGCATGAACAAGATGGGGTTCAATGAACTGCTGGAACATTGGAAACACTGTCATCATGATCTCATTCTGGGACATAAAACACCCCACTCTACTTTTATCCCTTTGAACTCTAGAAATGAGGTGTGAATGAACACCTCCAACCTGATAGCCAAAAAACAATAATGGATAGCTCCTGGTCAGTCTCTCTCATAAACAGCTGAAAATAACTTGGAAACACAGAATACATAGATATCAAAGCTGTAAAGGTGCCGTAAGGGTTATACTTACAACAGCAATCCACAAGTCAAGTGATTTTCGGATATTTGGATGCAAAGCATAAACTCCTTCAAAAATAATCTGTTACAGAAAATACAAAGTATAAACTAATATTTTGCTTAATAGAAAACAGAACTATATGATATAATTCCAAAGGAGAAAGCCAAAATTCTGGGAGTAGCGTATCTGATAACTGACCACTCCACAGTCTTCAGAAACTTCAAGTTCCTTTAAGCCACTCCGAGCACCAGTTTCCAAATCAAATACAGGTACTTTTGTCCTTTGACCATTCCTTATGTCATCAATGTTCTGCAAATGGTAACGTAAGACTACGACAAGAAATCCAGGCACTAAAAGCAAACAGTATTAACTTAATTTGGCGCTATGAATTTTGAAGTCAATGAAACCATTGTTGCCATCATAAATTGTAAGTTAAGATGTGATTCAGCAAAGGTCAAAAGGATAAGCCATCAAATTGGAAGTTTGGCAACTGGAAAAACAAATTAGGGAAATATGATTTTAAATAGACCATCAAGGCTTCAACAACCTGAAGGGCTTATTAAGGGATGAATTTTACATGGTAGCAAGAAAAACATAAACATAATGGGCATATGGAAACTAATATGAAAAAAGGTATGCTTTCTGTTTCTTTTCTTTGTGGGTAACATTTTATTGTCTAGCACAATTATACCAATCCTCTGACTGGCCATCCCATATGGCCCAGAGTTGTACTAGTAAATAGAATACAAAAACTAGTAAAACAAAAATCCAGTCATCAAACCTTACTTTTGAAAGCAAAGACAGATCGAGCGAGCTGAAGTCATCATACTTGAAATCCTTAACTTGTTCAGATTTATAATAGCTTTCAAGCGAAACAACTTCACATCCTACTATGTTTGCCATTTTATGAGCCAAACTAGTTTTCCCAGAACCACTTGGACCTCCTAGAATAACAATACCAGTGACAACATAAGAACATACTTCAAGCTCAATTAAGTTGGAACGCTAAAAGTTACTAAAAATAACTATTTTTGAAAATGAATTAGGACTGTATTATTCTGTTTCCAGAATGGAATAGCATAACAAGAACAAAAGACCACCAGTGACAACAAAAACACAAACAGGAGAGAGGGAGAGAGTAGAAGATAAAGCTTGTATTACCAATTCCAACTATAACTGGAAACCCTTTATTCTCCAACAATGCCTGAAAAAGATGA
The DNA here is from genome assembly GCF_963583255.1 of Pyrus communis. NCBI lineage: Eukaryota > Viridiplantae > Streptophyta > Magnoliopsida > Rosales > Rosaceae > Pyrus > Pyrus communis. Next base: position 1,552,434 of record NC_084806.1, read on the forward strand.
ACGATGTATGAAGGTACAATCCAACAAAAACATACTAATAAGCTTTTTCTTTTGTATACACTTTTAAGTTTTCAAAATGGAAATCTCTCAGACAATTCCTTATTAACTTCACTCCTTACCTGTATTGCTTGCACAGCAAGAAGCAATCCTCGATCCAAGTCATACGAATCAGGCATTGGAGCAAGTTGCATGGAATCCCTGAAAGAGGAAGGATCTGTGGTTGCTTCATGAGAGAAGCCGAAACACAGAGAGACATATCCAAGAAAGATATACATCTCTAAGTTAAAGTAACTTACCTATGGTTGAGCTTTCAGCTTGGGAAGGATCAGATGAGATGAAATGCCATGTCGCTAATATAGGTTCCATCTTAGATTTTGTTGGAGATCTAGTCCATGGCTGAGACAGATCCTCAAGCCGAGTAACAAGGTTTGGAGGAACACGAATTGGTCTTGGTGCAACAATTGTTTTGTCCTGATTACTGGTCATGGATGTATTTGACAAAAGGGGTGGTGTATTAAGGCGAGGTACACCTGCATCGTGAACAAACATGATCTACATTACACACATGGCAGAAAGAGAGAGAGAGAAAGAGGGAAATAACAAGACAGGCCTTTCCTCCATAAAATGATTAGTTAAAAACACCAACAGTGCAGGCCTAATGGTTCAAAACCAAAAATACAAAAAATAACTTGGAAACAAAAAGATGTAAAGAACAAGAGTTATTTCTAGCTTCCGACCTTTGCTCTCAAGAATCATTTCAAGATATGATTTAGTGATCCAAGGCTCGGTGATACCCATCTTCAATGCTTCAGTTCCAACTGTCTGCACAAGAGTAAGGGAAAAAAAAAAAAAAAGGTTTAGTTGTTAACAAATGACAAGCCAATATCTCAGGTTCCAGAATCTATATTTCCTACATTTCAAAACCAAAAAATGTATAACGACTATAGTAAAAATACAAAGTTCATACTTTTCTATCTGTGCCCCTCAGCACCATGAATGTCTCACCAAGGGTATCAATGGTCTCAAGTGACAAGGAAACATTGCCATTATCGACCGATTTTGATGCTCGTTTGTAACTAACAACCACAGCATATCCCAAAGCCAATAACCCGCCCAGAGTCATCCTTCCAACCTGCTTTCAATGATAAACAGAGCAAACAGATAAGAGTTATTTAACATCTAGAAACTCTACAGTACTATTACACAAGGAGCAGGCCTTTACAAAAATTCCACACATAAATAGACATCTAAAATCCCAAAAGAATAACCCTATAATATGCTCGTCACTGACCAGAAGGCTTCCATAAGAACAACAAACCCTAAAACAGAATGTACATAGATGAGGAACCAACCTAAAGTATATCCCGATGATCAGTGGCTTTGTGTATTCTCTAGTGTCAATACTATAATTGAAACCTACGAAAATACTTCTTACCTCAAACTCAGCTTTTGGCCTGATAATGAAATTTTTGTCAACAATCCTCTGGTCCCCCAGTGACAGATAATATCTTATACCCGATTGACGCACCTTGATCCAATCATTTATCCGCGCTTCTTCACTTGCCGAAGGAGGCCTAAGATACATCTCAATAAAACTGAAAGAAAATAAAATACATGAAAGTTCAGTTGCAGTAGAATTCAAAAATTTAGGTATAAAAGCAATTTACGTTTCTTTAATTCTATAATATCAAAAGAAATAGATGAGAGATATAACAATCATCCACCAGACTCACTTATCTATTTGAGCTTCACTTCCTTGAAAAGCATAAGCAAGATGCCCCTCTGCTGCCTGTAACGAAAATGTGAAATGTAAGTCATATTGGTGAAAACATGAGGGTGATGAATAATACCCTATCTCAAACTAAAGTTTCCAGAAATAAGATGGAGCACCAGTAAAAGCCAAAGGAAAAACAACACTGAAATTGACAACAATATTGCCCACACGCATACACATTAAAGTTCAATGATTTGATAGGCTGTATCGTACTGAAAACTCACTTGATTCCATTATAGGCACTTATCTTAAAAAGATTGGGCCAGTTTATTTCTCAGCCAAAAGAGAACGTGGGCTAGGATGTCATCAAGGATTAAAGATAATAGAAATAATGTTAGACACTGAAAGCAGGTCTTTTCAGGCTTTAATCAGATCACCCAATCATATAGCCAAAGAGAAACTCAAAGGCTCATTTCCATTGAAAATAAATTATATAAGGCAAATACAGACCTCACTCCGGCATTTCAGCTTGTAGATTGCCTCCCTAAATGATGAGACAAAGCTGTTGTTAATCCTAATCTGCAAAATAAATGCTTTATATTGAGAATTAATGGTAAAATTTCAAAGCTAAGATCAGTCAAACACCAACCTGTGCATGATGAAGGTCTGGTTCAATGTGCTTCCTGAACAATGGGAAAATGCTGTCAATAAGGTAATCCAGTGAACAAGAATCTCCAATATCATATTGAACTTTGGACAGAAGGCTAAAATGAACACCACCAACCTGATATATCAAAAACACACAATCAAATGTCATGTCAATTTTCTTTTAACTGATATTCTAAAAGCACTGACCAACCAAATAGAATTAAGAAGATTTTACCACTGCAACTCGAATATCTAGCAAAGAGCGAAGCTTTGCATGCAAAGCATAGGTACCATCAACTATTACCTGCAGACAAGGGGAGGATAAGAACCTAGCAAACAAGGCAAATCATACAGGCTGGGGGCCAAACAAACTTACCACCCCAGATGAAGCACTCTTTATTGTTTTTGAACCAACACGTTTCTTTTGTTGATAGTCAAATACTGGAATCAATGCATCCTCACCTTTTGTCAAATCCTGTTTTCAGCATACACTCGTGTTACTAAGTTCACAGACATAATCAAGTAATGTGAAACATGACAATAAAGAAAACCTCGAGATTTCTGACTAGCATATCAAAATCTATTGAACCCAGATCATTCCCTTCATCAAATCCATCACGATAGTTCTCCATTGACACAACAGTGCAACCAATAACAGATGCCACCTTTTCTGCTAAGCTTCAGGAAACATTAAAATTACAATAAAAATTAAAAACTTAACAAACACAAGCAGGAATGCTTTTTGCCTACAGAAAATAATATACATACCTTGTTTTACCAGAACCACTTGGACCACCAATGCCAACTGTTACAAGACCCTCTTTTTTCTCTCTAAGTTCTTGGATAGACTTTACTAGCAAATAATATCCGTGATCGAAAGACTGCACCATCTCAACACCAGAAGTAATTAGGGCATCTCATATAATATCAGCAATGAATAGGTTCAAGTAATGTAATGGCATCCATGTTTAATCTAAACCCGATATCGAGAATAAGGTCAGTTCCAGAATTCTCATTTCCTACAACATAAAGGATCGAATCCAAAAGCAGCAAATGAGAACCTAAACATGCTAAAAATCCCACCTAACCAGTACAAGTAGAAACACAAACTACAGCTCCAAAACAGAAATCCCAATTCCATGAAAACCCAAAAATCTTAAGACAAAAAATCACTCCAACAATTCACAATTACAAGCAAAAGAATTGAGAAAATAATGAACTGCAAAGCAAAGTACAAAAAACCCAATAAACCAAAAAAGTGTATGCACGTAAGTGTTAGGTGAAAATCTGGACTTCCATACCACATGGAGAGGAAGCGATTGGAGAATTGAGGAGGAGGAAGTGGAGGGTTGCTGCTGGAAATAGTCGCGGCCTCCTTCTTGGAAGACTCGCTTGACGACATCGTCGTCCATTTCTGGGGTCTCGACGAAGAAGGCGAAGTCCTGGAAGTGGAGGGTTTGCTGGAGAAATCGCAAATCCCCCACCCAATTCGAGCTCTGCACCTAATCTTTTCTTTTCTTTTCTTCCTTGGATTGTTTGATAGCGAGAGGGGAATCTTTTGCTCCAATTAAAGAAGAGAGAGAATCTTTATTATTTATTTTCCTCCTCCCGCTTGTTTTTGTTTCAGTTTTCTCTCGATTTGAGACGGCATTGTAATTAACAAATTCAGAAAAAATACAAAAATAAATCTCATGTTCTAATTAGTATTTGAAATTGTTTCGATATTGATATTTTTGTAAAAATATTTGAAAATCACATAAAGAAATTGGAATAAATGAAGTCTAAATTTCACTACATATCAAAAAAATAAAAAATAAAAACCTTAAAATCGACATATTTGATTGATATTTATTATTTTCAATATACGAATCAGAAAAACTCTCATCACAAACTAGTGTCTAACATTCTTTAAAATTTAATAATTAAATTTTCATCATTTCTATAAAAAAATAACCGATATCAAAATTGATATGGATATATCCATTAATATTTCTACAAATTTACATATTTATATTTTTAACAATACCGATATTTTAAGCATTGATTCTAATTGAACTCTTGTTTTAATAACAAATTAATTATTAGTTTTCTATTGGTGGAAAGGATTTGACGTGAGTGATCCCAATCATACATCAAAATCAAAACTAGAGATTTAAGATTACCAAGGGCCCAAAGGCCACTTCCACATGAGACAATGAGAACCCAAAAAAAACAGATGAGGAAAGTCCAGTCCCAAACTAACCGGCCCAAATACTTTCTCTTCCTCAGCTGCGCCTATTTTGACAATAATATGGTATTACTAATTCACTCGTGTTGTTCGTCAAAAAACAATCAATATACTCATATTATAACATATGAGGTTATAACATTTGTATGATAAGTTCATGACATATTTTTTATGTCCTCACTTTAATCTTGAAAGTGAATCGTATTCCATAAATATGATACATATCCAATGCAATGTATGGAATATATGACAAAGGTGGAGTGTATTATAATTTATTGAATAATAAGGTCACATGATGATATGATCTCATACTTAAAGTTTCTTGTCGTAGTGGCTTGACATGTATTCACAACTACTTATCTCTTTTCTATTTTTATTTTTTTGTCAAACAACTAATTTCATTAAAGATAAAACGCACTGATACAAAGTAAGGTTAGTCCAAAGACAATCCATAACACAGTAAAAGTGCAACCATTACAAAAGTAAAGAAACAAGCCCCAAAAGTAAGCCCAAAATAAAGCGTAAACCAAAAACCCTAGATCTAGAAACGAGAATCAATTGCTTCCACCAAAATAGACGCACCACCATCACCAAGCTGCCACCACTGGTAAGAATAACCAATGAAATAATGGGAAATGCACTTTAGCAGCCATTGAAACCCAAAGCACGCCTCCAACTGAAGTTCATGGAGGAAGAACTTGAGGAGCCAAATAGTCGAACCAAGTGGGCAGAAGCTCGCAGGTAGGGACAACAATTTGGGAAGGAAAATGCATGAAACTCATAATTGCAACAAGATTGCCAAACATTGAGAAAAAGCTCAAATAAATTGAGATAGAGCTCAAGGAAAATAAGACAAGCTCAAAGCAATACAACCATAAAACAAGGGCCGAGGAAAAAGAAAAGGACGAAGATGGGGTCCAGGGAAGGAGAAGATGGGGTTGCTCTGACCCTACCCAAGAGGAAGGGTCGACGACTAAGTGAGATTGATTTGGAGTTTTTGGGCTTGGGAAGGGGGGAGCGGCACACTAGGGTTTGAGAGAGATATTGGTGGTTTGTCCACCTTACAGATATCTTTTCTATTTAAGCAATGTTCGAACTTGGATTTATAGTGGAAAGTATGTCATACTAGACAATTTGGGTATGTCCATTGCACGCGAGTGACTTTAGTTAAAAATCATAATGAATATAGTGAAATCTCAAGTCACTTATTAAGGTCATATGGCGTTATAATTGTCACTAATACAAGGCCACAAGAAAATAGTCTTATAGATCATTGTATTAGTTTCTCATAATGACAGTAAACTCGTCTTACCCATGTTCATTTCTTTATTTTTTGGTCAAGCCCAAGTTTATTACTGTATATACAAATTGATATTAACTTGTATGAAACATGTTCATTATCACGTAACGTTTCAATCTAATGATGCAATGTTATTTGTCGAGAAACTTACACATTGTTGTTTTATTTAAATGATGCAATGTTATTTGTCGAGAAACTTACACATTATTGTTTAATTTAAACGAAATGTCAAATACAGTGAACATATTTCAATCTCGTACATATCGATCGACAATAAACTAAGATAAAAATGTAATGATGATGATTCGCTGAATAATTAAAGTAGAGATGGACTTCCCGCAGTTACTGAAAGTCAACGCCCTTCCTCGCCCACTACTTTATGTTGGCTTTTTGTCTTTTACGGCTGCCTCTCCTTCCTACAATTTTCTTTTTCTACCCGCATGTTCGCTCATTGACTTTCAGACTACATCGCCATCATGCGCCACTTTCGCCCTCCAAAGGCATGTTCCTATGTGTGTGCCCTCAATCCCTACCATGAGCTCTACCTCCATTTTTTTTTTCCTTCTCTATTTTATGTGAACTCTAATTGGGTTAACAAATTTAGATAAATCGTCACAGTTTAGCGAACGTAAAATATTAGATTGCCTAACTGTGACGATTTATCTAAATTTGTCAACCCAAATTTGTCTCACATATATTTTATGTAAACATTTATGAAAATATTTTATGTTAACATCATATATTTTATGTAACATACGTGAACTATAAATTTGTCTAATGTATTTAAGAAATCATTTAACTTCGTCTAACATATATTTTATGTAAACATATGTGAACTATAGGTAGGTTGACAAATTTTCATAAATCGTCACAGGTTAGCGCACATAAAATATTTAATTGCCTAACATATGTGAACTCTAAGAAGGAAAATAAATCTTGCAATCGTATTCGTTCATCGTATATCGTGCGGTCAATTTTCATTAAGTATTATTTATATTTGAATTTTAAATTTTAAATGATTTCTGACCGCACAATATACGATGAACATACACGATTACGATATTCCTAATATCCCCAGAAAAATGATTTGGCGAGGATCCTTTTCCCTCTAAGTAGGTTGACAAATTTTCATTAATCGTCACAACTTACCGCACATAAAATATTAAGTCGGCTGTCAGCATATGTGAAATATAAATCGGTTGACAAGTTTTCATAAGTCATCACAATTAGCGTACATAAAATATTAGGTTGCATGTCAATATATGTAAACTCTAGGTAAGTTGACAAATTTCCGTAATTTTTTTTTTAAGACTCTAACGATCTCATGAGAAATATGGAAAAGGATCATCGTCAGATCTTTTCTCTAGGGATCCAGGGAATTTTATGATCATGATCGTTTATCGTATATCATGCGGTCAGTTTTTATTAGGTACTATTTATATTTAATTTTAAATTTTAAATAATTTCTGATCCCATTTTTTTAAGAAATATAAAATAAGGACACGTGTCTACCTATGAGACAGGGATCATGGCAAGAAAGTGAGGGGAGTTGCATAGCATCCTTCCCCGACATGGAAGAGTACGCTTGATGGGGAAAATTTTTTATTTGTGACATATCATGATGGAAAATTAAAAATTTTAAATTATTAACATTTTAAAACACATATTTCATCATTTATATAAGAACATATAATATACTATTTTGTGTGACGATCACACTAAAAAATCTCTCGTTGATAGGACGAACCTTACCTGGTGGAGAGAGAGAGGGTGCGCAGGATAAAGAGTGGGGGAAGTGAGTCACATTTTGTCCCACAAACCCAAACTCCCACTTTTTTTAATTACTTGGGATTGGGTTTCTGATTTTCTCAGAGTCAATCACACGCAGAGCAGAGAGAAGGAGGAGGAAGAAGACGAAGCAGAGAAAAATGGAGGATCTGCCGCCTGGTTACCGTCCCAACGTTGGCGTTTGCCTCATTAACTCCGATAATCTGGTACCCAAATCTTCTGTTCTCTTCTTAATCTCTTTACTTAACTTTATTAATTACCCACTTAATTATTCTTCGACTTTTTTTTTGGGGGGGGGGGGGTGTGTCTTGGATGTTTATGGATTAGATAAAATCTAATTTGCTATCATGTTAACTCTGACAAAACCCAGTAAATCAAATCGTTTGTACTTGCATATATGAGTTAGGCCGGTTGATCAGTGCTCTGTTTTACATAAGTTCGAATCACCCTCTCGTAGATTGGAGTAGTTTAGAATATCGTTTTAGGTGTGATTTTTGTTTTTTTCAGTGGGAACTAACTTGGGTTGGTTGTAATTGTTAAGTGTCTGTATATATTTGAGGGGAAGAAATTGAAACTGTAGGAGATTTTATTGCAGGTTTTCGTCGGATCAAGATTGAATGTTCCGGGTGCATGGCAGATGCCTCAGGTATTAACCCACTTTTTAAAGCTGCAAATAGAGATTCATGAATCATATACAATGTTGAAACTTGAAAAGGAGGCTCTAGGAAGGTCAAAAACACTTCCAGACAATCAAAAGCACTTTTAACGACATTTGGCGTAAAAAGTTAAAATACTTTTGGAAACACTTGTGTTTTCTAGGATTTTTCTTAAAGTTTATGTTGTGTTTCTAGCAAACGTGCTTTTGCTGAAACAGCTTATGAGCATAAGTGCTTCCGATAAAAGCATCTCCAAACGGGCCCTATTTACAGGATTAAGTTTTTTGCCTACTATCTGCACAAAGTTTCCTTATAGCTTAGGGTAGAAAACCTTAGTGGTAAATCCAACACAGTAAAGCCTCTTTGGGAGGATAGATTTTCCACCAATCACTGTAATGGTTGAACCTTCTCCTTCTTCTGTTTTGTCGAATTACTTTGGTTAACCTTAGTTGCATAATTTTTCGTTTTTGTTTTTTGGATACTCAATCTCAGGGGGGCATTGAAGATGGCGAAGAACCAAAAACTGCAGCTATTAGGGAACTACGAGAAGAAACGGGGATAGAGTCTGCTGAAATCATTGCTGAGGTTTGTATACAACACTGGAAAAACTCCATACCTTCATGATACTCACAGCGGATGTGCATTATTCATGAAGCAATATCTATAATCCCATTTTTTCCTCTGTTCTGAACCTCGAAGTAATTGTTAGACGGAGTTCAAAGCTTTTAAGTTACAGTCAAATTATGTTGTATCCTGAGTTTCATAACTAAGCTGATTGCTGAGTGAGCAGCTGAAGTAAATTTTGCAAACTCATGACAGGTTCCGAATTGGTTGACATATGATTTTCCACCTGCCGTGAAGACCAAAGTTAATCGTCTATGGGGAGGTGAATGGCATGGGCAAGCACAAAAATGGCATGTCCTTATTCCTTCACATGCACAAACTTCATGAGTTAAAAAAACATGAATCTTAAGTCCTGCCTTCTTAAGCTTGCCGCAAAAATGGCATGTCCTTATTCCTTCACATGCACACACTTCATGAGTTAAAAACAACATGAATCTTAAGTCCTGCCTTCTTAAGCTTGCAACTTGTCTGCCAAAACTTCTATTAGAATGCGTCTGATGTACTAGGATTATTTCCTCATTAGTCACCAGATGTGTATTGTTGGCATTCTCATGTATCTGTCGAGATACATTTTGATATTAAATTACTGCAGATGTTTGTTAATGTAACATGTGTTCCTATGAATACTCAGCATGTGTAGTAGCGACTCTGGCACATGAAATACCTTTGTATTGTTGCGACGACTGGTGAATTTCGATATTGAGCTTGCTAACCATGTAAATGTTCAGTCGTCATGCTCCTCTCTCGGTTAAAATATGAACATGCATGATGTAATCTTTCAGTTGTTAGAATGTGCTTCATTGCTGCTATAAATCTGTATGGATGAGTATTTGAATGGATGGCATAAGGATGCACAAGTTTTACTTCCTAATGACGAACTTGGGCAATTGACAGGTTTCTTATGAGATTCACAAAAAATGAGAGCGAGATCAACTTAGCTAATGGAGCAGCTGATCCGGAATTTGCAGAGTGGAAATGGGCTAGCCCTGAAGAAGTCATCGAGCAGGTGCGCAGAAAAAACTATCCTTGTACTTAATTAGTTTCATGAATATGTTTCACGGACATGATAAAAAACGGGTTGTCTGCTGATTACAGGCAGTCGACTACAAGAGGCCAGCATACGAGGAAGTTATGAAGACATTCGAGTCCTACTTCAACGGAAGTAGTTTATCTGCGAAATGTAGATCGACAAAATGGTGAACGCCCCGGGTGTGCTTGTGCAGTTATGTCCGTCGTGTTCTTAACTCCTTTTACATCGTTGGATGTGGATCGAGTAGGGCTCCTGCTTTTTGTAAATGATAACGAGAGAACTTGGAAATTAGATTGTGTTTGGGTTGTTTCTGTAACTATATATCAATAAAAATGTATGTGGATTTACTTGTTGCTTCATATGGTTTTTGCCTGGCACGTTGATTGCAATTTGCAATTGCAAACATCTCAAATAATCTAAGAGAGAGGGTTTTTTTTTTTTTTTTCTTTTTTTCTTTTTTCTTCAGTTCCATTCGAAAAAATCGAAGGCTCCTGGCTAGGCCGAAGCTCAAAACGAAAAGAGAAGAATATCGTGACAAAAATAAACAAGAATCTGTATGCCGGAAAGTTTTAACGGTGATTAGGGAAGCACAAAAACGGATTTATTCTGAAAAACGCTTCATTTGACAACCCACAATAGGTAGTTACATTACAACCATAACTTAAGAAAAAAATGCATCTTGAATATGGGTGCACCGTGCACCAAGATAAAACAAAGCAATAGAGCAAAAAAAATGGATCAAAGCAAGTTCTGACATTGCGGATTCATCTGCTATTTAATCCTCACATCTTTATGATTGGACTGTATTTACATAAACTATCAGCACGAGCGGCTTCAAGTATCGTAGAGATATGGTACGACATGTTCTACTCATCATCCAGCAACCAGCTCTACTTCTACCCACTTCCATCGAGCTGTCCGTGAGATAGGAGGTGTGCCATGTAATGCTGCAAACAAGTGCACAAAACGCATAAGTTAAAAAGCACTCTGAACTCGATTTCATTCTATGTAACAGTTATCCATGGAATTGTTGAAGTAAAATCTGGGGCATCATACTTGAGCTAAAAAAAATCATAGCCGCTGCTTGAGAATGTTGAGGATCGTTCACAAAACATATCAATCGACATAAAAATGAACTCTACCCCGAAGTTAACAACAAAGAGGAGGGTGAAGGAAGCAGTTTGGCAGGCATATAATGGTGCTTGTTAATGCTTGCATAAGACCAAAAGTCTCTTCTGAGCTCGCTGATACACCTACAAACGACTCCTACAGCCATTCTTTTGGGGTGGGGGAACAACGCAGATATTCACCCCTCCGGGTAAGGGTTGAACTTTATTTTTCTGAAAACATTCGACGCAACACAGTTTTGATAACTTTCCCGCTCTTGGCGCAATTTGCCTTACAATGGGAACATATGAATTCTTAAAGCAAAACTGAAAACCACTCTACCCTAAGCGACACGACAAGATGGAACGAAGAATGAGAATGCTTTTCTGGCTTGTAAAAATGAGAATTTTTGAATCCGGAAGCATCAAAACACCGATCAACATAGCAATTCTCACAAGAAAAGCAGAATTATGAAAATGTAATTAGAAATTCAAATTCAACTAGAAAGTAGAAACGAGTAACCTACTGCATGATAAGCATAGGGTCCTTTCCCCTGTCGCTCAAAGTGTTTGGCCATGATGCAATACTCAATCGGACCCCATTCTTCGTTTTCGAAACAGTTACCAAGCGCAGCTTTATACAACTGACCAACAAACCAAATCAAACACATAATTATTTTGGTAAGACGATATTCTAAACTACTCGAATCTCCTGAGAGGAGTTTCGAACACATTGAAAGCTAAAACCTTTTGCATTCAAATAATTTGAGTTCTCTCACAAACCTTTGCCGTGTCCGTCAAGAGCTCGGTTCCGGCGGGGTAAGAAGCATAGAACTGGTCAGCTCTCGAAAACCCAGCTCGAGTTCTGCAACACCAAATACAAAAACCATTGATGAAAACAGTTAAGAACAACAGGAACTTCACAACCCAGATATTTTTTTTCCCATTTGATACGCGTTCGAGGTAGGTTGTAAAGCGACTCACGTATTGCTTGTGTAGGCGTAGGTCAGGACTGCTGTGAAGCAGTAGAATCCGGCATACGACGCGATTCTCCGGAACTTCTGAATCTTCAGAATCTCTTTGCAGCCATTGTACAGATTCATCGTGATTTGCGACTAGAATTTGAGTACCTGAAAGCCAAAGCTTTTGCAAACTTCAGCTACACATTTGATCAAACTGGTGGTGTGCTATCACTTTTCCAGCGTCGATGGAACAGGCAGAGGTTGCAAAATGGGCAAGTATTAAGCAAATTGGGCCGGCACCACATGTTGTTAAAGAGTTTGACCCATTTGGAACCAGGCTGGGCCCAAATTACCTTTTTTTTTTTTTTTTTAAAGAAAGACATGTTAAAAAATAAAAACAAACTAATGAAAATAGTTTGAAAACTTTAAGTTTTAACGATAAAAAGTAAATTAATTAGTACCATGATTGACTTTTTAGTGTGAAAACGTGATTTTTCATTAAAATGAACAATACCAAGAGCTTTTCGTTAAAGTTTCCGAAAAATAATTTTAAAAAATAGAAAAGTAGTTGGACTTAATGGATGGACGGTGAGTTCAATTCATATAAATTTATAGGTTTGATTTTAGTTGACTTAAAAAAAGTTATGGCTTTTTGACTTTGATTTTATGCCTTTCCAAATCAGAATATCAAATTCTTTTAATCAGGTCAAAGATACGATCAACATAATTAATCGATTAATTTCTTTTTAAAAAGTTATGAAAATTGTAAAGAAACGATAATTATACTTATTGTGTAAGTATTTAAAAGTGTTTATTTTTACACAAGAAATTTTGTGTTTAGGTTTAAAATCTTCCATCTTGACATAAAATAGAAAACCAAAAGTAATAATATTTGAAACCAGTTATTTATCAACACGTGTTTTAACTTTTTTACGTAACGTGAGCCGCCTTCAAACTCCTCCTCTCCGTTTCTGCCTTTCTGTTCTTTCAGCTTTTCCCTCTATCTTCCCTTGGTCGAATAATTCATGCCCCACTTTTACCACCAACCTCCATTAATTCCTAAACAAGCTCACCGCACTAAATCAAGCCACTTCTCTGAGAACGGATCCTCTCCCGAGCTAAGTAGGCGGAGCCTCCTCATCAAACAATCTGGACCGTTGATTAATGTGCAAGTCAAATCAGGACCATCAGTTGTGTGTGGTGGGTCAGTAAAATGAATTAATAGAAACCGTTAGATTCAATTTATGCAGCCCATATTGTTTGATGAGGATGTTCTGGCAGCTCCGGAGAGGATCTGTTCTCCTCATAGTCAACTCCACCACTTCCTCTTCCATTTTCTACACCTTCTATGAAGCTCAGAGCCTCGAAGCCTCACCTCATCGCGATCCCTCGCAAACCCTGCTTCTCGTTTGGCTCCGACGCAGCCCGGGATGCTCCTCCTTGTTCGGTAACTTCATGGAGATCGGTCCTTGGCACGTCAACCTTCATGCCGCCCACGATGATCATGATCAACAAGTACACTTTGTGCTTGAGCCAAACCCGGGTGCTCGGAACAGAGTTTTTGGCCTTCTGTTCCTCGACAACCAAATTAGTACCAGATTTAGCATCACACCTCCACCTTGCGATCACCAAATTTATCGAACTTGCGATCATAAATTGGACAACATATTGGTTTTTTTATTCTTCTCATTTTTTTTCTTTGAATTTTAGAGTTTAGGGTTTAGGAGAAAATTAAAGTTTAAGAGAAAATTGACCAATTATAAAAATTCGAGATGTAATTGATTAAAATTAAAATTCAAAATAGCAATCAGCAACTTCTTATAAATTCAGGAAGAAAATCGGTCAATACCTCTTTTTTAAATCCTTTTCTTCTTATTATTATTTAGGATGCTTTGTTAGATGATAATTTTAGATTGGTCAAATTTTATGTCCTCCGACACAAAATTTATTTCATGAATAAAACCTCCCCTTATTTGGTCAAAGTTTATAAAAAATGAAAAATCAAACTCAGGAGTCAAAAGTGCACATGAAAGCATTAACTACCTTCACAATCATCTCACTTTAAATTATGAATGTTCATTAATCAATTTGAATGAAACCCAACTGACTGAATATAATAATCATCATAAGTGAATTGCAATGTGACACGATTTCATTAGGCTGAGATGGTGGGTCCAAGTACGTTAGGTTTAGAATTCATAACGCTATAAGATAACTAATTCATTTTTTATGACATGAGTACATTACTACGTAAGACTTCCGTGTCGATAAAATAAGAGATATTTAGATAAAAAATTACATATGTATTTATTTTATTGACATGAAACGTAACTTTGATGATATAACCGTCCAATATAAGTAGTGTGCTCGTACAACGTAATTATTTCTCCACAAAGAATGTAATATTTACGTGAGCATGATGATTTCCTTGCATGATCCGTGTCTTTGTACATTTGTATTTGTACGGTTGTACCCGGAGAAAGACAAGAAAGAAATAAATCGCGTAGGCAACAAGAGTCTAAATCAACAATGCTTGGAGGTGAGGAGGCTGAGATTGAGAAGCAAAGCAAATGAATGTCACAAGAAACCATGCCATTTATTTGGCATCTTGCATCTCAAAAATTTGAGAAATTTTTCGGTGTGTCGCGAACATGAAATTTTTTAACCAATTGTATTATGACGTTTAGTGTATTGAGCTGTTTTTTTAGCATACTAAAAAATTTCTCCAAAAGTTCTTGTCATTATAGCAACCCAAAAATTCGCACCATTTAAAAATATCGAACCATGTCCTGGCATACTAAAAAAAACCTCTACGAAGATTCTTATCATTACATCAACCCCAGAGTTTCGCTTTACGACTCTCCCCAATTTGTAAGGTTGCAATGTATGTAAGCAAGCACGCTTGGGCGAGAGTTGACTGTATAAAGCGACAACTCTTTAAAATTTATCCGCATAGTCACAAAATTCAACTTTATAACATCACTTTCATAATTAGCTTGAAATACCGCTGCTGCGTTCAAAATCACATGTATCATGCAAAGTCGTATGTATCATGCAAAGTCGTACACGTCTCCTTGAAGCTTTCCTTCTTTATATAAAGCCTTATCGTCAAACAAGGTGTCTGCACTCCCTTGCACTCCACTTTTATCATCAATGGAGTCAACCGCCCGAAACCATCTTAACCTGCTCTTCCTCCTCCTCCTCTTCTTCTTCTTCTTTCAACGACGCGTCGCCACCGCATCGTCCTCTCCTCTCTTCCCCAAAGAAGCCCACCCCACCAAATCTGGCTACCTCCCGGTCAACTCCACCAGCGGCTCTGCCATTTTCTACGCTTTCTACGAAGCTCAGAACCTCACAACGGACATTTCCAAAGTCCCCCTCCTCTTCTGGCTCCAGGGCGGCCCCGGCTGCTCCTCCATGCTCGGCAACTTCTACGAGCTCGGCCCCTGGCTCGTGAATTTCCACAAACACCCTTCTGATCCCCTGGCCTTGGAACCCAATTCCGCCTCCTGGAACAGAATCTTCGGCGTGGCCTTCCTCGACAACCCGATCGGTTCCGGATTTAGCATCGCCGCTAACTCAGCGGAGATCCCGAGAGACCAGGGCGCCGTCGCGAAACACCTCTTTGCCGCGATCACGAAGTTCATTGAGCTTGACCCGTCGTTCAAAACCCGACCCATTTACATAACCGGCGAGAGCTACGCCGGGAAGTATATTCCAGCGATCGGGTACTACATTTTGAAAAAAAATGCTGGGTTGCCCGCTGGGTCTAAAGCTGTGAACTTGCAGGGCGTTGCGATCGGAGACGGTCTCACAGACCCCATAATTCAGGTGAACACTCACGCCGTCAACGCTTTCTACTCTGGTTTGATCAATGAGAAACAGGGGAGGGAGCTGGAGAAGCTGCAATTAGTGGCGGTCGGGTTGACGGCGGCGAGGAATTGGAGCGCGGCGACGGATGCGAGAAACAAAGTGTTGAATACGCTGCAGGAGATGACGGGGCTAGCCACATTGTACGACTACACGAAGAATGCGGGATATAAGACGAGTTTAGTGGATGAACTGCTGAGGAACGAGGCGGTGAAGGCGGCGTTGGGGGCGAAAGGGGCGGCGCCTTTCGATCGGTGCAGCAATCTGGTGGGGGATGTATTGCACGAGGACGTGATGAAGAGCGTGAAGTACATGGTGGAGTATCTGCTGAAGAAGACCAAGGTGTTACTGTACCAGGGGCAGTATGATTTGAGAGACGGCGTCGTCTCGTCGGAGGCGTGGATGAAGACGATGAGGTGGGAGGGGATTGGGAAGTTTATGGCGGCGGACCGGAAAGTTTGGAAGGTGCAGGGAAAGGTTGGCGGGTATGTGCAGAAGTGGGGGAGCTTGAGCCATGTTATGGTTTCAGGAGCAGGTCATCTTCTCCCGGCGGACCAGCCGGTGAGGGCGCAGGCGATGATAGAAGATTGGGTTTTGGAAAAAGGGTTGTTCGCATATGTTAAGGAATAACAAAATAAGAAGTTGTTCCTGGGCGTTCTTTTAAAATCCAAAATGATTAAAAGCATTTTTAGAAAAAAAAATTTAGATTTTAAAAGTATTTAAAATGCTTTGCATTTTGATTGAGGATTAGTTCTAAAAACATTTTTATCAGAAATGTTTTTAATCATTTTAAAAATACGTATGTTGTTTGATATTTGTATCAAAATTGAGTGACTAAAATCCTCAAAACTTCATATATGTACTTGAATAAATTCTCAAATATTTAATGTAAGAGGTCGAATAAATTAAAATTGAGTGGAGTACAATTTTTTTTGTTAATTTCTTTTCTTTTTTCAAGTCATGACGTAAACCATGACGTTTTCATTCCAGATAAGGAAACATGTTAAGAATCGATGATGGTTAAGAAAACATTGAGAAATAATATTTTAAATTTTGAATAATATAGTATTAGTAAGGTTTGTTAATATAAAATGTAAAGGCGATTGGAGGCGGATTTGTGAGAGGAGAAAAACGGGAAGGAGGCGGGAAGGGAAGGTTTGGGAGTTTCCCAAATTTCCAAACCCACAAACCAACCAATGATTCAAGCACAAAACCCGTACTATGATGCCATCGTCTCCCACGGAATAGTGAAATCTGTGGAAGGACTTGACCTCTGGGGCTTTCCATGGCAGGGGGTCCTGTAGAAAACCTACAGGTAAATCAGAGCCATTGATTCATTGCTCTTCCCTTTTGCCTCAGCCCTTTGATTTACTGAAACTTTAAACTTAGCAGCTTGGTAGGAGAGAAAGCTGGGAGAAAAAATGGCAGAGGGAAGATATGCACGTCTGCTAACAAGCTGCGGCCTCTCTGTTGAAACCCTAGCTCATAAATCTATTTATAATCGTTCTAGAGGGCCAGTGCTTGTAATATGGCTAAATTGCACTAATAGCCTTTGTATTTTACGATTTTCTTTTCCGTCCTTGTAATTTTTTTTTTTTTTTTTTTTTTTTTTTGCATTTTCATCTCATGAAATGAAGCAAAATTTATTTCAAGCTTGGGGTTTTCAAATGATAAGACGTGCACATAGAAAAAGAGGACCGCTATACTTGAATGGAAAATTAGAGTTATCATTATCTTTTTTGGTTTCGCTCGTACGCTTAAATAATGAATAGAATAACGACATTAGCGTGAGAACAACAGTCAAAGAGGTAACAAAGAAGAAACACAACAAAGCGGTATCAATCAATTGCATTTGCGGTGTTGGCCTACTTAGGAGTAGGCGAAAGAAAGCAATCAATGCAAAAGGCTAAAGTCAAGGGGTGGTAGGCTAACATACATCATCTTTCACAGTCGCTGCCTCTGCATATTCGACTTTATTTGAAGAAAAAAAGATGTTTTGGTGTAGAATGTTGGCTATATGCTTAACATATTAGAGGAGGGAGAGGTACAGAGATCAGAACAACAGAATTTAAAGCTTGTAAATGAATTTTAGTTTTTAAGGTTCATAAAACCTGAAGCCCTTATCGACAAATATTACACAGTTCCAGCAGTTAGCCGAGAGACATATAGCCGTTGTCGTGCAAGTGGAAGCTCGAGATGGGGGTCATGATTCATGAGGTTGAAGCTCGAGATATATGCCCAACCCAACGGATAGTGACTAACCAGACTAAAGTGACAAAACAAATCAAAGGCATGGATGAAAATGTAACAAAAAAAAATCAGAAGAAAGAAAATGAAAATTCAAAAATGATACAGGGATTATAGTGCAATAAAATATTAGCTGGTTCGGGATATACGAACTCTAAGGTGCACGGCCCAGCATTGTTCGTGAGGATCTCAGCCGATAAAGGCCCGGCCTTTCCTAAAGAGCCAACCTTAAAAAACAAAAAAATCCTCAGACATGGAGTGAGAGATATGCAGACGACACTTTTTGTCACTGTAGCTTCTCTGGAGAACCAAACGTTTCTGGGTCGTTTGATGTTCTGTGCTCTAAGCAATTCGCAATAAGTACGCTGATTTCTCTTTTATATTCTGATCTTTTAATGTTAATTTCTTCATTTGACGTTGTCCTGCTGCTTGTTAAAGTTAAGAATGTTGTTTCCTACTTCCTAGGATTAAACTTTCGAAGCTTTGATACTTTGCAATCTTCTGGTGTGCCTGTTTTCTCAATCCTGTGCAGGTTTTGATGTTTTTCATGTTTAGGCATGTCCAGCTCTTGGAGTAATAAGCTTCCTCTTTGCACATGGCACTGACAGTCTCATCTGTGCAATCTGTAAGTTTCTAACTTTTTTGCTTCCTCCCATCAACAGCCTTAGATTTTTATGCAGAATTTTCGATTTGGAAGTAAGATATGATAGAGTTACTCGCTAAGATGCTATAAAGTTGTGAACTTCCCCGAATCATGAATCTGTATCGTGCCGTGTGAGAGTTGAGAATTCACATCAAACTTCAATATTAGCGGAAGGGAATAGCTACAATGTACTTACAATTTTTGGTAGTACGAGAGTTTTCAGAGAGTTGCAGAATAACAGTGCATACAGTCGGGAAAATGGCCCGAGTCAAACAAAATGGCTGCAGTTTTGAGCGTGTAGAATGTGATAATATGCTAGTGTCCATGTGCGGTGTTATGGAGTTTAGGAGGAAAATAGAGCGTAACCATGTGCGGGATTAGAGTGATTGGGAGTGGCTAGTATCTAGTTGCCATGATGTCGTTAATCTTTTGGTATTTTGTTAAAACTGTTTGAAAACATAGGGATAAAGTCGACATCTTTTATGTGATGATTGACAATCTTTATAATCTAGATTATAGACAGGCATGGTGTTATATTTTAACCCTTACATAAAGTTTCCATTTCAGCGCTTCAGCGGGAATGGATTGAGAAGTGCAATAGCTTTTGAAGCTGAGAAGGGATATCGGAATGCTTTGGGTAGGAAAAATGAGGTCTGTAAGTTATATCCTATTTCGGTTTTGCTTATGACAGTATGAAAGTAATAACGTGGGCATGCCTATTTCCATTTGCAGGTTCAGTAATTTTCTCTTTTCAACAGTATCGAGATTATGTTCTTGTTCGAAGCATAGTCTTGCCAAAAATATTTTGGAAGAAGTAGATAGTTATGGCATAGCAAGCATCTCAGATCGGTCAAAGTTGCTCAATAAGGTAGGTTTGTGTCTATGCAAGTTTAGTATTGTTTGATTCACAAAAAGTTGTACTGTTTTTGTTTGATTGCTGTAACTTTATCTGATGTGCATGTATTCTGACTACGGGAATGTGTAAGTTTGCTCTTCATTTTCTTCTGTTTCTTTTTCATGTAGGTATCTGTTTTGGTGGGTTATGATAGTCTTGATGATTTGGTTGAGAATGAAAGAGCTGAAAAGCAGTCCGGTATGCATGTTAGAGATGTGACAGATGAATTTGATGTCTCCTTGTGTGCACGATTTCCATCAATCATGTTAGGTAGTTCCCCTCAGGTGGAATTGTATGATGGAACCACCAGTTTCAGTGAAAGGATGCTTTTTCCAACTCAAAGTTGTGAAGAATTTCCGTCTGATACTATGTGTGAAGAGCAGGTATGAAGATTATCTTTTTGAAATATGGGATTTTATGTATCCTGCTTGTGCAAGTGTAAAAACATTTCTTATTAAGAGAAGATTTTTAAACGTTGCCCTTATCTCTCCAGTCCGCAACTGTGGTTACCGAGGAAAACTCACATCAAACAGTTCCTGTGGAGGAATCTTCTAACAAGGTTTTGCTGAAATCACAAAATGATACTGGGTCTGTTCAGTTTTCCCTGGACAGTTCTATCAGTTTCATACCTGGAATAAGTAAGAAGCGCTGTCGGCAGCTAGAAGACTCGGGCTTTCATACAGTGAGTTTTAGGAAATCATGTTAAAGGAAACATCACTCTTCTAATCGAGAATTTGAAAGAAGCCTTGGGTTCATATTGCTTTGCTTTTGTTTCCATACAGTTGCGGCAATTGCTTCACCACTTTCCTCGGACCTATGCGGATTTACAGAATGCTCAGATGAAAATTGATGATGGACAATATTTGATTTTCATTGGGAAGGTATTAAGTTCGAGGTATTAAATTTTGTCGAAAATATCTAGTGAATTTTTGGTGCTAACCTTAGCGATTGGATGAGGTAAGGCACTAAAAATATAATCTGATAGATTCCAAGTTAGCTGACTTGATAGGGTTTTTAGTTTGTTTCGTAGTTATGATTGATGAAACAATGAGAAACAAATATGTTTCGAAAAACAATGAGGCACAAGTATATGTAACTTGGTGACCGACACCTTGATGTTCTGACATATGAATTGATGTTAATCTGTTTCTTTTTGAGATAAATGGATATCTAGTTCAGTGACATAATAAAGAACATTTCATGGCACATTGTTTGCTAGGATTGTGCCTTTGTTTCTCATATCTGGTAAGGCATCTCCAGAGATGCTACATGCATTTATATTTATTTGTGTATGTATTCACTTATACATTCACTTCTTTTTCTTCAAATCTGCGATAAAGTTTTTGTTTTTAATATCTATATCTTACCTCTTCTCTTACAGGGGAATCAAAGCTAGTAGTTCTTTCTCATTTATTGAGGTAGTTGTTGGTTGCGAAATTATGGACGATGAATCAACTGAACTTATGAATGATTCTGCTGATAGTAGAAGAAAGAAGACGATTTCTTTGCATCTAAAGAAATTTTTTCGGGGTGCTCGTTTTACTTCTCTACCATTTCTTAGACTTGTTGAGGGAAAGCATAAAGAGGGGGACTTTGTATGCGTTAGTGGTAAGGTAAGCTTTTAGATACAATGGATGTGCAATTGCTTCAATTGGCTCACCCTTCCATGCGCTGAAACCATTAGGGAGTAACAGAATGAGACTTTTTTATGAAATTTTGTACCAGTGCTATCTAAAGATTTATCATTCATTTTCTAGTCTTTACCTTAATTGCCTTGTCCTTTCATGCTATGCTTTATCACAGGTAAGGGCAATGCCCGCCAAAGATCACTATGAAATGAGAGAATATAATATTGATGTGCTTAAAGATGAAAATGAAGTGTGTTTTCATGCAAAAGGGAGGCCTTATCCTATATACCCTTCAAAAGGAGGGTTAGATCCAAATGTTTTGAGAGACATCATTGCAAGGTTTGTACCTCTGACCTTTTGCATAACTTCATTTCTAACATCATAACATAACCGCTCTCTTCAGCAGGGATACATTTTCCAATTCTAATTTAGTATCCCCTTACTCTAAGTTCTTTAGTGGCTGGTTTCTCAATATTAGAAATCTAATTGTGTTTTTATCATTTATGCAATAACATTCCTCCGTTCATCCTATGGGAGTTACTTCTTAGTTCTTTGCAGCTGTTTGGAATTGTTTGAACTATTGTATTAATTGGGTAATTTCTTTGTAATTTGCTCCAAGACCAGTAAACTAAATCTTTACTATTTTTACTCGTTCCAGAGCTGTGCAAGTTTTGGCTGTTGATGTTGATCCTGTACCTAAAAATATCACTCAGGACTTTGGGCTGTTAAGCCTTCATGATGTAAGAAACTTCACTTTTATCCTTAGGATCAGCATATATGCAATTCATACTTTTGACTATGGTCCCTTATGCCCCTTGCTGTTCTTTTAATAAGTTGTTTTGGCATTTAGAAAAATTTGAGCTGTTTTGTTTTTGCTCTAATAATACAGGCGTATAAGGGGATTCACGAACCAAAGAGCATGGATGAAGCTGATTTGGCTCGGAAAAGGCTAATATTTGATGAGTTCTTTTACCTGCAGGTGATTTTGATCCAAATTTCTTAATAAGTTGTTCTCTAAGATTTGAACTGACCTAGTTGTCATTGCCTGTCAGTTAGCGCGCTTATATCAAATGCTTGAAGGTCTTGGTACACAAATAGAGAAAGATGGATTGCTGGATAAGTACAGGAAACCTGAATCAAGTGCGGCTTATATGAAGGATTGGTCCTTTCTTACCAAAAAGTTTTCAAAAGCTCTTCCATATACCCTTACTCCTAGTCAACTCACTGCCGTTTCAGAAATCATCTGGGATCTAAGGCAACCAGCTCCTATGAATCGGCTTTTGCAGGTTATAATCTTGTTTACAGGATGTATCCAATATTTTTCAGATTTGTTACAGTATGAAGCAATGTAACTGCATATAATGTAACTGGAGCACCTGAAGTATATACAAAATAAGGACAAAACATGATAATTTTTGGCGGACTTCTGGTTGAATACAATTTTAAGCCTAGACTTTTGCCCTAATTCTCTTCCTCACTCTCTTTTCAAATCGGCCTGCCCGGGTTCTTCCTCCTGATTACCATAGCATGCGCAGTAGGTATACTCGAAAAGTTGAAAAGGTTCTTGATTGATGGTATGTTGTTAACTTGTTACACATTTTCAGGGTGATGTTGGTTGTGGGAAAACCGTGGTAGCTTTTCTAGCATGCATGGAGGTTATTGGCTCTGGATATCAGGTCTGTGAAACACCTGTTTTGTAGAGTTAAAATATGAATACAATGTGTGGGTTTCTGTTTGTTTGTTTCTTTGATTCATTTCAGACCTTTGACCATTTGTATTTTCATAAATGTAATAATAGTTATGATCTTTGTTCCTGATTGTTCTTATTTGTTTCATGTAAAGGCAGCTTTCATGGTTCCAACTGAGTTGCTTGCAGTCCAGCATTATGAGCACTTAAATAATCTGTTTGAAAATATGGAGGATGTTGAACGAAAACCTTCAATTGCTTTACTAACCGGCTCAACCCCATCAAAACAATCACGGATAATTCTTGAGGCATGCATTAATGTCCAGTTCTTTTGTTTTCTTAAGTCTAATGTTTCAGGCATCCTAGTTATTGGTAGTGATACTAATCATTGATATTGCGTGTATCAGGGTCTCAGGACTGGAGAGATATCGATGGTCATTGGAACCACCAGTTTGATATCTGACAAAATAGAGTTCTCTGCATTACGCATTGCAGTGGTGGATGAACAATATCGTTTTGGTGTGATCCAAAGAGGACGGCTTAACAGTAAGGTTGTTTGCTTCTAATTGAACTAAGTATTCTAGTCGTGTCATCTGGTGGTGTAGCACTCGGTTTCTATCCTGTGTGCAAACTGATTCCTTTAGACCTTATGGAATATGGAAGATCAGATTTTGATGGTATCTTTCCAGGAATTCATTTTGTCTAAACTTTTTAGTGTGCCCTTGCATGCTGCTTGCGTAGTTCTCAATGTTTCCATGAGTTACTATGTATCGTTATAGGATATCATTACTGTGGCATGAATAATTCAGTCCTTGAAATATGAAATGATTTTGTTACTGTAATTCGTTTTGTAAGATGAGCTAACTGACGCACTAATCTCTGCAGCTATACTATACCTCTGTAAATTCTAGAATGGTAGCCGCCAATTCAGATGTGACCTCCAAAGGCGACAACCATATGGCTCCTCATGTTCTTGCCATGTCAGCTACTCCTATACCGAGGACACTTGCTCTGGCTTTATATGGTGATATGTCATTGACACAGGTACGCGTTTTTCTTCTTGCTCCTCCTTAATGCTTTTGATGGGATGGTGTTCTCCCCCTTTCTTTTCTCAATTGGATATCAGGCTTTAAGACAGTGATTTAAATTTTAAAAACTACACTGAGACGCCTAATCCTAAGGGCTTGTTTGCTATGAAAAAGGTTCATGACACATTTTAAAAGATTTTATTAGATCCAGGAATAAAAAATAATGCTATACCGATATGTTTTTAGTTTAAAAGTTAGCAGGTGCTGCATTTGTATAAGTTGATATCTTGTATTGAGTGTTTGTTAATTCTTTCGTTTCTATTTCCTTTGAATAACAGATAACCGACTTACCTCCAGGAAGAATACCAGTTGAGACGTTCATCATTGAAGGAAATGACAATGGATTTGAGGATGTTTATGAGGTGATTGTCCTGGCTTAACTTTGTTACAGCGCTTTAATATATTTATTTTCTTATTTTCCCCTAGAAACGAAGGTGTTCTGGTTTAAATAATTTCATTTTTTCAGATTGCAATGAAAATGCATAAAAGGTTTGAATTGAAACTCATCATTCGGTTAAGAGATCATGGTCTTCTTCACAAGACGGATATATTATTTTCTTGCTAGACTAGAATAGAAAGATTTTACTAGTTCTACGCTTTTGATTTTATTATTTTCTGACGCAAATGATATTAGCATGTAACAGATGATGCTGGATGAGTTAAAAGGAGGAGGGAGAGTCTATCTTGTGTATCCAGTTATTGAACAATCTGAACAGCTGCCGCAACTTCGTGCAGCTGCAGCAGATTTTGAAGCTATATCTGATAGGTTTCAGGGCTACACTTGTGGATTGTTGCATGGAAGGATGAAGAGTGATGAGAAAGATGAAGCATTGAGAAAGTTCAGATCTGGGGAAACAAATATACTGCTTTCCACACAAGTTATTGAGATTGGTGTTGATGTTCCCGATGCATCTATGATGGTTGTTATGAACGCTGAGAGATTTGGGATAGCTCAGTTACACCAACTTAGAGGACGAGTTGGACGAGGAGTGAGAAAGTCTAAATGTATACTGTTAGCATCATCTTCCAGTAGTCTAACTCGGTTGAAGGTCCTGGGGAAATCATCAGATGGTTTTTACTTGGCAAACATGGACCTTCTTCTACGTGGACCTGGTAACTTGCTTGGCAAGAAACAATCAGGACATCTTCCAGAGTTTCCTATTGCAAGATTGGAAGTAGATGGCAATATCTTACAGGAAGCACATCTTGCTGGTCTGGTAAATAGTACTCCTTTTGTGTCCTTTTATCGTGTAATTTGGTGATAATTTTGGTTACCATTCTTTTACATCATTTCTGTTTTCCGATGAGATATTAAACTATTAGTACATAAACACTAATCTGTATGCAAGAATTTCTTGCTGCAATGCCCGTTTGGTTGATGCTCGGGTTCATGCCGTATACCTCTTTTAACATATGTGGTGGTTCCTTTTTCGCAGAAAGTTTTAGGCGCTTCCCATGATTTGGAGCGATTCCCGATCCTTAAGGCAGAGCTTAGCATGAGAGAGCCGCTCTCTATTCTGGGTGACTAGTTGTGGTAAAACTGAAACCTTGCAATTCTATACAAGATGAAATTGCTTGTATTGATGGCTTCTTGTCCTTTTTTATTTTGTGCCCTTTTTGTAAATGAATAACTGCTTTCAGGAATCATGCTGAATATACCATATATGTCGCAAGCTTGATGCTTCTGCTTGATTTCCTTAGCGGTAATCCTTTCAACTTAATGATTGTACTTGTGATATGAATTAGTTTGATTAGAACAGTCCTTTCTTGCTGAGGTTACCCTTACATGTGATGTTCGCTCGATGTTTTTTAGGTTGGCTCCTTGAAACGGAGCAAAGTTCTTAACGACTAGTCATGAAGAAAGTTGCCCGGATCGAGTTTGGAGAGCAACCACTGAATATGCAGACATGTCCATTTTTGCACACCGGCGTATCCAGACATGCTTTTTTCCATTGAAGTAGATTGTTAATCGACTGGTTTGTAGTCATTTTTACATAATTCGATATGTCAGCATCCTAACAATCCGCTTGCTTGCATCGAAGAATTCTCAAACATTTAGAAAGAATGTGGCTGATATGCTGTTTAGTTTTTATCGTTTTGCTTCTGTTAACTTTTTGATCTGTACCTAGGATTTTACTGTAGTTGTAAACAGGAAGTTTTATATCATCTTTTACTGATCTCAGTGTCTCACTCCCCCTCTCCTTTGATTCCTTCACAGACATTCGTTTCCTAAATCGACTCGTCTTCTTTAAGATATGCTGTTCGAAACGTAAAGGTTTTTCGACAAATTACAGTAATTTTCATGGAAAGACTGCTTCTCGCGTACTTCCCTACGAAGCTCTCTTTATCTGCAGAACATCCTGCTCAGGAAGGGACTTGAGAATATTTTGTCACAAACTTCTGAAGAAAGTCGGTACATGTTTTCATGGAAATCTTTATGTCGTTCTGTTGAAAATATGTGTTGTGTAGAATATTCAAGGTCTTTGTTTTTTGGGGCAATGACTTGCAAGTAAAAAGAAAGATGACTATACTGTAGTGCTAATGACGGACTTCAAAGGAAAATAGTTTCTCGAAAATGTCAAGGAGTATACATCGGGATCAAGTCATCAAAATTTTGAGAAGGGAAATGTATAATTCAATGGAGATATGATTAATTTCCACATTAATCACTGTATAAGCTAAATTTCAATTCGGATTCAGTGTCACCAATATAATTCCCAAGGTTTCTATCAAGAACATCATCAATTGATTTTGACCTAATGAATGTGCTATAATAAAGTCTAGATCAGCAATTGGGTTTTTTTACCAAAAAAAAAAGTCTAGATCAGCAATGCGACTGACAATACAACTTTTTGGGACGAAGATCATATTTTCACGTAATGTTATTAATTTATGTATTATAATATAAATAAACGACATTGATAATATGTTACAGATCAAAAGTGAAATTATAGATTCATGTTTTAACCAATGATGAATCTGGAAAATATTTTATGGGGAGGGGGGTTAGTAAAAATAGCGTGCGAATTATTTTTGACAAAATGGCATGCCAATTGGCATTTCATGGTATGTTCGAGGTCATTTTCCACGTCTATCGACATATGTCAATAATTTTTTAGTGAGAATATTAATTTATGTTAATAGCTTTTGAGTGAATATGCCGACATATGCCAACATTAACAAGTAAGCCTATTGACATATGCCCATAAAAATGAGGTTAGCAACTACCTTGTTCAGTGCCCTTAGCAGCAATTTGTCAAATAATTAGAAAATAGCTTTCAAATGTATCTTAGATTTTCAAAAGACAGCATCCAGTTACAAGTGGATTGATCACTTGACAGTGGTGGGCACCTGTTCTCCAATGGGATTACAGGGCACGGTAAATGTTTGATGGAATGCCCAATCAGCAATTCACGAGAGGGGGACAAGCAGACAAGTGGGTCCAATACGGTTCCCTACCAATCATTCAAAAGTGGGGTTCACAGCCACCATGTTCCATGACTTGTCTTCTATGTTATGATCGAAGTGGATCCCACATCCCCACGCCTTCGCCAAATATGCGATAATAATTCTCTTTTCTCTTCAGAAATTTAATAATTTCTCCTTAAAAGTTGGACTTTACGACCGAAAAATCAAATAAATAAAAAGAAAGAAAAATAAATAATCGAATTTGGGACTTGACCCAATGGCCCTTGGTGTGAGTTGAAAATCTGGGCAATGAGAGCGTCGGAAGGCCGTTTTGTGTGCACGAATGAGTGCATATGACAAGAAGCGAAATTGAGACCAGCTGCTGATGATTTGATAGCATTATCATGCCACGATTCATAGTAATTTTCTTAATGAGAAAAACTTAGATTTTTTTTTGTGTGTCAATGCTTCTCCTTATTTAAAGCGTAACAGAAAGAAAAATAAAAAAAATATACACTTCATTCTATTGCACCAAAGTCGCTCTCTAGTTAATACGAAAGTAATCAATTGGCCTTTTATCTAGTCATATTCATGAGGATTTGGAGAGTTGGTTCATAGAAGAAGTTAAGAAATCTTTCATACGCTAAGACTAAGGCTACTTCTCCAATTGCCTTTCCAAGAGGAACTTGAGCTTCATGGTATCAGACTAGAGCTTGCACCACGTTCGAAGTCCAATTGTCACGCGTTCACAACTTCTCTCAAGACATGATGTCGAAGTCCAATGTTTAAGAGTCGTCACACTTTGGCATTCATGTAAACAACATGATAATTTTACGCCAGTTGTTTGATTTTAATCCATAGAAATGTCGGTGTGTCTCACAAAGTGTTGGGTTTGATTGGTTTGGTATTTGACAAGCAAAAAAACACAAATGGCCGGTTGTAATTCTTCACCTTCTGTGAAAAAGGGAAGGATCGAGGTGATTAATTATTTGGGACATTGGATATTGATTTTCCTGGTCAAATCTACTGAGTACACATTTCAGTTTTTCTTTTTCCTAAATAAATATTCCATTAACTGTTCCTCAATAATTAGGCTCCTGATTTTAATTTTGCTACCAGTCTTCTGGTGGAATTTGGGAAAAATTAACATGTTTCCAAATTCCAACCATGAATAATTAGTAGAGGAACCTCATGATTTCATTTAACAAACATATTTGTCGTTACAGTGATGTTTCGATATAATAACACAACATATCATGTAAATCTCTTTAGACGTGGTATTGCATTATCAAACCGAAACATCGCTATAACGATAAACTCATTTTGTATAAGTTCCTTTCGACTTATATTTTATGTTTAGTGTGAGAGAGAGGGGAAGTAAACCCTAGAACAGTTAATTCAAAGTCATTGGTGCAATTACAAAGGCATTTAAAATTAAGAAGGTTGCAGAAAATTAGCAAAGCTATTGCTTCATAAATGGCTCTGCCCCACAACACCACACCTCGCCCAGAATTATGTCATTTTCTTCTTAAGCATTAATATTGTGGTGTGCTATCTACACGCCCCTTTTTACTTCTTACACATCTTTTGTTAATTTATGTCTATTGATCTTCCTCAATTCATCCGATCCGACGGCCGAAAACTAAAAATGTGTGAGAGAAGTAAAAAGGAGTGTGTGAATATCACATCCCTTAATATTTTGAGTAAACGTTACAACTCCTTTTTGTACCCGCAAACCTGATAACTCATGCAGCATTCAATTTTCCCATTACACAAACACTACGTAACAATACATTGCCATTAATATATATACCCACATATTTTAAATAAAAATTTAAAATTTAAATAAAAAAAACATTCTATCTAATGTGTCGCGTCCCCATACCATCCTTTTTCCTCTGCGTCACTGATCAATCTCTCAATGGCCCTGATTCCATCAATTATCATGAAAGTCGGTAAATAATAATTCCCCTTGTATGTATGCTTATGGGTCGGTCCATGAAATCGGTTATTCATTTTCCTTTTAAGGGTAGAGGGGGGACAACAAAAATGTTGTATGTATTTGTGCAAGAAAATGAAGATTTACATAAAACGAGTATAGTGTAAAATTATATAACAATTGGTTTCTAAGCACAATACGGGTTATTATATAAAAAATATTACAAACATGATATCACATTATAAATTTAATAAATAATTGATTTATCTGTTTCATGCAAGTTATTCTGAAACGACAGAACGGAAAAAGAAGGCTCAAGACCCAAGCTCATGGTTCCCAATCATTTCATCAGCTGACCTTCCAACCGACAACTACCCTCTTCTTTTGTAATGGCCTTTAACAGGAAAAGTTGCCGGTTATTATCCCACAGAGTTTTCTCTTCAGTCCTACACGTGTCTTCCATCCCAACGGTCAGAACCTTTGACCTGATGACAACAGTCAAGAAAACCCTAACCAAAACTCCATACATTTCCATCCTCGTCCCGTTCATACTTTTATGCTCTTTTTACTCCTTTGCCCTTCCTCCATTTCTATATGTTGTCCTCTCTCCCCACTATTTATGTGACCTTTACACCTTTTAACTTTTTCTCTCTATTTCATCATCTGGTTTTGTGGTTTTCATCTGTCTCCTCCTGTTTTTACTTTACCCTTTCCCCCTCTCTCTCCTCCTTTCTTCTTCTTAATTCTTCATCCCGCACCTGCAATTAGGGTTTCTATGGCGGTTTTACCGACGGCGATGGCGATGGGATCTTCAAGCTTGGAGTTGACGATATCCGTACCCGGCTTCTCTTCGTACCCGTCTTTTCTTAATTCATCTGGTAAACGAACCCACCACGCTTTTCCTCCTCCATTTTTCTACACCATATTTTTCATGTTTAAAGTCTATTAAATCGATTGATGTTTGTGTATTATTTGGAAACCTATTTTTAGCTTTAAGATATCAGATATTCCCAGTATTTTCTTTTGTTTTTTTTGTTTATAAAAACTTAATTAACATGTGATCTTTTTGTTTTTAGTTGATTTTCAACATACATACGATACGATCTTTTACCAGGATATCTTGCATGTCTTTCTTTTTACCCTTTTCCCCCCAGAAGTCAATCGTATTTTCTATGGACAATCCCCTAAACCCTGATAAACTCCCTTTGTCATTTCTCACAAAGACAAGTTTGGTGGCCAATATTTGTTTTAAAACTTTTTCTTTGGTACATATATAAATTGATAATAAGTTTGCAAGAAGGTTGTAGCTCGAGCGGTTAAGAATATTTATTCTACGATTAAATATGGTGAATTGGGTTTTGCAGTGAGAGACTTGGACATAAACCAAGTACCATCACTACAAGGAGATCAAGAAGAGTGGATGACAGCAGGCATGGAAGACGAAGAAGAAAGCAGCAACGGATCGGGCCCTCCCCGCAAGAAGCTTCGTCTCACGAAGGAACAGTCTCGTCTTCTCGAAGAAAGCTTCAGACAACACCATACCTTAAACCCTGTAAGCTTAATCATAATTAATTAGTAGCCTGTTCTTAATTAAATATTAATTAATAGGTTAAGTTGTTCTTGTTCAAAATAATAAATACAGTTTTGGAGTGTTTTGCAGAAGCAGAAAGAGGCGTTGGCGATGCAGTTGAAGCTGAGGCCACGCCAGGTTGAGGTGTGGTTTCAAAATCGTAGGGCCAGGTAATTGTGTACCCTAATGGCTTTAGCTAGCGTATCTAGGTTCATCGATCTCATGGACTTTGAATTTTATTTCTTTGGTCCTTTCCATTAATTATTTTGTTGGTCGTTGGGATTTTTATCTGTCGTCATGTCCTTTTCACAAAATATTTATGCATTTATAATTTGAATCTAATTCTATATATAGATAATATATCTGTGCGTGTACGTGGGCATAATTACATGTCGAACTCCTCTATATGCGAAGGTTTTATTTTGCTACATTAGAGATCTTTCGAACTTTAAACTTAGCCTACTTTTAATTTTACCTATTGCCCGGGCGAACATTTATGCAAAAGAGAGTGCTTTTTCTTTGTGTAATTTTCCTTTTTAAAGCTAAAAATGTCAGAATATTCTTATTCTCTTGCAAGAAATGATAGAATTTTTTTCCTTTTTATACAAAAACTTGTTAAGATTAATCATAGAATAATGCATATATATATGTGTGTACACACACACAGACACATAATTATAATAAGTAATATTGGCAGTTACGATTAGGTGGGTAAAGTAGACATTCAAATTCATGAAGAATTTATGAAGAATTTGAAGGAAGATAATGATAGTGGTGCTCCAAAAGAATGAAACACAATGATGATATAGAAAATAGCTAGGAGTGAGCATTGATGAATAAGAGGATGTTTTTGTTTTCGGTGTTTTATAGCCTCGTGTGCTCGTCAGTTTCATCACTCTAATAAGTGCTTTTTTGACTCACTCACTCAATCTAGCTGGTGGTCTTTACTCTTTGGACTTTTTGCCATGCCATCCACATGTATTTATGATTTCATCTATGTCATCCACCATGCACATTTAATTCTTCAGTATTTGGAACAGGGTTTTCAACTTAGTTAGTTAAGAGTATTTATTCTTGCACTTCTACTGTTGGGTTCGATTCCTCGTCCTAAAAAATTGCTCTGGCCTCCCAAAGTTATGTGATGATTCCTCCTCCCCACTTATGTTCGTGTGTATATATACATATATAGTGGTGGAGCCAGAAGTTTAATTAGTCTAAGAAGGGCCCAAATGTCTCAATCCAAAGTGCTCTCTTAATCTTACAAAAATGAATCTGTCATGTAGTGAGCAACCGACCAACATTGTTTGCGTCTGGTATGGTGGCTTCCACATCATCATCTTCCTTAAACCTAAACTCCAAAACTCTCAAACTTTCTTCCTCTCTCCCTCCATTGATCCCCAAACCAAAGTCATCCTCAAAGCTCATAAGCAATGGATTGCCTGAATTCCATAGGAGTCACCAAACCTCAAGTCAAGACCGATGAAATAAATTAAAGTAAAAACGTCATATTGGGGCTCTGAGCCTATGAAAAATCTTGAAAATAAAAAAAGTGTCAGGATGGGTCTGAGATCATCCTAAGACCATCCTAGTCTCTTCATAGCTCCGCTTATGTACGCATATAAAGATATTTGAGGAATCGCTCAACTCAGGTTCATTGTCCTTATACATACACACGCATACATAAACACGTGTGTTTTTATGCTTTCTTTCCGTTTAAATTTTTTTTTTAATGTGGTGTGACCGTGTGAGTGTTTTGGTAAGCACATCGAATGCACATATGTTATGTTTGAATAATGCTCGGTGCATTTAATGTATTAATTTCTCGCATGCTGTGTTTTACTTACGCGTGCATGTAATTTTCAATTTTTTATTTTAAAACAAAATATATAAAATTGATATTTTAAATAATTAATTAATTAATTAACGTGAATGGTGTTATGTAGGAGCAAGCTGAAGCAAACAGAGATGGAATGCGAGTATCTGAAGAGATGGTTCGGATCGTTGACTGAACAGAATCGGCGGCTGCAAAGGGAGGTGAAGGAGCTGAGGGCAATGAAAGTCGGCCCGCCCACCGTGCTTTCCCCCCACAGTTGCGACCCTCTTCCGGCATCCACACTCACCATGTGCCCTCGTTGCGAGCGAGTCACCACCACCACCAATTTCGACAGAGACACGGTCAGCGGGCCCACCAAAACTAATCATATCTCGGCCGCCGCGGCCACCACCTTGTCCTCTTAAGTGGCGACGCCCGCCCTCTAATTGCGGCTGCATGCACTTAATCTTAATTAGTTTGTAATTTGACCTACTTGATCATGCATGGATCGCCATCGATAATTCGAAATCAAAGGAATGAATAGTGAAAAGAAATTAAGATTCAAGAATGTTAATGTTAATTAACGAATTGTTTAAATATGGGACGTGTTTGGGTTGGGACACAGAACACTGACTTGGTTTGGGAATCTGCATAAGTATTTCGGATGTTTTGGTCTGTTTGCCGCTTTTGCGGAGCAATGATTTGAAACCACGGACAAAGATCCCGATTTTCAAAAATGTTACAATCTTTAAGCAGACAAGTCAATTTTAACGACGACAAAATCATTTTTATTATTTTGTTCGTTGATGCAACGATATATTTACAGGGTGGCAAAATAATTTATTGTGAACTCGTTATTTTTCTGAATTTTAAGTTACAAATTCTCATTTATAAGAAAGAATATCATTAGATTATAATACCAAATGACACAAACTCACATCATTCTTAAACTATTAAACTCCTCGTAATAATTTTCTTTTAGGAATTGAAGCGAATAAAAAAGGACAGAATTATCAATTATATATGAATCATTGTTGTCGTGGCTTTTTCTTGTGATTGTTTGATTTCTTATGGAAGAAGGAAAAAAAAAATTAAATGTAATATTGGTTCAGCCACTTAGTACTATGGTTTAGTGTTATTCATCTTCATCTGTAAGTAAGAAGTCTTAGATTTGATTCTCGCCAAAGATGAATTTTAACTACATTACTATGGCTAGCCCATTGTGAGACTCGTCCACCTCTCTATTCTCTTAATGTAAGTAATATCGTTTGTTAAAAAAAAAATATATATATATATATATATATATATATATATATATAAGGTGGGTTCAGTCCAAAACAACGGGTTCAAAGTTAGTTTATATACCAATGAATTAGGCCCAACAATTGGTTTCAAGGCCCACAGTTTTGGGCTTTAGTTGTAACAGTTGAGGGATCAATGGGCGAAACTATATTGCCAGACAAACCTTGATGGAATTGGATCACGTCGGTGCAAAAAACAGCTAAGCTAGGAAATGCTGGAACGCTTTCCTCCTTGAGAAAATCTGAGGAAACAATACTGTTTGATCCTGTCTGAGACAGGGACCATACGCTCCAACTGGTTTAATGTTGTTTCTGTAGGAGCAGAATTGTACTAACACAAAATAAAAAAAAAAAGATATAGAATATAGAACCAAAGGATGACCTAGGAAAGATTTGCGGGGATCAATTTAAATTTGAATCTCGTTGATGGCAAGTTTGAACCAATTTATTTACTCACTTCGTAGTGTAAATAATATCGTTGTGTTTAAAAAAAGGAGTCAGTTTATGGTATGTTTAGAGGAATTGGGATCCTCTTCAAGTCTTTACAAGTTCGGGGCTCACAGACCCAAAAATCTAGGTTGTTCAAACAGGGGCTATAAAACTCTAAAAGAGTGGTCAAAATATCTGAATCCGCAGACTTTGAACACAAAGATCTGGAGAGGATTTAGAGATTTATACATAATAATTAAACCTTAATAAGTTCAAGCATATAAGAGAAACATAACGATATGAGAGTTGATGAGTCCCATCCTGTCCTTTTAATTGGGATTATGTAGGGCAAAGTTTAATATCCTCAAAAG
Organism: Pyrus communis; assembly: GCF_963583255.1. NCBI lineage: Eukaryota > Viridiplantae > Streptophyta > Magnoliopsida > Rosales > Rosaceae > Pyrus > Pyrus communis. Next base: position 1,587,378 of record NC_084806.1, read on the forward strand.
CATTTGATTGTATTGTAAGTACTTTAAAATTTCAAATCATGATTCACGAATTGATGATCACTTCATAGCTAGGGCACGTAATATAACCTCCCCTCCCCTTCCAACCCAACATTTCGAATATGTTCACCTATGCTGCCAAACCATGCAATACCACCTGGGCCACACAATGGATACGTAGATCCTTATTCCAAAGTCCAAATGGACGGTCGTGGATTCATCTGCCATGACAAGCTATCAAAAAAAGTTTAATCACAAAGTTCATTTCCAATGCATGATCTGTCAAAACACACACTCAACATGTCTCCAATTCCCATTTAATATGTTCCCCGTATTTAAACCTTTTTCCTAACAAAACCAGGAAAATTCCAAAGAGAGGAGTTTATTTATCTTAGCTGTATTTTGGAAATTTGTGCTTCTTGGGGAAGGATTTAGGGTACAACAACAATTGCTTTATTCTATTAAATAAGGTCGGTTATATGATCATAAAATATCATTGCGTACGGTTTTATACTAAGTCTTTCGTTAGCTTCATATACTTATTGTCTTTTCTTAGAGTTTCTTTCCAAGTCTTTTTAGGTTCTTCTCTACCTCTTTTGTTATGAGCTTCTGTCTTATAATCGCATTTTCTAACCGAAGCATATGTAGGTCTTCTGTTTACATGTCCAAACCACCTTGACCAAATTTCTTTCGTTTTATCATCAATTGCGATCACTTTATTTTCGAAGGAATTTAGGATAATAATAATATATATATGCGAAAGGGCATTTGCAGAAGGAAATGGCAGAGTGGAATGAGAGTTTGTGTCGCACCAACTGATCAGAAAGAATGTTGCTTTCACATGGTTGTCTTTGGATCCAATAGACTATAACCTAACAAAACAACCCCACAAGCACGAAATCTACTTGGTTGGGCTCACAATTTAATTGTTCATCATAACATCTATGTTTAATTATTATAACTAATCTTAATCAGCCTTAGCTCTTGATCACAGCCCAAGATTTGAGTCAACCTTGTAATCATGTGTTGGAACGGATAACTGTGGTTTAACAATCCACATTACAATGCATGTAGCGGTTGTTGCAATATTATACAGTAACGTAGTACTCTAATTATGTACATTTGGATTTGGAGCTAATTTGAAGTTTTATTATAAGTAAATAAAGATTACAATCAATTTATAATCATCCAATTAAGGGTGGGTGAAAAACAAAATGCAAGTTGAGTTTTTTAGTTCTTTTTTGGTATGTGCATTACTGATTGGGAATGTGGCATAAGCTTAATGTTGGCGGCAATTGCTTGGAAACCCTAAAAATTGGGCGAATCAATGTTGACCTAATTTGGTACGAAGAAGTATATTATGAATGCCCGATGAAAAGCAGAAGAATTCCTTAGCGGGTAGGTTGCTTGCCACACAACACAAGCATAGTTAGAGAAGGAAAATGCAATGAAGATTAATAGGAGAAATTTTTCACCGAGAACACGTGTGGTATACCAAATGTCATATATAATACAATTGGTTGGACACTTGAAAAAAAAAATTTGAACTAATTATATTATGACACTTGATATACCAGATTATAATTCATTGGGTTTAGTTTAGTTTTTATTTTTATTTTATTTTATTAAGGCTAAGAAAACCTCAATCAGGTTTTCGTAGTTAAGGTACTGTTGAGCAAGATCTTAGAGCAACTCCACCCCTAAGGACTTTGCGCCAGCACCCAACCCATTTATCCACTTCAGTGAACAGTAATAGACCCTAATAAACAGTAATAGGCCAAAGCATCTCCACCCCTAAAAAAATGTGTTGGCACCCAGTCTAAAAATGAGCTGGCACAAACGATCTCCATCCCTACAAAATGCGTTGGCACCCAGTCCATTTAAAATATTAAATAATTTTTTTATAAAATAATAAATTAAAAAAATAGTTTTAATTTCGGATAGGATTTTTAACCAATCTCGTCACACCACGTGTCATTATCCGAACGTACTATTTTGTGAATAGATTTCCGCTAAGATTTTCAACCAGTCCCGACAAGCCACGTGTCACTTCCTGTTTACAATAATTTAGGCAAGATTTCGATAAGATTTTCAACCAATCTTGTCACGCCACGTGTCATTATCCGAACGTACTATTTTGTAGATAGATTTCTGATAAGATTTTCAACCAATCCCGACACGCTACGTGTCACTTCCTGTTTACAATAATTTAGCCAAGATTTCGATAAGATTTTCAACCAATCACGTAGTGCCACGTGGCATTGTCCAGAACCTCATCTTTTCTTTTTTTTGTCCATATAAACCCTACATCTCTACATCCATCATCACACTAAACTCAATCCCTTTTTTTAGCTCAGAATCCTTCTTTATCGTTTTCAAATCTTGAGTTCTTACAATGTCTTCTTCAAGGAGAATGTATAAACAGTTGCAAGAGCAGCAAAAAAGGTTGTTGGCACAACAGGAAGAATTGGTCAATTTTGACGAAGGTGGAGGTGGAGATGAGGCCTTCGCAATGGAGGAGGATGAGGATGATCACCATAGAAGGCGGAGGGCCTCACATTCCCACCGTATCATGGAAGCTGTGGGTCAGATAGCCAAACCCAGATGTGCGGCAAACATCGATAGAAGAAGGGAAAGACGAGGTAAAGATCTCTTGGAAGATTATTTTATTCCCAACAGCGTTTTCCCTGATCATGTTTTTAGACGTCGTTTTAGAATGCAACGAAGTTTGTTCGATAAAATCATGAGTGCTGTTTGCAACCATGATCCATATTTTGTGCAAAAAGAGGATGCTTTTCATGTTCTAGGTCTTCTTCCTGAGCAAAAAATTACGACTGCCTTGCGAATGCTTGCATATGGAGCATCTGCAGATTAAGTAGATGAGATAGTAAGGATGGGAAAAACAACTGTTCTGGAGTCCCTGATGTGGTTTTGCTCTGCAATTGAAGCCCTCTACACCAATGAGTACCTTCGGAAACCCACGCCAAGGGACATGCGAAGGCTTCTAAGGAAGGGTGAGATGTGAGGCTTCCTTGGCATGATTGGAAGCATCGAATGCATGCACTGGACTTGGAAAAACTGTTCAAGTGCATGGCAAGGAGCTTATGGCGACAGAAAAGGAGCCAAAAACATCATTTTGGAAGCGGTGGCTTCATTTGATACATGGATTTGGCATGCTTTTTTTTGGTGTTCCAGGAGCTCAGAATGACCTAAATGACCTTGCCCAATCTCCAATGTTTGACGAACTGTTACAAGGAAATGGGCCGAGATGCACATATTGGGTTAATGGTAATAAATATGAGGGACCATACTACTTTGCAGATGGCATTTACCCAAGGTGGTCAACATTTGTCAAAACAGTGCCACATCCACAGAGTGAAAAGGAAAAACACTTCGCAAAGTGTCAAGAGGGGTGTAGGAAGGATGTCGAGCGTTGTTTTGGTATCCTGCAAGCTCGTTGGGCGATTGTCAGGGCTGCAGCTAGAATGTTTGATGTCGAGGCTCTTCGATCCATCATGATGACGTGTATTATTCTCCATAACATGATTGTTGAAGACGAGTATGATTATGATGCTGTCGATGAATACGAGCCAGATCCGATGAACAACTCAAGAACACAAATCTACTATGCTCATGACCAAACCGAAGATCCCGTGCAACACGAGTCGTTGGAACGGGATGGACGTTACAATGAATTGATCGGTCAACGGTACACTTCATTGCAAGAGCCATACTGGCACATAACCCACCAGAATGACTTGATTGACCACCAGTGGGGATTGCACAAAGGCGAAGATAATTAAAATAAGGCTTGTGGTTGAAGAATAAAGTGTATTGTTTTTTAAGTAATCTTATTTAGTGTGTTTTTTTTTTTTTTTAAAGTTTATATGGTGAGGTTATGTAATTTTATTTGGTGTTTTTTTTAAAAGTTATTTGGTGAGTTTATGTAATCTTATTTGATGTGTTTAAATAAAGTACAAAAATTACATAAAAAATAAAATAAAGTTCTAAAAATAAATAAGAAATTAAATAAAGTTCTAAAAATGTAAGAAATTACATAACAAATTAAATAAAGTAGTACAAATAAATACGAAATTACATAAGAAATTAAATAAAGTTCTAAAAATAAATAAGAAATTACATAAGAAATTAAATAAAGTTCTAAAAATGTTAAGAAATTACATAACAAATTAAATAAAGTAGTACAAATAAATACGAATTTACATAAGAAATTAAATAAAGTTCTAAAAATAAATAAGAAATTACATAACAAATTAAATAAAGTAGTACAAATAAATATGAAATTATACAAAGTCTGTGGAGTTAGGATATGTGGTGCTAGGATTTCTGTAGCTAGAACCCTCTTGACTTGTTTCGGCATCTCTTGCATGCCTCCTTCGCACGACATCTCTTTTTTCCGATGTCCAAAAATATTTTGAATTCGGAGACAGTCCTACTAGAGACTTGTTCATAATGTCACGATCTGCTTGAGCCATCCTTTCTTCTCTAAGAATCTCATTCTCTCGATGAAGTGCTTCTCTAATCATCTCGTTCTCTCGATTAACTATTTCTCTTTGTCTCTCAGCCGCCGCATCACGAGCCTCAGTAGCTGCTATTATTGCTGCCATAGCAGTAGCTTTTTCCTCATCTCTAGCCTTTTCCCACGCCATGTTCAGTTCACCTTGGCGAGCAAGTTCCTCCATATATTTAGTATAGTCATTTTTGGAAGAACTACCTTTTTTCTTTGATGCATTTTTACCTTGAGGCCTGAGGGACTGACTAGTTGGTTGGGTCTCCGACACTTCTTCAGGCGTCCCTTCTGTGTCTTCAAATGTGTTGGCTTCTTGTTCGGCCATGTCTGCTTCTGGCGAACTGTGTAGACCCATACCTTGCATGACAACTTCTAGACCGGTTGCCACAATTTTGTATCTAGGGCAATCTTTGACAATTTGCCAACATTCCCATTTGTTGAATGATTTGTTATGGTTCTTTGCATTGTAGAATGCTTGTACTTGTAGTGTCTATAAAAATGTGGGATAAGATAGTATTAAAAAATACGCGTGTAACACAAATAAATAAATTAAAATATTGATGCGCGTGGAATGCATATAAATTACATAAGAAATTACATAAAAATTGCATAAGAAATTACATAAAAATTGCATAAGAAATTAAATAAATTAAAATATTGATGTGGGTGGAATGCATATAAATAAATAAAAATATTGTTACCTGATAACTTGTCCCATTACGCAGATTACCGGAAGCATGAGAGATGGCATTTTTCCAATAAGTAAAGGATGCGTTGAGTTTTTTCCAACGACCTTGAAGACCTTGACTAGATCTGGCATCTTTTCCATGTACATCGCAAAACGCTTTTGTAATTTTACTCCACATTTCTCGCTTATCCATCTCATTACCCGTAATCGGGTCATGAGTAGTGTGAACCCAACATTCACACAACGTAATATCTTCAATGAGCTTCCACGAAGTCATTTTTTTCTCTCAAAGTGTACAAAATATTCAAATGTAGAAAGTGTAGAAAATATTGAAATGTGGTGTAAGGTGGAAGATGAAGGTTAGGTATTTATAGAAAAAAAAATTTTAATTTTTTAAAATTTTTTTGTATTTTTTTAAAAAAAATTCATAATTTTTAATAAATTTTAATGTTGTCAATTAATCTGGACCGCTGGATTTGAAAAATATTCAAATCCAACAGCCAACGAGCTGCCACGTGGCCAACGATCAAAATTCTGACCGTTGGGCCTTTTTTTTTTTGGTGAAAAAAACATGGACTGTTGATCTATGAACGGACGGTCCATTTTAAAAGTCAAATTTAAATTTTTTTTACCGTTGGAAATCCAACGGCCTACAAAAACTAGCCGTTGGAAATCCGACGACTCTGAGGAGGGCCACGTAGCCCTCATCTGGGTAAACACAAGTGGGCTGACAAGCGGGCCCCGCCGCCTGCACCCTTGTCTCCTACTCGCGCCCAGTCACGAGTGTTATGCACGTGCTAGCCAAATAGGGCGGCTTCTGGGTCTGTCCGAAATGGGCTGGTCTGTTGCCTGGCTTGGGCTGGGTGCCAGGCTGTTTTGCGGGCTAGAGCACTTGGACAGGGTGCTGGGCTATTCCACCTCCGCTGGAACTGCTCTTAAGTCGATAATACAAATCTGGTGTCTCAAACCCTACCATATAAATTAATTGTTTTGGAAAGCCTAAACAACGACCTCCACAAGTCATGGTCCTAGATTCATGATTAAGGGGATGTATTCAATTGATATTTTGATGGGTTTTAATTCTTTTTAATGAACCTAGGGGTATTCAATCATAATTATAAGTGATTCTTTGAGATTCAAGGTGTATTTAATCAGGATTTTAAGATAGTTTATTAAAATCTTTATAAATTCGGGTGTATTCAATTAGGATTTTAAAGAAGTTTATAACATACCAGGTGTATTCAATTAGAAATTAATTTTAAAGAATTTGAAAAAGTTAAGGAATTAGAGAGAATTAGAGAGATTTCATAGTGTATTCTAAGCATCCACAAATCTCATCTCTCCCATGAGATTTCGAGGGAATTAAATCAAAATTTTATATGAAATATCTATAAATCAATTAAACTCCATAAAAATCTATGAATTTGTAAATCAATTAAAATCTTTCAAATTCTCGATTGAATACACCACTCCAAGTTGTGGCATGCAAGCTTCTTTTTAAGTACGAGATAACTTTAGTGGGGTTTAAAATCTGCACCCTTTAGGGTTAGAAAGTGAAGAAGTATTAGAAAAAGGAGTGTAATTATTGCCAAATTGACAATACATCATCCATTTGGGTCAAATGATGCAGGCTATATGATCAAACTTTATACTAAATTATGACTTTAAGACCACAACTTAGAGATAGTTCAAGAACATATATAATCATGATGAACTTTTTAGATGTACTCTTAAAAGAGATTTACCTGCATTGTATACACAACTGTATCATCAATCTAAACTAATAATGAAGTGTCATGAAAAGAAAAATTAAATAACATGACGTTATTAGTTTATGATACTATTACAACGATGTAATTTGTGTAGGTAAGTCCTTCTCGTATAGAAGAGCATGCATATTGTGTGTGGCTGGCATGTTGGCAACAGGAAAGGGAAGATGATGAGGTTGAGCCTCCAGCAGCATGGCGATAACTCATGAGCTAGCATGGGTTGTGGAGGAGGTCCAATGGCCCGACATGCTTACTTCTGTGATTCACAGGTTTCTCTAACTGCACAAAAGGAGAGAGCCACTTCGAACCATTCATCTTTTAGACCCCTGCAAAAGATGATATTGCCTTTCTCTCTGGCCCCCTTCACATCTCAATCATCTCCTCTTTAACCCTAATAATTGTACTCTCGCGTTACATCTTTGATTCCTCATTTACTTACCAATGATGCTATTAATTTTGATGCACAAAATTAACGCACTTAAGGACACCTTTTAGTATATGTAAATCTAAAATATAATAGTGGCGTTCACTTCTATTAGAAAAATGTAAAGAATGTGTCAGCAAATGTGCCAATTTGTGTGTCAAAATAATTTTATTGTTTCATCCAGGCGTGATGCTATTTGGATACTTAGCAAATGTGCCAATTTGTATGTCAAAATAATTTTATTGTTTCATCCAGGCGTGATGCTATTTGGATACTTAAAACTAACACACTCTCTAATACTATAACAGTGGTAGCACTCACCTATATTAAAGAGTGTGACAGCAAGTGTGTCAAAAATAATTTTATTGTTTAATTAAAAGGTGATGCTATTTAAACACAAAACTGAAACACTTATTAACATACTCTCAAATAAAAGTGAGAGACCCACATAAAATGGTATAACTCAACTATATTACAAGTTGTTAGTTTTGTGTGCAAATAATTTTATTGTTAATTAAATACTCATATTATCTTCTTTTTTTTTTAATTTTTTTTTAACAAACGATATTATTTATACTAAGGAGGAGGGGGTGGGCTTAGCTATACAGTGGACTATTAACAATGTGGTTCAAACTCGCATTTGACGATAATTGAACTTAAGTTAAGACCTCTCACTTACAAATGAAAAGAAATACCACTAGATCATAGTACTAAATGATAATACTCGTATTATCTTAATTGTTGAATTGAGTTCTCCTCCATATGATAGTGAAAGATTAGTAGTGTTTAAAAAATTAAAAGTGTCACCAAATTAAGGAAGCTGTTTGAGGGAAGATGTCATAAAGAATGGAGAATATTCAAAGGGAATATGGTCTTATACGAAGATTTAATATCTTTTTGCAACTAAAAAAATTCTTATATGGCGGCTAAATTAAAGCACACTATATACTATTTAGTTAATTAGCATGATATGACCCTGTGAAGCATTAATGTATATAAGCAAGGCCGGCTTGGAGATTTTAGGGACTTTGTGCGGAATATATAGTAAATGGACCTTAATTTGTATAAAAACTCATGCTACACAACTATTTTATATGTCTATGTATTAATAAGGGTTCTAACTTCTAAGTAGTGGATTTGCTTCTGACTTATCATTGAAATCAACAAACATCATGAAAAATAAAATAAAAACACAATTAATTGCAAAGCCCTAGTCCAAACTAAAAACATAAAAATGATTCTTCTTATGCATGTGGAGGCCCTATTTCCTTTCTTTACATGAAGAACCTAAAAAATTTCTGAAAAATGACATCATCTTTTAGGAGTCCTTTAACAGGATTGGGAACCCTGTGCAAGAACACCTATTGCACATGCCCAAAACCGCCACTGTAGATGAGGTCTTATTCGCATTGACGTGTTAATATGTGCTGCTTCCAAAATAATTAGTCAGTCTCGGGTTTGCGTAGAACAAAACCTTTACGTCACTTTACCATCGAAAATACTTTGATTTTCAATTTTGTCATTAGCTAATCAATCAATTAAATAAGACGATGAATAAATTAACCAATTGCCAAAATGTTCGATTAATTGAGTTTAAGTTAATGGCGATATAAGAGCGCGAAATTAAGGAAAGAAAGAGAGGTTGATCAGCTAATGATTTGGATGATCGTATACATGTAGATTACAGAGAAGGGAATAAACGGTGGTGGGAAGTTCATGAGGTATAACATAAAATCTTGAAGAACTCTATCTCTTACATCATAAAATGGGTTGGTCTGATTGGACCCAAGAACAAATGTTTTGCTCAAACAATAATGTTTAATAGGGAAGGTATTGCCTGCTAGCCTACCCATGGCAGTCCATTATTTTGAGAACCGAAAAGACTAATAAAGCATTTCAGTCTCACTTGACCACCACCAACGTTAGGGATCGAACTTCAAACATGCCTTGTGTAATACGGGTCTCGATTCGTCCCCAACCACTAGGCCACCTTGTAGTGATTTGCCTACCCAACATATGTTGGAGTTCTATAAAAAAAAATAGTAAGCTAGGTAGCAGTACCGATGTGATTCTCAACATATGTATTCACTCGTATAGTTTGGCATGTATAGGGTTTTTATCCTAAAAAGGCTTCAACATAACTATTTAGCATAAACTATGTTTAGTTCTACCAATTTTCAAATATAAGACTTTCTACATTTTTCAACACGAAAGCACGTGATGAAAGAAAAAGAGATGTACCTTGATTACAAGTTAGAAGCTCTTGCTAAGTGGAAGAGCATGATTGGATGGACCAAATGAATGAGGATATATACATGCAACTTAATTGAAATTCGTTGGGTAAATGTTTTAGGATGTGATGGTCAAAATGTGATGACCAATCAGTTTTTGATTGAATTGCGAAGTCTTTGCCAAAGTTCAGTGATGCTGTGATTGATTCTTACACTTTTGTTTGAAACCGAACAGATTTTGCCACCTTTAACGGCAATCCACAAGTTTGGTATCTTACTATTGCCTAGTTCATAAGGTAAACCTGCCAGGGTAGACTTTGGATCAACACCAAGGCATATTCTTTTACTTATCTTCACATGATTTGAGACATCGTCCCTGTACATCTAGTTTCATGCAAGTCATTTTCATAAAATTGGATGAACTTTTTGAATTCACAACACCTTTCTCTAACTTTGAAAGACAAGTGTAACCAGAACCAGGAACAGAGAAACCAGAAAGTCGATTGATATGGAAAGAAGATGGAAGACTGTCCGCACGAATGAAGCCATGTGTGCAAACCCATGTTTTTTTCATTTTTTTTTTTTTTTTTTTTTTTGTCAAAGGATAAATTTTATTAAATTCTAATAGAAACATTTACATTTTCTGCAAGAATATTAAAAAGAAATTTAGGATCATAAGCATCCCACATGAACGAACCACCACACGAGGTAGCATAGGAAGCCACTGCATGAGTAGCAAGGTTGCCACTCCGTTGAACATACATAAACTTCATCTCCCTAATCTGAGACGCCAAATTCTGAATATCAAAAATGAAGCATTTCAAATTTGCATCAATTGTGCATTCCCCATTTATCATGTTGGTAAGAGATAGAGCATCATACTCTAATCTCTACCATCTCATAATGCATGTCCCTACACATCACCAAAGCTGCACGAATTGCAGCCGCTTCCACCATAGCTGCACCATTGAAAAACTCTCCTCCCACGCCACCAGCCATCTGCAAAAGTTCCGCAAAATCTTGCACCACCCACCCATAGTCACCTAACATCGATTTCCCACGCCATGCCCCATCACAGTTAATTTTCAATGTCCAAAAACTAGGACGTTTCCATCGAACTTATTGCCCAGAAAAAACCGACGTTGAAGGTTTCCTGCAGTGCTTCTTCTCCCTTGTCTTTTCCGGCATGTAGCGAACCCATGTTGGGTTAAGCTAAAGATATCAGTTGGTCAATTCCAAACCCACCCCTCACACTCTCCTGTCCCGCCTCCCGCCGGCCCCAATGCCCTTGGAACCACGTACCCAACTACAAACATATATTTCACGATCACCTTTCTCCCTCCTCCGCCGTATACACTTCCACACCCGCCCTTGTGCGTCATCATAACGTTAATGTACGTTTAAGATAGCGAAAGCTTTGAAATCACTTGCACGTTGGAAGTCAAAAGATGCTCCTACATACAACGACGCTGCTTTATTTCACTAAGTGAGGTCTGCCGTATAAATTGTAGAACAACACTGCACTCAATTTTACATCAAGTTTTTTGTTAGCTCCAAGTACTCAATGTTTTTTCTTAAAGTATCTTTTCAAATGTTCCTTGGTCTTCATCGATCTACCTTTTTTGCACTGACATTTGTCTCATAAGCTCATTTTCTAACCAGAGCATATATAGGTCTTCGTTTCACATGTCCAAACCACCTTAACCGATTTTTTTTTTTTTCATTACCTTCAATTGCAACCACTCCTAATTGGCCTTGGATATCCTCGTTAATCCTGTCATTTCTCGTGTACCCACACATCTAACAAAACATTCTCATATTCTCTACACTCATTTTTTGCATGTGTTGATGCTTGGTACCCCCCAAAATATCTTTATATATATTGAAAATAAACAGACAAAAAAATTGGTATAAAATATAAAATTTTGCGGACATGGTCGAGCAAAACTCCTAATTTAAACACAAACAAACTTGCCCTCGATTAATATCATTTGTTGTTCACACTTTTATTTTAAGAAGCATAATAGTATTGATTCTAGAAGACTTTCAATTTTCTAGTAATATAATATTGATTCATTTGTTCTTCACATTTTATATACGACATTATTTGTTGTGTACCCCAATCTTACACTTTAACCATCCATTTACATAATTATCTATTTAAGTACTATTAAAAAAACAAGAGTCGAACAAAAATATAAAGAGAAACACATTATCTTAAGCAACTAAATTACGTATATGTGTACATATTTCATGTTTCCAGTGGTACAGTAGAGCATTAGTTTATCCCCTCCATCAAGGGTTCCACCCTCTACCCTCTGGTGGTCCTTACTCTCTTTACAATATTTAAATTGTCTTAATCAATTTCTTATTATAACTAAAAATTTATAAAAAGAAATTGGCATATATACGCGCACCCGTGTATACATACATATATATATATATATATATATATATATATTTTAAATCGATATTATTATTTATTAGCAAGCGAAATTATTAGTTGTTATGTAAAAGACCTTAGTTTTCCTTAGACTGAGAGCTTTAACAAAATACTCATGGTATTATTTATTTTAACGAAAAATGACAATTTTACTTTAAAAAGTCACTCATTATATTATTCACTTACAACACATTTTTGTCATTTTGATTAAAACTCAAAATTTTTAAGCAATTTTCATTAATTTTCTTAGAATTAAACCTATACTAGAATGCATAATCATCATTACTTTCTATTATTGTCCTAAAATGTCATATGCGTCTGTATATCTTGACTTTGGAGTAAGGTTTTCTCTTTTCCTATTTCTCTCTCCTTGTCACACACTTTATTTTTTGTCTTATTTCTCTATAAGAAAATCAATATAAGATGTTTACGTAGTTTAATGATACTATTTAAGTAGAATAAGAAGAAATAAGAGAGATTAGGAGAAGAGAATCCTACTCCTCGACTATCATTATCTACTCCGTTATCTCTGTCGCCCTATATATAATATTCCCCCAAAGTTACTACAACTCAATCCCCCTTGTAAAATCACTCCCTCCCTACTCTCAAACTCTCTCTCTCCCTCTCTCTCTCTCTCTCTAGGTTCATCAGCAATATCAGAACCTGAGATAACACACTGATACAGCGCAGCCAACAGCAGCTGCGCAAAGTATACTTCCAATTCCCAGTTCGTTAACTAACGGTTTTCCTCTCCTTCCCATTTTCCCCCTCCCCTCTTCTCCAACTCACATCCAAATGCCATCCCACCTCCACCACGAGATCTGAACACCGGAAGTGTGACTAATAATTAAGCAACGGCGCCGTTTCACTCACGCGCACTCCCAACAGCCAGTCAAAAATGATTTCGTGGCACGACCTTTACAACGTGTTGACGGCGGTGGTGCCGCTGTACGTGGCGATGATATTAGCCTACGGCTCCGTCCGGTGGTGGAAGATCTTCTCCCCTGACCAGTGCTCCGGCATCAACAGCTTCGTCGCGATATTCGCTGTCCCCTTGCTCTCCTTCCACTTTATCTCCACCAACGACCCCTACACCATGAACTTCCGGTTCGTCGCCGCCGATACCCTCCAGAAAATCATCATGCTCTTCGCCCTCAGCCTATGGACCAACTTCACCCGCAACGGCAGCCTAGAGTGGCTGATTACGATTTTCTCCCTCTCCACCCTCCCCAACACTCTCGTCATGGGGATTCCGCTGTTAATCGCCATGTACGGCAAAAAAATCCCGGAATCCGGCAGCCTCATGGTGCAGCTGGTGGTGGTCCAGTGCATCATCTGGTACACTCTCCTCCTCTTCCTGTTCGAGTACCGCGGGGCCAAGCTCTTAATCATGGAGCAGTTTCCGGAGACCGCCGCCTCCATCGTCTCTTTTAAACTCGACTCCGACGTCGTTTCGCTCGACGGCAGGGATTTTTTGGAAACCGATGCCGAAATCGGTAACGACGGAAAGCTCCACGTCAACGTCCGGAAGTCCAACGCATCGAGGCGGTCGTTCTCTGAAATGACGCCCCGGCAGTCTAACCTCAGCAGCGCGGAGATTTACAGCCTGAGCTCCTCCCGAAATCCCACCCCGCGAGGCTCCAACTTTAACCCCTCCGATTTGTACTCCATGATGGGGGTTCATGGGTTCAACACGCGCCACTCCAACTTCGGACCTGCCGACTTGTATTCGGTTCAGTCCTCCCGCGGTCCGACTCCACGGCCCTCCAATTTCGAGGAGAATTGCGCGGCTCAGACCGTTAAGACGGTACCCGCATCGTACCCGGCCCCGAATCCTGAATTCTCGGCGCCGACAGCTAAAAATAGCAACACAATTCAACAGCAGCAGAAGCCGCAAGTGGCAGCGCAACCCGTTTCGGATGGTGCTGCTGCTAAAACGAATAGTCATCACGATGCTAAAGAGCTCCACATGTTCGTTTGGAGCTCCAGCGATTCCCCTGTTTCTGAAGGCAGTGGGCTCCATGTTTTTGGTGGGACCAATTTCGGTGCTGCCGAGGAATCTGGACGGTCCGATCGGGGCGCCAAGGAGATCAGAATGCTTGTTGCTGATCACCTCCAAAATGGAGAAAACAAAGGTAACTAACGTTTATTTTCCCGACAAAAAATGTTCGTAATCTGAATAAAATAAACGAAAATAATTGACATGTTATCATTTTCTTAATTAATATTCTTTACTTTGTGCAGTGGCAGTTCCGGAGACTGCGCCAACGGCGGAGGTGTACGGCGGGGAAGCGTTCAGCTTTGGCGGGAGGGGTGGCGAGGTAGAGGAGGCTGAAAGGGAAAAAGAGGGAACCACAGGGCTTAATAAGCTGGCGTCCAGCTCCACTGCAGAGCTCCACACAAGGGGCGGAAGGCAAATGCCGCCGGCGAGCGTTATGACCCGTCTGATCTTGATCATGGTTTGGCGGAAGCTTATCCGCAATCCCAACACGTATTCCAGCCTCATTGGTCTCATCTGGGCTCTCATCGCTTTCCGGTGAGACAACTTAATCCAGTTTTATTACTTTTGTTTTTTGATATGTTTGATACAAACATTCTTAAATAACATTAAAATTTATGATTTGAATTATTTGATTTGTAGGTGGCATGTGGGGATGCCAAAAATAGTAGAAAAGTCAATTTCCATACTGTCTGATGCTGGGCTTGGAATGGCTATGTTCAGCTTAGGTAAGTTATATGTTTCTTGATTACCATACTCTTTCAAATTAATAACTTCGTATTCTTTTCTTGGATAATACTCAGAAAATTGTTATTTGCACTACACGGTATTTATACAACATTCATAATTAGATAACTGTAACAACAACCACACCAACAATGTTTTATTACAATGAGTGAGGTTGGCTGCATGAATTTTAGAATGCCACTACGCTGGATTTTGCACCAAGTTTTCCGTTAACTTTAAGCATTCCATGTCTTTTCTTAGAGTCTTTTTTCAAGTTTTTCTAGGTTTTCCTCTACCATTTTGCCCAGAGCCTCTAGTTCCTAATAATAAATTGCACCGCCTAGAACAATAGTCGTGGTTCAGTAATTTATACAAGTAAACATTGGCAGAATGTTGTTGTTTAGTGTAAACCGAAATACGTTGTGACAATATATTTCAAGTCATTTATGCATTTGTTATAGCATAATTTCAAATACAGATAAGTTTATATGGGTGTGGATACGCAGTACTCTGACGACTCATAACCAACCAGTGGTTCTTACAGCTGTTTGTTTGGTCACAAGAAAGAGAAGTTGAAGGCTGCAGTTTAAGGAGTTCACTATAATTGGACATTTTTCACGACAGATGCTTAATTAGGTCCAAATTAGTGAATGTAGTTGAAAGTTTGAAATAACCGGCTGGAGTATGGGACTAGGAAATTGAACCTTTTGGTTTGTGTGAAAGAGAGTTTGAAATCATTAGTTTGTGTGAAGTGAGTCTGCAAAATAAGTTAATGGAAATCGTAGGATGCAATTTAAGTTGTCTGGATTGCCTAGTCCTTGGGTCGTAGACAATAAAATTAGTGAGATTCAGAATGAATCTATGTCTCTTACGAAAATAAATAAACTTGTTTATGTTAATATATTTCTATTCACGGGTGGTTTTAGCACTTCTCGTTTGACTTTCCTTCTCTTTGTAACTTAAATTTAATTTGTAACAAAGGGAATAACGGGTTACTGATGATTTTATTGTTGTATTGATGATAAAATTGACAGGTCTTTTCATGGCACTTCAACCCAGGATAATAGCATGTGGGAACTCAGTTGGTGGATATGCAATGGCAGCAAGGTTCCTCACTGGCCCCGCCGTTATGGCTGCCGCCTCCATTGCTGTTGGCCTCCGGGGCACCCTCCTCCACTTAGCTATTGTCCAGGTACTTTTAAATTACCCATCAGGCCCTTCAACTTTTTCCTTTTCTTTTCACTTAACATTGGGATAATTATTAAAAAAAATTTGATCCATGTGTCGCAAACTAGGCTGCTCTTCCTCAAGGAGTTGTTCCCTTTGTCTTTGCCAAGGAGTACAATGTTCATCCAGCCATTCTTAGCACTGCGTAAGTAGAAACATTGTATCTCAAACTTAGTTCTCGTTTGAAAGTGTTGTTAAAATGACTGAAAGTGTTTTTGGTGATATTGATTTTGAGTTTTAAAAGCACTTTAAGTGCTTTTCTCATGATCCATTTGGATTTTTACTAAGGATTGATTTTAAAAACATTTTTACCAAAGCGCTTTCTGTCATTTTTAAAGCACTTCTAATCTAGCGCTTAATCTCTTCTTATCTTAATCAAACTTAATTTTATTTTATAATATTAACCAATTAAATAATTTCTTGCAGGGTTATTTTCGGAATGTTGATAGCGTTACCTATTACGTTGGTCTACTATATTCTTCTGGGATTGTAATTGTTGGTGTCACAGAAGCACAGATGGATGCACAAAGCTAGGAAAAAGAAGAGAGATCAAATTGTATGTGTGTGGTCACGCATATATACTCAAAATGTGTCACACATTGAAATCGACGAGGATTTTCCGGTAGAGAAAAAGCTTAGCTAGCTAGATTAAGTACGATGAAGATCAACGAAGAATCCGCCGAGGTTTGAAGGTGTTCTATTCCAAGTTTTGGGGAGCAAATTAATAGATTTTTTTACTTTATGTAATTACGAAAAGCCCTGTTTATAAGGATCATGCTCCCATGAAAGGCCAAAGTTAGTCTAAATTTGTGAGAGCTTGTTGGAAGGGAGCAAACGCAGAAGAGTAAAACAAGGAAGAAAAGCAGATGATTTATTAATTAATCACTTTGCTTTGTTGCGTTAGATTTATTAATTTTTATTTATTTCTTTAATCATACGAGTTCTTTCTGCTCTCAACTAAACTAAGAAAACAAAATATTTGAGAGCAGTAGAGTTGAAGATGAAGATCGTATCTAACAATGCGATTCCCCACTTATGCCTCTTCTATATTTTAAGCAATGAGTGCAACTTGTGGTACTGTTCTGTGAAGACTTTTACCACTTGGGGTTAGAGCAACTGAGCAAGCAAAAGGCTTTTCTCGAAGGCACATTGTCTTTCTATCAAGTGAAGGTGAGAACGAATCCTTTACGTTTAGGCACAGGGGAGGCGGAGGCCTTTGTGGTCGGGAAGGGGGTGCTGCTTCTTCTTTCTAGAGAAAAAGGTGAGAGAAAGAAAAGCAGGGAGGTAGATAAGCAGAAGTCAAAAGTAGTTTTAAACTGCTACTTAGTACTACTGTTTAATGATATTCTTCTTCATTTATAAGTAAAGGTCTTAAGTTTGATTATCTCCAAAAGCAAATCTGAACCATATTATTATTACCAGTCTATTATAATGCTTAGCACGTTTCCTCAACAATTAATTCTATTGTTTGTTAAAAGAAAGTAGTGGTATTCTTCTTCACTTATAAGTAGAAGGTTTTAAGTTCAATTATCTTCATAAGTAAATTTGAATTATATTATTATTACTAGTTCATTACGATGCTTAGCACATTTTCCCAACAATTAATACTATTATTTGTTAAAAGAAAATAGTTTGAGGCTTAGATTACTCTTTAGCTTTTCACTTTTGATGCAGCCACACTAAGTCACGAAGTCCACAACCCTACCCTACTTTTTAGTTTTTATTTAGGCCCACTAGGCAGTGGTGGGGTGGTCGACACAATTAAATTTAATTGTATTTTTTTAGTTTTTTATTTTTAAAATATTGTTAGTACTCTAAAATATAATTGTGCATTTCAAATTTTTTATGTTTAAAAAAGAAAACTCTTATAAAAAGTGTAAAATTAAAATTTTAAAGTGCTAATAGTAGTTCCTTATTTTTATTTTACTTTTTTCCTCAGGAGAAAATGATGAATAATACTTGGTTACTCAAAGGATGAGTAGGAGTTCCTACTCAAAATTGTTCGATGCAGATTCATAAAAATTTGTGTTTATGATTAGAACTGTTATAAATCATTTAATAAAGATCGTCTCTACAAAAAAAATCAGTTAAAACTAATGTCTTTTAGTGAACAGATGAACGAAATTGGTAAAAACACTACGAACCATCTATGTATTTGCTATAATAGATTGACTAAACATCCTAATATTAATTTATTTTTTGCAGAAATGTTCTTTACATAGTGATTCATAATATGAACAGTACTAAATATAAGACAATTTTGTGATTTCAACATGAGAAATTTTGATTAGAAGTTCTTACTTATCCTTACGTAGTCAAGCAAGCATGTTTGTTCGAAAATGATAGGACGTGATGGGTACCAATCAACCTCTATATGTCATCCATACAGAATGATCAGAGGACATGATCATCCTGATCACCTCCAAGAAAGTCGGTGGTGATCGATCATCAGTTTCATAATTCTTCACATCAATTCGAATTTTAATTGGGTGATTGATTAGATCCTTCATCCAACTGCTGCCCGTAGGTATTTTATGGTACACGATGACGTTAAAAATGTGAGTTAAAGTGGCTCTTGTTGGTAATTAGGGAGATAGACATATTTTATTTGCCAAGACAAAAAAGAATTGTGATTAAAGGGACTAATTTCAAAATAGAACTTCATTAGCTTTCGTGTGTATATAAATGAGCCAATTAAGTTAAGGGCATTTTTTTTTTAGTATAATCGGTATTTTACATTAGTTTATATTAAACGTGAATGAAAAGATTTAAACTTAAGACGTAATAGCTTGACGAAGAGTTTTCAACTATCAGGGTAAAAGAAATGCTTATGGAACTATCCATAGGTTATCTGTCATCCCATGTAGTTTTTATCACAATATTTTATAATATTAGCACGAGAATTGACATTAAACTGTGAGGTGACAGAAAGTCAAACTTTTTAAAGAATCTGCTTAGTATTTCTCGTTACATGATCCACCACTTATAACTTAAGATGGTATTTCAATTACCAATTAATTTAATCAATGTTACTAGATGAAAAATCCATCGACAAGTAGGTGAATTTTAGGATAAGGCATTAGGGCAAAGGGGAACCACCCAAGATTTGAAGTAAGGAGGGTGTATATGTAGTTTTGGGAGGAAACACACGCACTACCTAGTGATAGGTGTTAATTTTCCCCGTAAAAAATTAAAAAAAGTAAGGAGTCAAAGAACAAAAATTAGGCAGTGAATCACGAACAAGGGAAGAAAGACCAACATGCTCGACGATCGATCAGTCGGCCAATAAGAAAACGAAAGCGACGGCAGTCATGCATGCATGTATGAGTGCATTTTTGCTGACCACCCTCAAGTGGTGGTAATGCTCACCACCCTATTTATAAGTTTATAACCAGTAGATGAGTTTGAATTTTGAGATTTGTGCCTATTCACTACATGAATCTCGAAATTCAAACTCATCTAACGGTAATAAATAGAGTGATGAGCATACACCATAGTTTATGATGGTGAGCAAAAATACTCTCATGCATGCATGCATGTTGGAGGTTGGAGGTTGCAAACTGGCGAATTACGAAACGGCGGATTCAGCCTTGACATGCAGATGGGTTCGCTTTCACATGCTCTTGTAGCCACAATCCAACAAATGCAATTAAGCAGCGAGCTCTCACCCCCACTTCTGCACTGTGTTGTCTACCTCACTCTCTTCTCAATCATGTAACAATTCATGATTTATATTCAAACTTCAAATTACATAGACACGTCTTGTGATAAAGTCTTATATCTGTCATGTTGTGTATTTGATAAAATGCTAGTTGAAAGACAATTTACAATGTAAACTCGTTAGGTACTGACCCTTTTCTTGAAATATTGACACTGTCTCAACTCACTATCCCGTTTTAGTAGCTACTACTTGCTAATGATTAAATGGCTAATAATATCGCCAAAATTCAAGTAACTATTGATTGATCATATATAAATAATGGTTAAGATAAAGCCCTACCTTACCTTTTAACTGCTGGCATTTGGAAATGCTAGGGTTTCATGTTAATAAATCAATTAATCTTATACAAATAATATTTAATGTATAACCCTCAACCCTATCTGTTCACTTGTTGCATTTGGAAATGTTAGGTGATAATTACCAAGTTGGAAATAATATCGGTGTGCAAGTGATAATTACTAAGTTATAGATAATATCGGAGTTGTATGGAGTGGACATTTGGCCCGTCTCTCAATAATTTGACATTATTTTGTATTCAAACACATGACCAGAGTGGCCGGGGTCCATGCTCATGTGGATCTCCATACTTTGTTCATGTGGAACTGGAGCCTGGAGAGCTTGCTAAAACTGTTTCAAACAGCGATTGCAGCCAAACATGCCATTGCAATCTATGACTGATAGAATTTCTCATTGACGCCAGTAGATAAAAAGATGTATATAGAATCCAAGCAAGGTAGGGACTGTTTGGGAACCAAGTTCCTCTGAGGCTTTTGGACTTTGTTGTCACAACTTTTCTTTGGATACAAAAGGGAATGGACCCCAATGCGACACGAACCACACAGATATACACATATATATACATATATATATATATATAGGTATATAAATTAAGAGTCCCCCCGATATGGCAGCACTTGAATTATAAGGTCCTAAAACGCCAGGCCTTTTCAAGTTTGAACTTATCTCAATGTAACACACACACACACACACACACACATATATATATCTCTCTCTCTCTTTTTGCAGCTAAAGAAGAAGCCTCTGCATATGCAATGCATGACTAATTGATCGTTTGCTGCTGATTATTCCGAACTTTAGTCGTACATTAGTGCCGTCAGTCCATATATAAAAATTTACTCATTCATTGATCTGGTTTTCAACGAGTTGTTTTAACAATAATGTTATTTAGACTCACAAAACTGCTGATGTTAATTACTGCATGCTCTTTAATAATATAGATGAATTCACCATTGTACGTAAAATATGTTAGCAATATTGTCAATTTATGTAAAGATAAATGGGTGATTAGGTTGGACTGGAGATGAGTAGGGTACACCATAAAGAACATATGGTAGTGTCCTTGTGCGCGTGGCTTCATTCTTGAGCATACATGGGGGCCATGCTACCCTTCTGGTCCTAAGTTCTGCAGGCACACCACCTCATGATACAAAATCAAATCTTCTGAATAATGAAACTATGATTATGTACTGCGTGACTTAATCGGTTCCTTTTAATATTACATGCGCCCTAGCTATTTCATAACCAAAATTTATTCAGGTGGAAAATTTTCAGTAACATAAGTGTGTGTGTGTGTGTGTGTGTGTGTATACATACATATATACATATATAAAAGAATCGAGAGATATCAAAAGAAATGTTGTGCAAGTTGGAGAATTGGCTAGGTTTTTTGGACCAAAACAATAAAGGCGTGGTGCAGATGAAAATAAATAAGAAACAAAAATGCATCATCAAAAGACTGAGAGAGCAATGGAGGAGGTGGTCATGCTGCTGTGGTCTAGAGTAGCGTGAAAAACGAACACGAAAGCCAGAGGGATGGACCAGCTGCGGCTTTGGGACCATTATTTGTTTAATTAGGGTAGGGTTGCAGACTTGCAGTTGAAGACTATTGAGGGCCATCGAGAGAGACATTGCATGTAAATGAGACTTTTGTTCATCCAATCCAATGATAATACAATGATGTTCAAAAAATTAAAGAAAGAACAAAGCCACCATCGATAGTATATAGATATATCTAACTCGGAAAATGAAACTTTCTTGCAACCAGTGCACCGTACCATATTATTCGTTTGATAGACATTTGTCATGTATTTAGAGAGTGAATCATCCATTTAAATGGTGCATCATTATAGACATTTATCATGTGTTTAAATAGTAACTCAATTTACTTATAAATTCATGAAAAGTTCTTCCTCCCATTAATGTGGGATTTATTCTCAACATATCTCTTCAAGTGTGGCGAATTTTCAAGCCAAATACGTGGATAATACAACTAAAATAACGTGGAGCACGTGTGGCCGTTGAACTTCACACATGAAACAATCTACTCCAATACCCCGAAAAAAAAGATATATTTCGTTTGTAACTAAATTAAGCGGATGATAATAAATTTTTTCGATCCTGCACAAACAAGGATAAAATTTTACCCAAACATTCAACTAACTACAGTCAAAGTAAGCGTGTAAAAAAATATTGACTTTGTTGATTTTATTTATAGAGTAAACACCTTTATATATCTCACAAGGACTTCAAAGAGTAGGATTTCTAAGAAAGAACCGATTACATTAAATTACAAAATATCTTTTATGCGTTAAGGCATGCAAAATTTGAGCTGCGTGGTGGGATGGAAGATATATACTAGCCAAATTGTTAAATTGGGTTTGAAACCACGGGCTGAGTTTGTTAATTATATCAAATATTTTTAGCAACAAATTGAAGAACACAAAAGACTGAACGTAGCACTTCGGAGCCCCAGAGTAAGCTGGGCCAGACCCATTTTGGTTCAAACCCTAACCCGAAAATAAAAGTCGAAAACTGATTGAAAAATGCAATGCAATTCAACCCTAATTTTCGTACAAGTTTGGTAATATCTCGGGTGGTCATGGTTATGGTTCCAGGAATTTCAGTTACATGAGGATTTCATGGTTATGGTGTATTCGATTGGTCATATCTCCGGTGCCCACTTTAATCCGGCCATCACCTTCACCATCTTCCGCCATTTTCCACCCAAACACGCATTAATTAATCAAAAACTATTCCACCCAATTAATTAATTAATCATGATTAAATTCTTGTCATATATTCATGCATTCAATTGCATAATTTGTAGTTGCCTCTGTATAATGCAGCGCATGAGTTAGGATCCATCCTTGCAAGCGGGACTTTATGCCTTGTTTTGGGTGCCCCAAGCGGCATATTTTGGAACATAACTAGTTGGACCAGACGTTCGATATTTGGTCATGCAGATCATTGCCTCTTTTGTCTGGATGTTTGTTATTTCAGGCATCGCCACAGATAGTAGAGCTGTTAGTAATTAATCCCTAATATGGTCATACGTATACATATCGATCCGCACTGCATGCATGCATGCAGATTGCAGAATTGGCAGGAATTGCTGTAGGAATGACAATAACTATGGACGTCCCCGTTGCCAGGTACATATATACATATAGCACACATATAAAATACAATAATATTGTACGTTTGGATATATAAAACTAACCACTACAGGAAAAGTGATTATTAGGGGCGTAATATTAGATGCAGAATTTTTTTTTTTGCCTCTAATAGTATTCATTAGGGACCAAAGCATGCATTTGTCTCTATTAAAATAATAGCGACAAACAATAAACCGCCTCTACTAATTTTATCACTTTTAGGGACAGAAAAAAACTGCCTTTACTAAATTTAGCTATTAGAGGCGAATGCAATTAGCCCCTAATTCAACTAATAATTATTTAAATTTAATTATTTTTTCATTAAAGGCGGATGTTTGTACTTATTTATTTAAAAAAAATTATATTTAAGACGGATATGTTTAATTACTATTTAATTTTTACAAAAAAAAATTAAAAAATGAAGGATATTACTATTTACCAGAAGAAAAAAAAATCCATCTAAACTCCAATTCCAATACATACCCACTACCCTCATTTTTCTCTTTTCCCTCTTCCACTGCTGCAAAGTTCATCATTTTCCCCTTTTTCCTTGATTTTTCTTCCCATCCCTTTCTCTTGTGCAGATTTAAACCCGTCCTCTCTTTCTTTCATTCTTCATAATCTTTTGTTGCTATTTTCTTTTTGCTACTCCGAGAGGACCGAATGAAAGGTTTGTTAGAGAGAAGATAAAACTCGTTTCATTTGGTTTGATCGAAGTTTTTTTTCCATCCTGAATTTTTTGTTTTGCAGGTATACTTGAGGGGGTTTTGAATAATTTAGAGTGGAAGAGAATTTCATGAATAGTTTGGAATAGATATATCATTTGATTGATAGGGAGAAAGAGGTTCTCAAGAATTTTCATTTTAGAGGTAATTCCCTTGTATTAATCTTTGTTTATTGATTTTTCTTATATGTTTAATTGATTGTGAAATTCAGGATTGATTTTTCTGTTTGTTCGTACAAATTAGTAAACTTTGTAATTTGGCTTTGTTGTTCGTTACGTTTTATTTTTTCGTTTTGTATTTGTTTATGAACAGTTGTTGATTGAGAACGACTCATGTGCTGCTGCAAAATAAGAAGATGAACTTAGAGATCTAATCTGCAAAGCTTGAGAAACTGAAAGGAAAAGGAGAAGATTTTGAGATCTGGAAAGAAGAAGATGAATCATGCTGGGTTTGAATATTTTGAATGATTCAAAACCAATATCTAACGTTTGGATGGATAATGCATTTATTATATTGTGGATTTACTTTTTTTTGTATAATTGAAAATATTAGGAGCGGATGTAATTATCTACTCGATTTATTATTTTTACATAATTAGAAGGTATTAAGGGCGGATGCTTCTGCCTGTAATGATATGTATTTATAAAAACCTGCCAACATGGCAACAAAAATAATAGGGACGGATATTTGACATTTTTTTGCATCTAATAACAATAGCAACGGCTCTTTTAGGAGCGAATCTACTTTCCGCCCCTCCTTTTTACCAGGGGCAATTTTTCAACATATTGGCACCTATTGGGGGTTTTTAGAGGCAAATATTACTGCCCATATTTATTTGATTTCTTGTAGTGAACGTACTTGAATACATATATATGACATGGTGCAGACCGGTCTTAGGGGCATCGATGGACCCTGCACGGAGCCAAGGGCCAGCAATAGTGATGCACACAGACAAGGGAATATGGATTTATATTGTAGGTCCATTCGTTGGCACCATATATACTCGGTGGAGTTGCCTACAATCTCATTCGGTTCGCTGACAAACCACTGAGAGAGGTAACTGACAAAACAAATACTGCGGAAGTTAAGAAGAGTGCTTCCTTCATCAAATACGTTTCCAAAAACAATTTTTCTAGAACTTAATAACCACGAGTTCATGGCTCAGTGACAAATGACGGATTACGAAGCTTCTTTAAAATAAAAAACGGGAGGTCTCAGTTAACCCGCTGTTAGTGTGGAAGCCAAACTTGTGGCTAGGAGAAGGCTGAAATGCCTCTGTGAGTCTTCTTCCTGGAAGAGGTGGATAACCGCTGCTTGCCACCAATTGTCCTTCTTAAAAAAAAAAAAAAAAAAAAAAAAAAACCTAGTTAATTCATAATCAATTATTACGTACTGTTGTGATGGAATCGATTGGTAGTCGATATCTTCTCCTTCTACAGCCTGCTGCTGCATGACATGCATGTCAAATAGGTCGTATGTTGTTTGGAAGGAAGAATAAAAAAATAAAAAAAATTTCTTTTTTGTTGATTTCTTAATCGGTGTTAAATTAAATTGTTTTTCCATATTTTATTATTTTATGAAATAATTTGTAACTTTTGTGTCATGCTTATGAGGTATTATCAGGTGTATGTTGAATGCGGTCACATGCGTGATATAATAATATTTTACGCAAATTATAACAAACATACTCATAGATTTTAAAAAAGAGACACATCAAGTACGTATGATACGTATTTAATAGCTAACTTCATTTCCAAAAGCATAGGCAGTTCCCAATAATTTCAACAGGTAACCATATATAATTGGCTTACAATTTCCATAACTAGTTACTCTATCAAAATCCTATTTGATTGCAATTGATGTGTAACCATGCATATACATAATGATATATAGCTGCCTTTGTTTAATTAATATGCATATAAATGTGACCTTCCTGAGATGCTCCTTTTCATAAACTTCAAACTAATTATTAATTTAGTTATAAACATTAAATAATCGCACTTTGTTTAAAAAAGGTTAGATCCAAAACACATGGAGCTCCTCACATGCATGAGTCATACGTTGCATAGAGCAAAAATCTCACATGTCCTTCAATTCAAAACTATCACATATTTCTGACTAGCTACTTTAATCGTTTACCAATCGTTACAGGTGTAGTAGGAACTTGTGAAATCAATCAATTGTACTAGCTAATACACACACACACACACACACACACACACACACACACACACACACATATTCGTCAAGGGATCTATATAAATATAAGTTGTCAAGTTATTTTCAAAACCATCTTAATCGATTTCTTTGTTTTTTATGTAGTCTTCAAAGTTATGGTGATCAGCCATAGACTTTTCCATCTGATATGTCCCTAGCTCCCACCAAATGTCTCTGGGGAAAAAACCCTTGACTCTCTCTAATCTTATGGTGCCACATGGGTAATTTTTGGTTGTCATTGTCTTTACTATCTTTGTAATATAAATGGATCAATGTCACCAACATTTTGTTTCTAAGAAAAGAAATTAAAATTAAAAAGCTATACATGTCATATAACAACTTCTATTATAGTTTAGCTATATTTTTCTTTCTTTGGAAACGAAAGATCTCACATTTAATTTCCATAAATAACGAGTCTGTATAATATTTGTGTTGAATTTGATAACTGATTATGTCTTATTTTAAAGTAAAACATCATCGTATGAAAAAAAATATTTATGCTCTATTTCATGTTTGGTTGATATATGCTGACTCTCACTGGTGTTAGGTGTCTATTGTTTTCTTTTCTTTTTTGAATCTATTATTTTCTAGTAGACGAAACCAGAGGAAAAAATAGAAAATAAAATACAACAAAAAATATTAGTGTTCTTTTAACGGACAGGATTACAAGAACACAATTCAATAAACGGACAGAAATCGAGTTTAGAGAGGCGTTGCCGACCGGTATCTTGTATATGTTGGCCACGGCGGGACATGCACAGCCCTTGCACATGGCTCCTCCACAGCTTTAGACTTCGTCCCATATGTGTATTTGTGACTAGTCGGCCCACCCTGATTCTTAACCGAATACCTAGATTCCTACATTTTCTAATCTAACGGCTCTAATCTTTCCACAAGACTATATTTGTTGGAAAAGGAGGTATAGATGGAGGGAGCTGACCGTCCTGGGCAGAACAGAAGACATTAACGACGGAAAGAACGGAGGATATGCAGGCGTTATCGAGGTGTCAGAAGGCAATGATAATATGATGATGCAAACCAACCTTTTTAAGCAAGTCCAACTTTACATTTTGATTTCGTACATGAGTACACTAATCACTTCTCACTCACTCACCAAAAAGTCTTATGTCTCTATCTCTCTCCTACTCTTTCTCTCTCTAGAAACCTCAGAAGCTTGTTAGCCAAACAACAATATCTAAACTTGCAACGCAAAAAACACGAAACCAAGATCTAAAGACAAAGACAGACAAGTGGGTTTTGTGTCCTAGATGCATGTGAGTGTGTTTTTGCTCCTAACACGCTTGCTTCTGATTCCCGACTAACATTTTAGCTCCTTCATTCTTCATAACCCAACTGCTTGATCTCTGGAATCCAATCCCACAGCACTGTTTGATATGCTTTTCTTGTAGCTGTGATATGGGGTTTTGACTAAGGTAAATTCTTAACTTTTCTTGCAATTATTTAACTTTCTCTCATTTGGGTTTTGGATATATATTAATTGACTTGCTTCCCATGTTTTGCTTACTTATTAAGTTCTGATTTTGTCCCTGCAAGATTGGCATTTCTTTGAGGTTTTGAGGGCAGATTGTAGTGATGTCTGGGGAGATGGAAGAGCCCTTTAGTTTTAGCTTTCAGGTACTTCTCTTCTTATGCTCTTTATTAATTTTGTTAGTGAGAATGCTTCTTAAATTCTACCCCAGTATAAGATTAACTGCTTAATCAGGAAGATTATGGCCTGTTTGATAACCGTTTAATTTTATGTGCTAGATATGAGGTTCAAAGACGGATATAAATATAAGCCTAGAGGTTGATTAAATGGGAATGTTCATGTCATAGTAATTTGTAAATCATACCCAAAGCGTGATGAAATTGCATACCGGGGTGATTAGTGAACTCTGATCTGTTTTTCCGATCGCTGATTTGCATCCCCTTGATTTACTTTCAGTAGAAGTGCCCAGTAATTGGATATTAATGCATCCATATTCTCCCACAATGTGCCATTCTGCTACGAATGTTCAAACGAGTGGATGAATTGACAAATTATGTTTAATGATTCATTCTGTTTTGTAGTCATCTGCTTTTATAACAGCTACTTCTTCGAAATGGACAGGCAGACTCTTTACACTCTGGTTCCATATCATTTGGGAGGTTCGAAAACGAAGTTTTATCTTGGGAAAAGTGGTCGTCATTCTCGCATAACAGATATGTTGAAGAGGTTGAAAAATGCTTGAAACCGGGTTCAGTTATTGAGCGGAAAGCTTACTTCGAAGCTCATTTCAAGAAGAAAGGTTTTCCCAAACCAAATTTAGTTGAGTGCCATCGCGGTACAAGTTATCAAGTCTGTGAAAATGGTGTCTTGGAGAGTGATGCTTACGGAGAAGAATTTGAAGACGGAAATGAAGACAACAGTTGCGCTCAATTTGATAAGGGCTCCGAGGGTTCAGAGTACCACGGAGACAGTGAAGTGAATGAATATGAAAAGGGAGATCCTGAAGTTTCATTGTCTGATCCTCAGAGGGCATCTGAGTTGAACAATGAAGATATTCTGGTCGCTATTAAAGATGATAATTCCGAGGAAACAGATCAAATTGGAAAAGGTTGTGACATGTTTTCTTCAATTATCGATGAACCAGAGAACAATGTAATTGAGAATCATGATGGTGATGCTGTGAATGCTGATGAATCATATAATTCAGTTAAGATAAACCCCAAAACTGCAGCAGATGAAGAAGTTAACATGACTATTGTGGAAAGTTTGCATAGTTCTTCTTCAAAGGTATGTTCTTCTATTAACTCATTTTTGTATAGTTAGTAACAGTATTAACTATAAATTCCTCGGTTTCCTGTCTAGTTGAAGGCTGGAAAAGAATGCAAAATTTCCAAGTCCAAAGTAAAATCTAAGGCCAGCATTTCTCCGGTTAAGAGAAGTATTTCTTCTGAGTCGTCTAAAGATTGTACAAAGAACTCTAATAGAGAAAGAGAGGGTACACGAAACGGAGAAACAAAAGCTGTCACCAAAAACCGCCATTCCAACTACACAATCTGTTCCCAGGACTCCAAAATCAGAGGTAAGCATTATGATGTTCTTCACCCTCTACATAGTATAGTATAAGCATATTGGTTTCTCAAAAAACGGTGTGCCTTTGGATTCTACACGCAGGAATCTACAAATCTGAAGGGAAAATCTGCTCACGAGAGTAGAAGGTATATATTGTTGATTGCAAGTAGAAATCCTAGATGCTTTACTGAATGGAACCTCATATGCATACTTCTTGCATTGTTCTAGTGGTAAGAAACTTGGTGAACCTCAACCTCCTGCCGTCAAGCCTGAGTCCAGAGGACGCCAAACGGCAAACAGGTTTATTAGAATTTCTTACTGAATGCTATGAGTGTTTCTATCTTTCAAACTGTAAAATTTTCGTGAAGTCACCCTTCCGTATTCCTCTCTCGTATAGGTTTAACCAAAGAGTCAATTTGACCAAGTCTGATATAAGATCAAGTGTTGCAACTTTCAATTTCAAAAGTTCTGAACGAGCAGAAAGGAGGAAAGAGGCAAACCACCATGTACTTTCTCTGAATTTGTTGTTTCTTTAGATTTGGGTTTCAGATTTATATGGCTTACAATGCTGATATTGACTTGTTCCTTTGATTACGATCGTGTGTATATAATGCTGAATTAGTTCACAAATTCATATTTTTGGATGCATCAATGTGTTGAAAAGATAACTATATCCTTCAAACTAGTGCTGTACTTGCCAGCGGTGGTTCTAATTCCTGGACTTTTGGATGATAAAGTATATATCTACTATCTAGTACTCATAGCTGAGGGAAATGCATGGTTGATGATAATAACACTCGAATTTTCCTGAATGCATGCTCCTGAAACTTCTCTTAAGATTTTCAACGGGTTTCGGTTAATGTTATTGCAGGAAAAAGCCGAAGCTGAGATGAGACAATTCCGCAAAAGCCTCAACTTTAAAGCAGTACCAATGCCTTCCTTCTACCATGTAGCTGTGAATGCAGCGCCTGATGGGAGCAAGGTAAATAACTGCCATTCATTGCATTTAAAGACATGAACTTCCAAGTGAATCGATGAGGTCAAATTTGAAATAGAGAATAAATCCAAGATTAGAGGATGACTTTTTGTTCGACTTTGTTGCATGGTTTCACCACTTTGCCTAAAACTCGCGTTCCGGAAGGATGAATCGCTCCCGAAAAGGAATCTATTGATTCTCTCCCAATTAGTTGGACCGTAGGTGCGATGATTTACTTTACGGGTAAAGTCTCTAGTTCAAGTCCAGGACGGCCCAACTGCACCAAGGAAAAGAATAGAAGAAGCATTTGACTCCTTCATGCATGCTCCACTAGGCTCGGGGGGATATAGCACAATTGGTAGAGCTCCGCTCTTGCAATTGGGTTGTTGCGATTACAGGTTGGATGTCTAATTGTCTAGGCGGTAATGATAGTATCTTGTACCTGAACTGGTGGCTCACTTTTTCGAAGTAATGGGGAAGCGGACATAAACATGCCACTGAAAGACTCTACTGAGACAAAGATGGGCTGTCAAGAACGTATAGGAGGTAGGATGGGCAGTTGGTCAAATCTAGTATGGATCGTACACAGACGGTAGTTGGAATTGGTGACTCTCCTAGGGTTCCCTAGGGAAGAGGATCAAGTTGGCCCTTAGGAACAGCTTGATGCACTATCTCCCTTCAACCCTTTGGAACTACAAGATCACCCCAAGGACATCCAAGGGTCGCAGACCGACCATAGAACCCTGTTCAATAAGTGGACTGCATTAGCTGTCCGCTTTCAGGTTGGGTAGTAAGGGTTAGAGAAAGGCAATCACTCATTCTTTAAACCAGCTTTCTTAAGACCAAAAAGTCGGGTGGAAGGGGGGGGGGGAAGCTCTTCGTTCTTGGTTCTCTTGTAACTAGATCCTCTGGAACCACAAGAATCCTTAGTTAGAATGGGATTCCAACTCAACACCTTTCCTTTTGAGATTTTTAGTACGATGAAAGTTGTAAGTTGTGTTCGGGGTGGGGTGGGGGGGTTATTGTTTATCGTTGGCCTCTATGGTAGAATCAGTCGAGGGCCTGAGAGGTGGTAGTTTACCATGTGACGAATGTCAGCAATTAGAGTCCACTTATCTCCAACTCGCGAATTTAGCCGATACAAAATTATATGATAGCACCCAATTTTTCTGATTCGGCAGTTCAATCTATGCTATGATTTATCATTTTATGTTTTTTCTTTGCACCAAACAGTTCATTTCGGAATGTGAATAAGATTTTGAAATGGAAAATTGGAA
This sequence comes from Pyrus communis, assembly GCF_963583255.1. Lineage (NCBI taxonomy): Eukaryota > Viridiplantae > Streptophyta > Magnoliopsida > Rosales > Rosaceae > Pyrus > Pyrus communis. Next base: position 1,618,842 of record NC_084806.1, read on the forward strand.
AATAATGGCCCCGTTAACTGCGATATCATGGATTTTCTATATATTTTTCAGGTTGTATCTACCAAATTCTCTAAAGTACAAAGCAAGTCAACAAATCCAGGGAGTGGAGCCGCTGCAAGATTTCCATCACATTCAGAGGCAGGCAAGGTTGAACCTCCCACTGCCAACGTTTCTGTAAACACAGCTGATTTGCATGAGGCCTCGAGAGAAACTAACAGCATCATGGCTGATCCCTCTGAAACTAGTTCAGTTTCTTCAGCTACACTGAGCAGCAGAAACTTATCCCGGGATACTGCAACTAAAAGTGAACATCCCAGGACGAAAGGAAGGGAGAAGGATGCTAATACGCAGAAACATCGGTTATTAGAGAGCGGTAAAATGGCAAAAAGTCAGAAAGCTGAAGGGAAGCAGAAAGTGGGAGTCCAAAAAAATAGCAGAGAGATGGCAAGGAAGGGTATGAAAGACGGCGTCGGCTTTGGAAGCAGTTCAAGAATGGGTCATCTAACGGTTGGTGTTGCCTCATGAATGAACACCAAGAGATCGAATATACTCAGCGTGCAGGATGAACACTGCAAGCCTGAAATTTAATGAAAGCAAAGCTTGTAACAAAACATGCAGGTGAAAGGATAATAATATATGGTTGTGCTGTTTGAGGGAGTAGAAAAATTGGAAGCCTAGGCCCTCTTGCCTCCTTCATAAATTAAAAGTTTTATTAAATTTATTCATCATGTAGTGAAACCAAGTTATCTTCCAATGTAATCAAGCACCTTGAAATGGATTAATGAGTTGATTAAGAGCATTTGCTCTTAAATTTGAGGTTCCGAATTTGATTTATCCATCTTCTTCATCATTGCTTGCATAAAAATTGTGGCATGGAAAGTTGGAGAAACTTGACCTGTCTTTTACGGATTGGTGGATAAAATCCCGAATATCTCATCTCGAGATTTCTCCTTGACATTTTTCCTGCCCATGAAACATTCGACATTCTAAAATTTATACAGCCGACTGCATGCAGTGGAATAATACTTTGTTGTGATCGTTGTTGTATAAAACACTTAGAAAAGTCACTAACTAGTTTGACTCCTAACTTCAATTGTTTCAGTCACTTACTCAGTTGTTTCGATTTGGTCGTAACTTGGAGTTCCGTTTCTTTTGTTGATGGGAGAGTTACGTGCACCATATGTTAGGGCAAAACCGTGTTTTGCTCGAATAGTTTGACTCGGATTTCAATTTTGGTCCATATGGTTTTTTTAATTGTTTCAATCAGGTCCCAGAAGAAACAAGTGATGAAAAGTTAGAATCTGGTGCTTGAAAGGTTTGTGGGTTGGAATGTCGTAGGGGAGATAGATATACTCCATACTCCTGTCTGTCTCTACTTTTGACTCTAAATACCAAACAAAAGGCCCCTACCATGAATTAAGCCTACCTATTACCCTAATAGATTTCGATTTATACTTATTGTGTTTGATTAGTGGTTGTAAGATCATCTCCAGCTACGTGCCATGTCTTATGTTAGACCGTAAAATTGATAAAAATAATCTCCAATTAAAGGGCTAAAAAGAATCACGCTAAAGAAATCAGACCACATTTATCCCTAGGCAGACTACTAATAACCAGTTCTCCGTATATTAGTTAAATATTTTTTTCTAAAAACACTTCTCAAATAAACCGATAATGATAATGAGGGTCCTTCACCGTATTTAAAAATTTGGAATGACGACAAAAATGAAAGGAAGGAGCCTGAGGAGGATAATTAACTAGGAATCGTGAAGTTTCCATGGACCTGCCGACTGTTAAGTTAATGATATTTTCTGTCCTGTTGTGCAAATATAAGCAAAACAAGTGATGTAATATACAAATTGGTGGTTACAAAACGTCAAAACCTACTCAAATCATGCACCTTAATACAAAAGAAAACGAGTATAATATCGTCATCTTCATCTTCTTTCTTATCACTTTTCTGTTTCTCTCACTTTTCCAGTGCCAATCCTTAATTTACCTAATCATATTTACAACTAAATGTATTGATGGAAGAGATCAAATGCATAACATGTGTTTGTAATTTAAAGCGTCTGGACGTTTACTCAAGAATTTAAAAAAAATTAAATATAATATCATAAAAATACTTAACATGATTAATTTCATTAAACAAAACATGATGTTTGATCATTCCAACGAGAGATAATTGTTACTAAACTAATTAATTCATTAAAACAAGAAGGCTTTTTAACTAATTTTGCAGAAAGTTAAAAAAGTAGACGAATACAACGAAAAGATTGGTGGTGGCGATAGTGTTGAAGAGCGTTGACGATCTTCTGATTACAGAGGTTGCCGACGAAGCGTCTTTGTTTCCACGAGCACCGTTTTTGAAGTAGAATGGAAAATAAGGTAAGATGGGGTCAGGAGGAGGATTAGCACCATATCCATAACCACCGTTATCAGTAGACGGAGGAGGGTTGTACGGGTAATTTCCATTTGGGTTGTTGACGACGGCCGGAGGCGGGTATGACCCGGTTTGGGACGACGGAGGAGATGGAGTTGTGGTTGTCGGAGTTGTTGTTGTTGGAGTAGAAGTGCTCCCGGTGCCTGTAGGTGGAGGATAACATGGGTATGCACAGGGATTATCTGATATTGTTGTTGCAGGAAAGCTGAGAATTATTGAGAACAAAAAGAGAGCTGACAGGATAAGTGGGTTTATCTTTGCAGCAGCCATGGGAGATTGAATTGAATATGGTGTGGGAGCTTAGGAAAACGAATGAGAGAGGAAGGACAAGGAGAGGTTTGGGGAAGAAGACAAAATGTGTAAACGAGTACAGTTGGTGGAGGTGGAGGTAAAACTATTATTATTAGAAAGAAAACTTTGAGAGTCTTGTCATGACTCAATGAGTAAATAAAAAGAAAGAAAATTAATGCAAAATGATTTTAAAATTTTGAGTTTTATTGATAAGGATAAAATAAAGAGTAAAGTGAATAGTATAAAGATTGACTTTTTAGTGTAAAAATATAGGTTTTCGTTAAAGTGAACAGTACCAAAAACTTTTCGTTAAAGTTGTCTAAAAAGAAAGAAAATATAGAGGGGCCAAAAGGTACTGTTGAAAAAGCAAATTTTAAAAGTTTTAGTAATTTTTCTTCAATACTACGTAATATCGAATCACACGAAAATTGAATAGATGAGATTAAACATAAAACATTTAAGAGTATCTTCAAATAAGATGTCAAATATAGTATGTCAAAATTTTATTTGATGGCTGATGTAGCAAATTGAATACAAGTGCTAAATTCTCTTATTTTCCAATGGATGTGTCAAATATTTATTTTATTATTTTATTGGGCCTAGAATTACATTAACTATTAAAAAAATAATCAAAATTAGTTTCAGTTTTTTTTTTCTTCTATTGGTTGTTAATGGGACCCATGCATTAAAAATTAAATTAAATATATTTGACTCATTCTTTGTTTGTTGTAAAAAAATACAGCTAGAAAATAAGGAGTCAAATGACTTACATGTCGCATCATATATGACATATCCATTGGAGAACACTTAAATGTCTTTTAATCCTATTTGGCATATTTAACATCTCCTTTGGAGATGGTCTAAAAAGTAGTGGCAATCAAATTTAACAACTAAAATACTTGTAATATTGGATAATATGTACATAACATTGAAACCTTACCCTAATTTTAGACCGTGTATAGTTAGAAGATGTCACATTCATACACCCTTGTTTTATGAATATTTTTTTTCTGATATACGAGAAGTTTAGAACCCTGTATGTAGTATTTTTTACCTATCATCCTATTTACCTTCACTTTCACTTTTAAACTTGGCTATTAGTGTTATTTAAAATCGATAGTAGCTAGCCTGCTAAATCAACAAATTTTGAAGTTAATCAACTTGTGCAAGGGAACAAACTTCTTTATACATACCTCGTAGTTCTTGTATGTCAACTCATTTCGAACTTCCTAGGCCTTACGTTACAAAAAAATAAAAGAAATATATATATAGTTCAGTTAGGCTAAAATCACTAATCATTCTTTTTGAGCTCAAACGTCACCCGAATTTGTATAATTTGAAGTCATGGGAAACTTTATGTCTTCCACTTTCGGGAGTGATACATTTGGTAAATCCTAATGTACTTGAGTTTCACAGTAGTTAACTATAGTGAGCCCCAATCACTTGGGGAGAGCTTAGACGTACGTATTGGAAGAAAGTTAGAGGAAATTGCATGTGGGACTAGGCTAGCTAATTAACTATTATTGTAATTATCTGCAATTATTGTCCTTGCGTAGTGAGGGTGCACGTCAAAGATTAAGACATGTCATATGATCGCAGCCTTACATGACTGAAACTCAATCATTTTAGTTTTGGGATAAATTATATCACTCCCTAAAATATATTTCTTTGCTACCTGTCCCAAGTAATGCTTTATGTCATTACTGGGCCAACAGTTTCAGTGGCTTGGATGAAAACAGATCACTTAAACCAACCTGCAGGATTTTGATCAATGTTTGAGAAACTTATATTTATTTTGTTTTGGTGAAAAACCCTAGTCGGTCATCTCTGCAAATAAATTAATAATGCTTTATTCATCTCTCTCGCAATTTCGATTGAATTGTATCCTGTTCCCTAGCTAGCTTCTTCAAACTTGAAACTTGTGTTAATCTGCTATATTATTGGATCTTGTCAAACTATCGAAAGAAGCCGAGTATCGAAGAGCTCAATAATGACTAATGAGTTGTTCCTTTGATTCTTCACCATATATAACGTATAAAAGGGGACATGATGACTACGAGGAACATTCTTTTGGCATAAAGCTACTGGTTAGGTAAAAGCGATAAAGTGATGAATAGAAGTAGGTTACTTTCAAAAGTCGAAACCTCTAATATTATAGGAAAGAAAAACTAGTCCTTCAAGGCATGCATGTCTTTAAATTTTAAAATACAAAAAAATAAGAAAAAAAATTAAAGTCTCTTTGGCTGTGCGTATGTGTGTGACCATATGCATGTGTATCCAGCAAATTATTGTCGACAGCCACCAGCTAAATTCCACACCTAACGATGTTCATTTAAACAAGCATAATTAATATTTGTGAAAAAAAATTTGATAAGCAAATTAATCATGGAGAGAGACAGACAGGTGTAGAAAGATGCAATTGAAAGGCTTTGAATAATTCCGATGATTTTTCTTTGCTGCCACGCAGTCAAAGAGCAAACTTGAAGGCACAACCGCACCGACGGAAGCAAAAAGTGAGCAGAGGTTGAGTAATTTTGACGAACAATGCAACCCAACATATATAAACTCGATCACTCACTAAATAACATGATTACTATGATTTTTGTAAGGGAATTATAGGGTTTACCATTCTATTTCTTACACCTAAGACAGATTCATCCACTATTTGGTACCCTGTCTCCGTTACGGCAATCTTTTTTTTTTTTTTTTTTTTTTTTTGTGACCGTGAAGATTCACAAAGGTATTGTAGCCTCTTCATGGCCACCAACATGTGAATCATTAGCGTCAAGAATCGAATTTAGGATGTGTTGTGTGAAATACGGACCTAAAATTCATCCACAACTATTGAACCACCCCGTGGTGGTTAGTTATAGCTACCATTGATTCTACTAAAGTTATTAGGACCATAATGACCCCCTGAACATCGTGCCTTCTAAATCGCCCTAATGTGATGGTGATGAATTTAAGTTGGACTGGATGAGCACACTACTTTGGCCAAAATTTAAAATAATTTTACTTACCCAATGATATGCAATTATTTATGTTTTCTATCAATAAGAAATCTTCAATTTTTATTTTAAAAAGTTAGATATTTGGGATGAATTACTTGGTGGAAATTATCTCTCTCAACAAAGGTATGTGCTCAACAATTAACTGACTAATATCAAAATTGTGTTTTCAGCAAGTATGATGAAAGTGTTGCAATCTTTTAAGTTTGAATTTTGGGTATTCGAAAGGATGATGCTTTGCTTTATCATCATCTATAGAAAGAGGTGAGCTGTGACGTTAGAAAAGTCCTTGGGAGAACATGTAAAAGTAGAAACTTCCTTTAAAAGTAGCATTTATCTATCTTATAACTTTGAAATTGAAATCTATAAACGTGGCTATAAATAATAGAATGGATTTGTCTTTTTTACACACGAATGATGCTAGATGAGAATCATGCATCACCTTTTTATCTTAAATGTTTTCTTTTCATCGAATTAACGTCAAAATACATATGTAAATTAAGTCAGTTAATTAGAGTAATAAATGCATTTCAGCTTTGCTTATCGTTTCTTCTTTACTCGAAATCAAAATGGGTTGGTCTTCAATTTCATGAATATTGATTTGATGATTTACCATCAGTCTGTTATGTTTGGTTGCATGGTTGGTGACTTGGTTAACCTTATCAATGAGCTGCCACTTACTAAATTAAGCACTGGATTTATCTCTATTTTTGTCACATCTTAATATGCAATTTCTAACTCTAATGATTTTATCCAGACTCTAGAGCAATGCATTAAAAAACCAGTCAGCACAACTGCCACTTTCCAATTGGTGCATACATGAATGGTGTAAGTCTTAATCAAACTTAATTACAAAACCTGCCCTAGGAGACTATTTAAAGTGATGAAAATTGGCCGACGACTCACCAGTCGTTGGTTGTTTATAAAATTCAAGATTAATATGATGTTGAAAAGAGAGAATATTTTGTTCATCGTCTTCAAATGGTCATAATGTTCGTGATTTTATTTATTATTGTTGAATGCGTTTAAATTTTAAGATCTATATGTACATAGATATAGATCTTAAAATTTAAACTTTTCTAATTATAATAAATAGGATGTAAGGCGATGATCTTATTTATTATTATTGAATGCATTTAAATTTTAAAATTACAGAGATATAAATATCAAAATTTAAATTTTTATAATTATAATAAATAGGGTGTAAGACGGTCAAAAGACAATTGTGAGTAAAAATGCTTCTCTAAAAAGAAAGCATCGGACCATAGTTTGGTGAAACCGAAGTTGATCTTTCTTTTACAAGCACAGAAGCATATGCTCTTTTCGACATTTCACACGTTAACGGAATGGGAATGAAGTCTGACATCAAGATCAAATGGTCGGCTTTTTTTTGCATGTCACAGCGACAGGCCCACGTACCCAAATTCAACAGTCCATGTGAACCTTCGTAATTGGCTGTGATGTGAACACATCAACCGACGAAAGAAATTTATATGCAATCGGAACAGAACGTCAAAATGCGTATAGTTTTTGTTTGAAGATTGAATACCACCTCAACCTTCTGATTACATCAAGTTCTTCTCTAAGAACATTAAGTTTTGTTAGGGTTAACTCATGTTCAAGAACAATCTCGACCACCCTAAATCTTACTTGGTGAATGATGAAAACTTCATCGGTTTATATTTTTTCTACCATGAATTTATTTATTTCGACAATTATTAAAATCACTGTTTTGAAAATTTCCATCTAGACCTTGCTTAACCAAGGCACTAAATCTTTATCCACCACTTAGCCCTTTTAGAACTTTGTTGAAATACTGTGTGTCGACTTTTTAAAACCTTTATGGAAAAGGGCTTAGTTTGCATACCTCAGAAAGTTGTTGTATATTGTATGTATTTTATTTTATCAACAGCCCCTTCACAGATTGCGAAAATGGTATATTTTGGTTTTGGATTGCATAGTGTATTGTCTACTGTTCGCATCTGATGACCATTTTCTCCTATATATATGTATATTAAAAATGAATACACCCAACTAGTACTCATGTACATACAAAGGCATCGTTGTCGTTATATCTTTTCAAAATTTAATTTTTTAAAGCACTTGAGTAGTCCAACTGTATGTTCATTAGATTATTAAGTAAGCAAAAATAGTATTTCTCCAATTTAATTCTAACCGTTCGTTTTCTGTACAATTGGGGAGTCCAAACAAGTGAAACTGTCGGAGGAAGTTTTTCTAACAAACGCAATTGAAAAAACTGTGGACAAAATGCACAGGTTCTGCCTTGAATCACATTCATAGTTGAGTCCACATAGCACATGCCACGTGGACACATAAGCTTACCCCTTACCTAAGCTACAAGCACATCAGACGTTCCATGATTAGAGGGTCCACAAATGAAACGAAGTTTTTTAATTAAGACATCAGTGGAAGTGCAAGCTTGTGAGTTGGGTTGTCGGATCCATACACACTCAATCAAAATCCACAGGATCGATCGCATCGATTACGAACGCAATGAAATTTCAATATTAAATTTTAAATTTTCATAATTTGGATGAATTTATTATAATATATTGCTACTATAAACCAAAATTGAATGAAAGAAAATAAAACTTATGAAATTGGAAAAATAAAAGTGATTACGTACTCTAATGCTATTCATAATAAAGTTGAACTTGAAAGATTTTATGGAAGATTATTACACAATTGGCGGGATATGAGATTAGAGCAAGAATTAACAAAATTATTAACCAACCCTTAATATTTTCCTGGATTACAAAAACTGATAATCCTGCCCTCAAACTCTTTATCCTTAACTATAACACCCAGAAATTCAATTTTATCTCCCTTATAATCATCTGAATTAATTTTGTAATACGCACTTACCATATGAATTAACAAGTCATAACTGATCACCAAAAAGCCAGGATACCCAGCAGTCCTAGCAAAACTGGCAACGCGTTAACCGAACTCCGACTGGCACTGTTGATATTCCGGTCGACAGGGTACAACTGCCCTGGTGGACCTGTGATGTATACCATCGCTGAAGGCGGTGGAGGCGTGTATTGACTAGGCGGGTATTGACCAGGCGAGTATGGTGACGGTGGATTCTTGGGAGAAGGCGGCTTCTTGGGAGAAGGTGGCGACGATTTGGGTGGTGGAGGAGGACACGGTGATGGTGGTGGTGGGGATTGAACCGGCGGAGGTGGGCTTGGAGTGCACGAGCCGCACTTGCCCTCGCCGGGCGCGCCTGGGGTGTCATCGCCGTGGACCGGGCCTACTACGTAGGCAGTCAAAAGGAGCATGCTTATTAGCACCACCAGAAGTTTCGACCCATATTGCATTTTGATCGCCATAATGCTGGCTCGTTTGTCTGAAATCTTGATGATTGTATGAATTTGAAGGAGAGGAAGAGGCGGTGGTTTGCTACGTTATTATGTGCATTGGGGGGGGGGGGGGGGGGGGGGGGGGGGGGGGGGTGGTTGAAACTTGAAGAAAGTAAAGTGGTTTGGCTGTAGGGCTAGTGGGTTTTGGTGCGTTAGGAAGAAAGAGGATTAATTAGATGGGCAAACTGGAGTGAGTGAGACGTGTTCTTATGGGGCTCTTTTTCTACTATGTCATCGGTGGAAGGATGTTGCTTTCTGGACCGAGGAATCGCACTGCATGTATGGTCCAAATTAGTCGACCCAACCACCATTTACATTTCATATCTATTGGGTGTATGGGCGTATATACAGGCAATCATTTTTTTTAATGTACGATATCCAGAATATTATGTACAACATTTTCTGAAAGATAACAAAATCTTAGAAAAATAGTGAGGGGAAGAAACCGGAAGCGAGTCGAGGAACAATCAAGAAAGTGGATAAAAGAGAAAATGTGGACTTAATCTGTATAATATGCATTGATTGAATTTAAAGGTAACTGGTTTAATGTTAAAAATTGTAAGAAATTTTACATTTGTGAGACATGCTAAAAAAGTTCTTTTAAAAAGTAAAGCGTTTAATGGACTCTCTGTCTTCTTTATGTTCTTAGTACAATGCTTACAATGTTGGCACATGAATTAATGTTAAATAGTTAGATAGTAAAAATTCTATAAAGAGTCTCCTTAGCATATCTCATACGTTCGAGTTCGTAGTGCAATTTTAAAAATTATTGGGTACTTCAAATTTTTCTTCTTTACGATGTAGTTAACATTTGGCACGTACTTCTATGCTTGTACAGAATACGATACCCCTTAATTTGCATCATTTGAGACTGAGTTTTCATAAAGAAATTGGATCATTAATTGGAACATTCTTGTTTGTTAGGACGACCGACTCATATTTCGGGGAAATCTTCATGTTGCAGCACATGGTTGGTGCATATTCGAGATCGATGGATTATCTGCCTAATTGGTGTGAAGTTTCATCTGATAGGTTCTATGTCTGCTGAAACTTATATTATACCGACATATTAGCGAGGTCAAATATATGATGAAACTGCATGAGAAGATGCGGAAGACTTGCTGAGGAAGAGTACCACTGTACCAGTCTTGCGGAAGACTTGCAATGACTGGCTGCCAAGGCACTTGAGGCACATATACGTGTCAATCAACGTATTTGTCATTGCCTGCGTGAAGTCTTATCAATTTTAAAGAGATTCCAAGGTTCCGATGCCATATATTAGACACGTGTGATGACCTAGCCAGTCCCTAATCACGTCCACTTCCATCGTGAAGGTATCCGATGGAGAGATGTCCCTGTCTCTCTTTGGTATCCAGCATACGTTATTGTCCAATCATCAAAATGAATTATTTACGAGTTAAGCTTGAGGAAAAGCGATAATAGTTACTGATGTTAACGGTACATGTCAATGTTCATTTTTAGGATGGAAAAAAATCATCAAATTGTAGTAATGAGAACTTAATCTTGAAGAAAGGGAATAGAAAAAAGTGGAACAAAAAGCTAGGAGGATGTGGAATCTACTACATGCGTTGCTAGGTAAAGAGGCACCGTCCCATTTTCTCTTAAAGCATCTACGATTCCTCCCCTTATCTTGTTGGCTGTCATACATCCAGCTCAACCTCCTCAATTATATAAACATTCTAGCAAGAAACAATTTTTAAGAGAAATTTTGTATTTTGTCAGACTTTTAGGACAAAGATTAATCGTTAAGTTACGTGAATACTGTTCGTTTTCCCAATTAAATCCAAGAGAAAGAAACGTAAGCGGAGAAGCCAATCGCTCAAAAGCAACTGTAAAAGCATTAAAACAAACACTTGAAAAGAAAACAAAGAAGTCCAAACAATTAACCAATCCAGCACGGGCCAAATCTGCCGTCTACTTTGACAGTTGAATCCAAATAGGATCGAAACCCCTCGACTTTGATGGGCTGTGGTCGATTAAAGCCCAAAAAATCTTACAGGCCATTCAGAAAATACAAGTCCAATGTAAAACTAGGAGGAGAAAAAATAAAAAGCCAAAATTGCCCTACTTTTTGCCTACAAGTTGTAAGTCGTGTACACCACCCAATGAGAACCCATACAATGTTGAATAATACTTGCTATTCAAAAAATGAGCGTGAGGTTCTATTTAAAATTATTCGTTACTAATACGTAAAATTGTGTGTTTATAATAATATACGTTTATATTATAAATAATTCTTCAAAAATTCTTAACAAAAAATTAATTAAAACAAAAATCGTTTAATCAATAAATTGTATAAAAACAGATGAATAAAATTTAACAAAGCACTACAAACACCTATATATTTATTATATATTGACTAACTGGTCTTAGTTTTAATTCGTTTTTGCAAGGATAATCTTTATGAAATGATTCTTATAAACAAAATTTTAATCATAAGCACAAAAATCTATGATTCAAACGCGAAAAATTCTTAGTAAAAATTATTACTTGAGCAGCCAAAACTTGTTGTACAATCTTTCACTTAATTGCCTTTTTGCTCGTTGGATCCTCTTCGGATCCTCTTTGTGGGAATTCAGGGGATCCATCGATCACGATCGTTCATCGTACATCATGCAATCAGTTTTCGTTAGATATTATTTATATTTAATTTTAAATTTTAAATAATTTCTAACCGCATAATATACGATGAACGACTGTTATTGATAGATGCCCTGGATCAACTAAGAGTAAGTCCAGCGTTGCTGGACGCTCAGGGGACATGATAGAGAAAAGGGGCCCGAGGCCCTGTGGACCGGCTCCAGCGTTGGAGAGCCCGAGTAGAGGTGGAGGCCCGAGCTCGGGGCCCGTGGAGAATTGCCAGCCTGAGAGCCCGAGTGGATGTGACGCCAGCGCTGACGTCAGCTTGGCGTCAAGCCATTTTTAAATTTTTTTTTTCTGTCAAGCACGTGCACCCCACTCGCGGGTGGGGGCGCGTCGCCGACACAAAATCAGAAGAAAAAAAAAACAGTGCTTTTTCAGTTACCATTGGGAAGCCACGTGGCTTCCCACGGTACGTTCGATCTTAACGGATCTTTAATTTTGACCTTTCGATCTCAACGCTAAAAAAAAAAAAAATCTTATTTAATATCCACCGTTCGATATGAGATCAACGATGGATATTAATATGCTTTATTAATAAAAAAATAAAAGAAAAAATAGTTTTAAAATTAAGAAAAGTTACCGTTGTGACACGTGGCACAATCTGGAGTGTTGGAATTCAAATTTTTTTATATCCAACGGTAGAGATTAATTAGTTGACTAAAAATTTTAAAAAAAATTGTAAAAAATTCAAAAAAAAAAATTGTTTTTACTTTTCTATAAATACCTTCTCATTATCATCTACCTTACATCACAATTTCATATTTTCTCAACTACTTTCAATCACATTCCTTTCTTTCTCTCAAAGTTTCAATCCACTTTTTTTCAACAAAATGACTACTGATGCATGTACGAATTGGTCGCTTCTTGAAGATGTTGCGTTGTGTACTAGCTGGGTTGAAGTTACTCATAGTTCGCTTACGGGTAATGAGATGCAGTTGCGAGAAATGTGGACTCTTATTCATATTAATTATCTTGAGAAAATTGGTGGGAAAATAACCAAAGAATCGATGTCCAGTCGTTGGAAATTACTTAGCCAATCGTTGGAAATTACTTAGCCAATCGTTTAGTACGTGGAGAGACGCATTGGCACAAGCTAGTAGTAATATTCAAAGTGGGGAAAATTACTCGGATCAGGTAACAATATATTATTTATTTGATACGTAAATTTACATTATAATTATTTATTTGTTACATACTCACATTATAATTATTTGTTTGTATTATTTATTTGTTACGTACTTACATTATAACTATTTGTTTGTATTATTTATTTGTTACTTATTTTCATTACAATTATTTCTTCTCCCGCATTGTGGTAGGAACTTCAAGGACAAGCTTGGTACGCTACCAAAACCAAAAGCAAAAATAAATCATTCAACCGGTGGGAATGTTAGAATATTGTCAAAGATTGTCCTAAATTTAGAGTTGTGCCAGTCGGTCCAGAAGTTTTCATGAACAACAACCCCTCTACACTCTACACCCGATCATGTCTCGCATATTCATGAAGATGATGCAGAAGAAGTGCCCGAAATGCCCCTCCCTGAACAAGCGTCAGGTTCGACCCGTTATCCAATTAGGCCTCAAGGTAAGAAGGCTTCAAAGAGAAAAGGGAGTGCTTCCAAGAATGATTATGCAAAGTTCATGGAAGAACTTACTCGCCAAGGTGAATTGACTTTGGCGAGAGAACTGACGAAATATGAGGCTGATAAGGCTAAAGATGACGCAAAAGCTGCAGCTATTGAGAGAGAATTTCAGGCTAATAAGAGAGAAAGAGAGCTACTTAGGCAAGAAAGGGAACATGTTAGAGAAGAAAGACGGGCTCAACGAGATTGTGAGATTATCAACACGCCTTTAGAAGGGAAGTCTCCAAATTCTAAATTTTTTTGGAAGTTAGAGAAAGCGGACGTGGTGCGAAAGAGGCGTGCAAGAGAAGCGAGAGCAAGCCAAGATGGTCCTAGCACCACAAGAGAAGATCATCATAGTACCACAAATTGGTTAAGTGATGATGAATAGAGTAGTTTTTATAATCGGAGCCCATAATTTTCCAATCACTTTGGGTTGTAATTTATTATTTATTGAATATAGTAATTTATGTTGTTTCCAATTTATTGAATATTTATTCAAATGAATTTGGTAAGTTATTTATACTAAGAGAATATTTATTGAAATAACAAAAACACACCAAATAAAATTACATAAGCATACCGAATAATAAATAACTCACTAAAAAATTACATAAACATACCAAATAATAAAACACACCAAATAAAATTACATAAACATACCAAATAATAAAAAACTCACTAAAAAAATTACATAAACATACCAAATAATAAAACACACCAAATAAAATAACATAAACATACCAAATTCAAAAAAACACACTAAATGAACTTAATTATCTTCAGCTTGTTTCAATGCCCACTGGTGCTCTATCAAGTCAATTTGCCGGGCATTGTGCATGTTTGGCATTTAAAATGCAGTATATCGTTGAATGAGCCTTTTATTGTAACGTCCATCCCTTTGTAATGGCTCATGTTGCACGGGCTCATCGATTGCATCATGAGCATAATATATACGTGTTCTTGAATTGTTCATCATGTCTGGCTCATATTCATCAACGACTTCATAATCATACTCATCTTCCACAATCATGTTGTGAAGAATGATGCACGTCATCATGATAGATCGAAGCGATTCTGCATCAAACAATCTGGCAGCACCCCTGACAATCGCCCAGCGAGCTTGGAGGATACCGAAACAACGCTCCACATCCTTCCTGCACCCCTCTTGACAGCTTGCAAAGTGTTTTTTCTTTGCACTTCGCGGACGTGACACTGTTTTGACAAATGTTGACCATCGCGGGTAAATGCCGTCAGCTAGGTAGTATGGTTCGTCGTACATACCTCTGTTGACCTTATACGTGACTTTTGATGCCTTTCCTTGCAGGACATCGTTGAACACTAGGGATTGGGTAAGGACGTTGATGTCATTTTGAGCTCCCGGAACCCCGAAAAAGGTGTGCCAAATCCATGTATCAAGAGATGCCACCGCCTCCAGAATGATACTTTTTGCTCCTTTTCTGTCCCCATAAGCGCCTTGCCATGCACTTAGACAGTTTTTCCACGTCCAGTGCATACAATCAATGCTTCCAATCATCCCAGGAAAACCACGCATCTCGGCCTTCTTCAATAGCCGTTCCAAGTCTATGTTTGTAGGTTTGCGGATGTACTCAGCGGTGTAGATAGATTCGATTGCTCTGCAAAACCTCATCAGGGACTCAAGAATAGTTGATTTCCCCATCCTCATTATCGCATCCACTTGGTCTGCAGATGCTCCATATGCAAGCATCTGCAAGGTAGCAGTAATTTTTTGCTGAGGAAGGAGACCCATAGCATCAAAAACATCATTCTTTTGCACAAAGTAAGAATCATGGTTGCAAACAGCAATCATGATTTTGTTGAACATATGTCGTTCCATTCTAAAACGACATCTAAAGTACGTATCAGGGAATGCACTATTAGGGATAAAATAATCGTCCAAGAGTTCCATACCTCGTCGTTGCCTGCTTCTATCAAGGTTTCTGGAATGGCTGGGCCTGCAGATCTGAGCCACAACTTGGATGACTCGACGGGAATGTGAGGCTCTGCCCATTCTTACTTCGTTATCTATTCTTCTACGCTCCTCATCCTCTTCCCTCTCATTTTTTGCCCCATGGTGATTGAACATTCCTTCTTATTGGTTAAACAATTCTTCCTCTTCCTGATCGAGTTCCCACATCATCCTTGAGGAAGAAGAAGATATTGTAAGAAAGAAGTAGAAACTATGAACAATGATACAGATTTTTGTGAAGAATGAAGCATAAACTATGAATAATGATAAAGATCTTGAGAAAATTGGTGTGAGATTTGTGAGGATGGATGGTGGATTATATGGAGGATTCAGAAAGGATTAGGTTGTACATAATGCCACGTGGCATACCGTCATTCGTTAAAAATCTGATGGAAATCTACCCTCAAAGATTGTAAACAGATTATGACATGTGGCGCGACGTGATTGGTTAATAATCTTATTAGAAATCCATCACCAATAATTGTATTTTCGGATAATGACACGTGGCATAACGAGTACGATTAAAAAATTTATCGAAAATCCATCCCCAATAATTGTCTTTTCAAATTTTATGACAAGTGGCGCAACGAGAACGATTGAAAATCTTATCCGAAATTACAAATAAAATTATTTTGTATTATTTAATAATACTTCGGACAATGACACGTGGCGCAACAAAAACGATTAAAAATCTTATCCGAAATTACAATTAAAATTATTTTGTATTATTTTATAAATAAAAAAATACTAATATTTTATTATCAATTGCCAGGGCTATTGAAATGTAACGGTGGAGATGCAAAGGCTATTGCCAGGGTTATTACTGTTCATTAAGGGCAGTTACTGTTTATAAAATGGATTGAATAATGAATAGTCTGGGGAGGGCTCCAATAATCCGAAGAAGAATCATTTTCCGTTCTCTAAACTACTAGAGAATGCGTTGATAAAAAAACCCACTAAAGAAAGAAGAGGATACACATCCATCACCAACTCAATCGACCCACAAATGCAAAAGAAATCAAACACTCAAAGGCATTCTCATCATTTTTGTCCTTCCCACTAAAACGAAAAAAATCCATCTCCATACATCCCTACGTTTGGTACATGTAAAGGTGAGCCTGAACCCGAACGTCTCCCAATCCCGGAACTAGATTCGAGCCGTGTTCTCTTCGAGCATCCAGATTGTTCGAAAGCCGCGGATTGTCCACAGAAACAAGAGGACGAAGGAGGGCCGAACCCTTGGACCATCTCCATGAACATCGCTTGCAGGTCCTCCATGCTATAACTCTTTGCCTCTCTTCTGGACTCCGCCATCAGAGACACCATTTCTTGCACAAAATCGCCGAACCCCTGCTTTCCACATAAAAAACAGAGCAACACGAAATCAAACTCACAATTCAACACACCATCTAACTTTTTTTTAAGAAAAAAAACCCAATCAACGAAAAGAAATATCCACCTCGTCCTCTTCGTCGTCAGGATCGTACAGGCCAGCGTCGTACATTCTTCGTTTTCTCTGGTCTGATAACACTGCATCCTCCGATCAAAGCGAACACAGTAAACAACAAAGACGCTATTGACACTGACATCTTCTTTAATATTATAAAATAATAACTAATGATTAATTCAAACAGAAATCCCACCCAGTTTTTTATATAAATTTTACCTGAATAGGCTTCTTGAATTTGCTGGAATTTCCGCTTGGCTTCACCCAACAAAGAAGGAGTTCTTGTCCACCTGTCCGGATGCCATTGCTGCATAAAATAAAAAACAAGTTGACCAATACAAACCGTCGTCAAATATATGCAGACTTCATATATTTCACCAAAATCTGGGAAGAAACAATATCTTCCAGAAACACAAAAATCCAATAAAATCTAAACTAGGTTGGTTAAACTTGAGGATTCAAACTCGTATGCGTCACTCTAGCTAATGTGATTACGCCCCCGTCTGATTATATATATATATAATTTAGAAAAACTGAAAAGATATGATATTTGATTAATTTTTATATAGCTTGACTTACCATAGCCAGCTTGCGATAAGCACGCCTTATCTCTTCAATGGAAGAATCCGAGCTGACACCAAGAACGCTGTAATAAGATGGAGACCCCTGAATCCGATCACCCTCCATCTCCATCAAAACCAAACTCTCGTAGCTTCTTCAAATCCCAAAATTGCAGCAAAACACTAGTTCCTCAAATAATCTTAATTAACCAAATGCTTAGTCTGTAATTAATTAGTGACGATTGACGGAAAATATTACGAGGGAATGGCGGTGGTTGCGTAGTTTATGATGCAGTATGAGAAGACAGAGCCGAAATATCTGCTTGCCTTTCGGTTTTTAACTCAGATTTCGCAATCCGGAACGTTCCGGAAACACTTCGATAAACGTGGAATTTTCTTTCCCTAGATTTTTTCGGCATTCAGATATTTTTCTGTTTCCATGTTAAGTGCTTGGTTTGGTATGGATTTGTATGCCGGGGTATTGTCCAGCTGACACTTGTAAGTTCACGTCTTCAAACGGAAGGGAAAGATCCTTGCCGGATTATTTTCCTCGGATCCGGGAGATTTTGTAATCGTATTCATTTATCGTATATCATGCGATCAAAATTTATTTTCAATTTTCAATTTTCAATTAAATATAAATTACATAACAAAAACTGAGCGCATGATGTACAATGAATAAACACGATTACAAAATTCCCGAATCCCCATTTCCCAAACGAAATCTGCACACGTACCATTTTATAAAGAACAATCCTCAAGCTTATTCATTTAGGAGGGTGTATTCAATTGGGAATTTGAGAGATTTAAATAGATTTATAAATCTATGGCTTTTTATGGATAAATTGATTTGCAGAGATTTCATGTAAAATTTTGATTCAATTCTCTCGAAATCTCATGGGAAAATAGGAGATTTGTGGATGTTATACACTACAAAATCTGTCTAATTCCCTCTAATTGGTCAACTTTTTGAAATTCTTTAACATCAAATTCTAATTGAGTACACCTGGAATGTTATAAACTTCTTTAAAATCTTAATTTAAAGCACCTATATTTCTAAGAATATTAATAAACTATCTTAAAATCATGATTGAATACACATTTGATTTTAGAGAATCACTTAAAATTCTGATTGAATACCCTTAGATTCATTAAAATAATTAAAATCCCTCAAAATCCGAATTGAATACATCCATCTTAGTTAAAGGGCATATGTTACCACTCATCGTTACCGTTCGGCTCAATTTTATTTCTTATTTTTTGCATTGGTAATCAAATAGTTAACGAGATATTTAAGATGATATTTATTGGTGTATGTTTTTCGCAAATAATATAATGCTGATAAATGAAACGCATGAGGGAGTAAATATGAAGTTTAACCTTTAGCGATAAGTGTTATAATATAAGGGTCTTCGCCTAAATAGGTTAAAGCCAGAATATATTCAATGCAAGTTTAGTGAAAATGGAGGTCCAAATGAGAGATAGGTAAGGATTAGAGATCTGGAAGTACCAAATGGTGAAAGCTTTCGCTATCTTAGATCAATTTTATAAAAGAACATAAATTTAAATGGAGATATCAACAATAGAATACAAGCTAAATAAATATAATGAAAGAGTGTATTTAATGTATTGTGCGATCATCCTATGTGACTCGTATAGTGCTCCTTTTGCAAGAGGATTCTTTTCACAAAATTTTTAATAGTGATATATATGTTAATTTATCCTAGACGTTGCCACATCACCTACTAATTTAATGAAATCATCTAAATTTTAATCGACTTGGGCTTGCTGTTTGGATCCCTAACTTTTATCAAAAGGCCCAACAATCTTTCCATTGAAGGTGAGCTACGGCTGTTCGATTTCTCATACAGATTCATCAGCATTAGATTAGATTAGATTAGTTCTTGTTGTTTTGACAAGAAATCAAATCATAGCTCAAACAATACAACTGGATTGTTCGACAAGAAAACAACTCCTGATTGAGTTTGGTTTGCTTTGCCTTTTACTATAAATACACCGCGGTGTCGGATGTTTCCATCACTCAAATTCCACTAAACAAAACAACCATGCCTCTAATCGCATCTAAACCATCCTTAATCTCCCTCGTCGCCGCCGTTCTCATCATCTTGGTGGCCCCAATCCCATCGCTGACCCACGCCGGAAAGCCCCACCTCATCAATTTCCGATCCCCCAACCTCTTCCCCGAAGGCCTCGCCTACGACCCATCCGCCCAGCACTTCATTGTCGGCTCCATCCGCCACCGCACCATCCACTCTGTCTCCGACGCCGGCGTCGTCGATACTCTCATCTCCGACCCCACCCTCCCCGACAACGTCACCGTCCTCGGCCTCGCCGTCGACAAACTCAACAACCGCCTCCTCGCCTGCATCACTGCGATGGACCCGCTCCCCCAATTCCACGCGCTCGCTGCCTACGACCTCCGCACGCGCCAGCGCCTCTTCCTCGCTCCCCTCCCCTCCGACGACGACGGGCCGCGTCCGGTAGCGAACGACGTCGCGGTGGACTTCAAGGGCAACGCCTACGTCACCAACTCGGCCGGCAACTACATCTGGAAGGTCAACGCCCGAGGGGAGGCTTCCATCTTCTCCAAGTCACGCGCCTTCACTTCGCAGCGCGTGGACCCCGACTTGCCGTACAGTTACTGCGGCCTGAACGGCGTCGTTTACAACAGCAAGGGATATCTCTTGGTGGTGCAATCGAACACCGGCAAGATTTTCAAGGTGGACGCCGACGACGGCACGGCGAGGCTGGTGCTGCTGCCGGAGGACTTAAATTTCGCCGACGGGGTCGCGATCCGAAGCGACGGCGTTGTTCTGGTGGTGTCCCACAAGACACTGTGGTTCCTGAAGAGCCAGGACAGTTGGGGGGAGGGCGGAATTTATGACAAAATTGCCCTTGATCCGGAGGGGTTTCCGACTTCGGTGGCGGTCGGGGGGGAGGACAGGGTGTACGTGTTGCGGGGGCACGTGTTGGAGGGTGCGAGGGGAAATGTGGAGCGGGAGGAGTTTAGTATTGGGGAGGTGAGGTCGGAGAGGGAGAGCAAGGAAGACGGTGTTTGGATCTTCGTTTTGATCGGGTTGGGATTGGCTTATTTCTTGTTTTGGAGGTTTCAGATGAGGCACCTCGTTGGCAACCTGAACAAAAAAACCAATTAGCCTTTTGGAGGCTTTTTTTGTTTTGTTTTTCGGTTTTTCATGTTTTTTGTTTTCATTTTGTAGATTACTATTTTAACACTTGTAAGTTGTTTGCTCGTTTGATGAAATAGAATAAATTAGTTTTTATCATACTTTGAGCTAACGAAATATCTATTATGTAAAATTAAGTGCAATGACATTCTAGAGCTTCATACAGCTAATCTCATTTAGTAAGATATGACATTCTTGTTGTTATCGTACACTTGATCTTCCAAAATACAATGCCATGTACCAACATTGGAACAATTATTACAATATTTTGTTGAAGAAAATGAATCAGCTAAACACAAGTGATATTTCTACTCTAAGAGGAGAGAGAGGGTTTGAATTAGAGTCAAAATGAGTTGAAGAAGACCCTAATCATCAGGGCAATCCACCACTAGTGTTTAGACAAGTTCAACAGGCTTTTTTAACCTCATTTGCTACTCATACGTTGCAAAATTATAAAATATTCGATTTAAAGTGTTTTTCCTCTTTGTTGAAAAAGAAAATTCTAAATTAGTTTGACTTGATTTAAAGTGTCCAAAGTCGTTAACTAAGGAGCAAAAATATTCACGCACTCATAGGTAGGCCTGTAAACGGGTTGAGTTTCTTGGGTTTGGATTGGTTCAACCCAACTTGTTAAGCTAACGGGTCATGCGAACCTAACCCGTTAAGCTAACGGGTCACCCGTTAACTCCTCTTTTTTTTTTTTTTTTTTTGGCATTCCAATACAATTACACGTATTAACTACAAGGATGTATAAAAGGTTGCTGACTTGAATATCTAGTTCAGTTTTTGTTGCACATTAGCCTTCCGCAAGCGTTGACCCAAAGTCTGGCATCGACCTACACATGAGCCTTCCGCAAGCGTTGCAAAGATGGCAAGCCAATGAAGGTACTTCTAGAATGTTTGACGATACGTCCTTCTCTCAAACTCAATAAAGCATCCCTTCAAAACCTTCCGGATTTGCTGACTCATTTGATTCAATGGATTTTTGATGATAAAAAAAGAAATAGACTACAACATTTTGGAACCAAGAAAAAGAAACTCGAAAGAGTTGGGATGGGGAAGATATGATCAAGTAAAGCAGCAGGTATCACAAGAGAAAGAAACTCAAACATCCTTAACTAACGGGTGCTAACGGATTGTTAACGGGTTCACCCGTTAGCGATCCGACCTGTTAAGCATCCATCCAAAAATTAATATTAACGGGTCGGGTCCAAAATGCCAGGTCTACTCATAGGTTTATAAAGTTCTCAACTAACAGGGCAAAAGTCCGCACCAAACAAAAAGTTTGATCAACCCCAACAGTGGGATGACCATTTATCTGAATCGACAATTACCCATCTCAAGGGAGAATTACTTCAACAGGTGGTAGCAATGTCTGAGGCCTTTTCTCCTTCGGCGATGGCGGTGATGGGTACGCCTCCTTCCCGTCATTGGTTTTTGGCTTTGACAAACCAAACTGCTCCCTTATCTTCGCTAACTTTTCAAAAATCTTCTTCCTGATCTCGGGATTGACAACACGTGCTTCCGCAGGTTCTACTGGAAGAAGGATGACTGCTGCCAGTGTCCCAACAGGCACAGATAACATCACATCTCTTCGTGAAAGTCCGAAGGCTTTCGGAGCCTCCACTTTTTCTTTTCCCTCACTTCTCAACTGCAAAGATAACATCACATCTCAGAGATGAATTGAAAAGTAAAAGACAACTAATTGTTCTACAATCCATCGCGGGTTCAGTTTCTGTAAAAGATGAAGCTCAAAAGTACTAAACAATGAAAAATCAAGTTGCAGCCTACTTACCCTACTTCTCCGGGCCTTATGACAATTAAGAATCAAACTGCAAGACCGAACAATTAAATCTGGCTTGTCACAACTTAATCACTTTTCGAGAATACAGTTCAAGGGGACCCATAAAACCAAAAAAGACCCATCCTACTACAAAGCCAAATTTAATCCATCTTCTTAATTCGTGATCCATTTGTATCTGTGAACAGAAAAATTTATCAGTGCTTAGACCTTTGGGATGAAAACATTGAAGCTGGAGATGACAAAACAGATCATATGTTCGGTCCTTCTTACTGAGATCACCATGAATTCATCAAGACAAGCTTGATTACATAAATTATTAAGCATACATTGTGGACAGAAATTAACTCTAGCAATGTGAACCACAAGGCAAAGATTACAACACATGTGGCCCGCCTAACCGAGACCTAGTGTCAAAATCTTCGTAACTTATCTCCACCAAAAACATACGATTGCTAGATTCTATGGACAATAAGTGTGATTGTCTCTTCTCTGCTTGAGTGAAACTCCAGATAGGCGGATGCGGAGTTACAATGAAATAAAATGCCAACTATGAAATTTAAGGATGCCGCGGCCCATGTTTAACATCATGCTCATAACTTGCTTCGATATGGACAAAAGTAAGCAGATCAGCTGCTTAGAAACAACTGTAACTCATACAACCAACGATGGTAAGGGGTACCATTATGAAAAGATACACTTAGTTTCACATGGCACGAGACGATTACTTCCCATAACAACTGCATTGCAGTCTGCACTCAATGACGCAAATTAGTTATTTCCTTTGAACCAAGTAACTGAACTAACTGCAAATAGCTCTGTAGCGTCACATAACATAGGCCATATCAGCCAAGTTCTCGAGTAAAAAACAGCTAACCCTCCCTCATAAAAAACATTAGAACATCAAAAAAGTGCACGCAAACCTTACATCTTACAGTTTAAGTTTCTCGATAAATTTCCGGAAATAAGGAACATAATTGCTATACTTGGCCCAAAACAAAGCGTAATGGCATTCTAGAATTCGTAAAGCCGACCCCACTTAGTGAGGAAGGCTTTGTTGTTGTAAGGAACATAATATACTAAACTAAACTAGTCATTCATTGTTCTGAAATTACTCATGTCTTTGATCTGTAAATACGCGAACTAAATTAGTAACATTACCCAATAAAGGAAAAGCCAGATGCATTTCCAGTTGAAAACTTCACAAATAAATTATAAAAATAACAAAAAAAAAAATTGAATTTTTGTGACTGAGGTGAGCTGGAATAAACAGGGTCAATCGATTCAGAGAACAAATTTTATTATTAAACACAATACAGATCAAAAGAAAAGAACTTTAAGCAAACTAAGTGAGTTGAAACAGTGCAAGTAGCAACCTGAAGAGGAAAAGCTCTCTTCTTTGTGGTGGTGGTGGTGGTGGTTGACACCGACATCGAGCGCTTCGTGGGCAACTGGGTTTCTCCGACCGCCGCCAGAAGACGCGAACCGCCCACCACATTGCTGCAACTAGGGAATGCCATCTGTCTCTCCCGGCGAAGATCAACGGTCTCAAGGCTCCAACTAGTTATTTATTGCAGAGTTTTTTGGGGAAGAAGACCGGACTCCGTGGAGCTGGAGGGACAAAAGGTCGAGATGGGCTGGTCTTTGACGGCTCAACTTAATTTTTGGTTCTGAAGTTATTGGGCCTTGGGTAACAATCTTTCTTTGATCCGGCCTGGTTGTATTTATGAGTGATGCTTTTTTTTTTTTTTTTTTTTTTTTTTTTTTTTTTTTTGTCTAGTTAAACTTCTTATTAATGAGTGATGTTATACTCAGTGTTTAAAATATTAGTATCAGAGAAATATAGATATACAAATTTGTGAAAATATTGATAGAAATTTGGTCAAAATATGGAAATTCAAAAAGAAACTTTAGAGAATGTCACACTAGTTTAAACAAAATATAAGAGTTTCTCTGATATTTAATTGAAATGTCAGAAATAGAGACCAAAACTATTAATTTTAGCTGAAATTTAAGAGTTTCTCCAATATAGGATGAAGTCGGGCTCATTTGAATATGCTTTTAAAATGACTGAAAGCGCTTTTAGAGAAAATGTTTTTAGGTTCCAAAAGCACTTAAATTTCTGCAAGAAGCACCAGTTATGTATTTCTTCCATAAAGCACTTTAAGTGCTTTTCTAGGATTTACTTGCATTTTTACGAAAAATTGGTTTTAAAAGTATTTTCACCAAATGTGCTTTTAGTTATTTTAAAAACACATCTAAACGAGAACTAAACTTCTTCCTCTTTTCATATCTTTTTCTAATTTTTATATAATTTTAAGAATTATTGAATGTATTGAAAAAAATTCAAACGCTGCTCATACTATTTTCACTCTCACCTTTTTACTAAATGGTATATGATAAATTGGATGGGACTACAACTTATATATTTTTTTGGAAACCTAGCTTTCAAAACGTTTTTACAAGTCGTGGTTCGATCCCCACCCATGCAACTAATACTATTTCAAGTAGTTTTGTAACTTGATACGGCATATAACACTATTCACTTTGTTTAATATGAGCCCATCACCTTTTAGGTCTTTACTCAAAGTATCCTTGCAAAATTCGTGGAAAGATGAATCATTTAATCATTAGGAGCATTTTTCCTCAACACAGTAAATTATGGTGTATGCTTAGCATACATCTAAAAATTTATCACGTGTCATTTCACTTAATTTTGATTTAACTTGTTTCAAAATTGAAAATGTAACATTTAATGTGAAAGTTAACTAGAATTAGGTAAAAAGATACGTGTCAGATGATTAGGTGTATAGTAAGCATACATCATAATTTATGGTGATAAAAAAAAAACTCATTAATAGAATATTGTTGAAGCAAAAGATTTTCCTCCAAAATCATATCAATTACACAACCACATTTGAAAATGGAAATGGCGGCTCCCTGTAGTAAGTATGACTTTAAATTTTGAGGATATGTGAGGAAGAAATGCATATTAGCCACAAGATTGTATTAGGTTAAGATCTAAAGTATTTGACAACTTAATAAAGAAAAATCAACTTAAATCCATGAACCTTTAGAAAACTCATTTTATTGTTTTGTTTTATTAAGTTATCAAATATTTTAAGTCTATAAACTAATATACTCTTATGGCTAATTTGCATTTGATCTTCGCAAGTCCTCATTTAAGGACCTTAAGAGAGCATGACTCTTTAATTTAATAGGAAAATTGGTTACTGCAAAACAACCAGCTGGAAGTAGTAGAGTACTGTGTTTTTATATATTTGGGGATGGAGGGGCACCCACAAATCTTGATTGATTGGAAACCGAGTTTAAACACACTTCACTTTGTTCACCCTCCAAAAAAGAAAGAAAGTTCAAATCAGATAATTTAATTGGTAAACCAGATAAAACCAGATAACAAATACTACTAATTTGTTATAAAAGTGAATCAGATCATTTGAGAAACAAAGGAATCTAAAACTGCGGCGAGTACAGTGGTGATCTGTGTGGGCAGGGAGATGGATGAAATTAGACTGGAGACCTAGAGTTTTTTTTTTTTTTTTTTTTTTAAATAAATTTACGATTAGTAAGAGGAGGAAGAGAGTTCGAAATTATTACATTAATTTAGGAGAGCGAGGAAGTTTGGAACTGGGAACGCATGGATAAAAACTCAACACCTTATCCACTAGAATATTAAAGTCGAAATTCAAAGTTCAAAATCTTACTTTGTATCGGATATATAGGGAAATGAATTATAATATGTGCATATAATGATAAATTTTGATGAATACGATGATTAATTTTCAAAACCATATAAATTTGGTTAGCATAAAAAAGGTTTATGAATTTCACATTATATACTGGTAACAAAATAAAAATACAAGAAGTTCACATTAGAATATTAACAAAATTGAATGACTTATGTTTAGTTGTTTCACGTCTAATTACACTGAGACATTTAATGATACAAACTCCACAATATTTATCGTGTTATGCAAGTAATATATAATGCAAGCTGGGAAATAATGTCAATGTAATTATATAGTAGTGAATTGTTGATCCTTTGATGTTCACTCCAAATTTTGGCATTTGTATCAAATCGAGCCTCTACGTAGCAACTGATCATGATCCTCCATCGTCCCTTCACTGGGAGTTGAGTCTCCATGCATCATCACAAATCACATGTTGAAATTTGTCAAGAAATATCAAATTTGTTAATTTGAAGAAAGAAAGAAAGGTTGATTAGATTAGGCTAAGAGAGACGAAGTGAATTACCTGGGCATAATCACCTCTCTGATGAAAGTTGATCCGCTTCCTAATAAACTTCATATGCAAACATAAGGTCAAGAATCAAGATGTTGAATTCCATGCAAACCCTTGTCAAATGAACAGTATCTTGCTCATACCTCAGACTCGCTGTTTGTTCGACCTATCAACATTCTATGGTAGCAGGTTAGCTAGTCACCACTAGGTAAACCCTAAACCACATTATTTTCTAATTAATTAAGGACTTGCTTATACGGCTCATGCTATTTACATTCTACAGTTCAAAACCAAGGAAATATATACTACTTTAGTGTAAGTAGCTTAATCTAATTTGGTAACTAGATTAGTTTCAAATCCAATTTAATTAGTATAACCGACATACACCTGAAAATAGAAAGTTGGTGGCCGCAAAATTCCAACGATTATCAAAATTATGATGTTAAATTACCACAAAAGTGGTACTTAGCAACTTATAGCCAGCCTATTACTATTTCTTTCAATTTCTTTCTTCTTCATATTTCAAAAGGAAAAGAAGGAAAGCCAAAAGATACCTAAACCACTTCCCAAATTAATCGGATAACTGCATATATATAAACTGGATCAGCTTGGGAGTTTTTGCTTTTTTTTTTTCCTTCTAGGTTAATGACTGTTTTATGGATAACTCAATAAATTTATAGGTTACTGCAGTCGATCTCGATCAACTAATAGGTCATACTCCAAGATGCCACAGAAAAAAATAGCTAGTTACCTACTAAAAAGCTGCCTTGTTTAACTTCTTAGATGATCAATCAAGTTGATTAATTTAGAAAGAAAAAACCATGATTACTTTCTAATTAGGGTTTTCAAGGGTACTATATATGCCTAACCTTTACCTTAGGTTTCAGGACGAACAGACAACGAAACTAAGATTATTTGCAAAGGGACTGCTCACTTGACAAGCATAGCATGGAATCCACTCACCCGTATCAAAACATATCAACACATCCGCGATCCTCGATCATATTTGTTGACTTTCTATATTTCTTTATTTTCTGCAAAAATCTCACACAAGTTATCATCCCATCTGAAAAAGTAAAAAAAAAAAAAAAACACAACAAACATATTTGATATGGACTAAGTACGTAAATTATAATGAAATTAAGGTTCCACCATATAATTAATTGGTAGTATGAGGAGTAGCCCAATATCATATATAAGCACATAGCAAACATTGTCCCTCACCAATGTGTGACAACTCTCAACATGCCCCCGCACATGTGGTGGATTTTCAAGCCTACACGTGGACAACAACTGGATGACGTGGAGCGCGTGTGGCCGTTGGGCTTCACACGTGGACAATCTTGCTCTGATACCATAATGAAATTTGAGGTTCCACCATAAACCAATTGGCAGTATGGGGAGTAGCCCAAGATCATATAAGCACATAGCAAACCTTGTCCCTCACCAATGTGGGATAACTCTCAGCAAATCAAACTAAATAATTAGCACAACTACGGAAGAACGTATACGTACGTCAAAGCGGAAGAAGAGAGGGAGAAGAACGTGGTCTTTTGAGCAAGAGACCAAACTGGGAGGTGTACTACAGCTGCTGGGTTTGAGCTTCATTTTATAGAGATAGGAATGAACCTTTCTATGATTCAATTACAAATCATTGGTGGAGCTTGCGATTTCTATACGGATCTTCATGTCAGCCAAATCCTTACACGTGATAGATCATTGACTAATCGATATTTAATTGTTGTGTTTCCCATTCATGAGAAATAGTTTAAAAAGTTAATGATAGGTAAGATTCATTGGTATAGGATCAATGGACGGTGTAAATTGTAGCACCTGCCACATTAGGGATTGATAGGACAACATACGTAGTCCGACATTCATGTCAAACTTTTAGCTACCACTGACTTTATGGCTTATGATTAATTTACAAGTAATGCTGAGCATATTAATTTTTCAGCCTAAATTTTAAGAGAAATGTTAAGGAGATTTTCAAAAGTGGGAGTTTTCATAGATTGTCTTTCACCTCATTTTTTTGCACAATGTTTGATAATATTGACACGATAATTAACATTAAACTGTGAGGTGATAGAGAGTTCACGGAGAGTCCCACTTTGAAAGAGTTTCCTAAGTATTTCTCAATTGGTAAATTAGATGTTGTGTTAGGGATAGTAAATAAACACGTTAATCACACTCAAATAATAATTCAATCGTCAACAATAACTTTATATAGTTTACAAAATTTGATTTAAATAATCAGTCTTTCTAAAATTACCTTTAATTCATTAGCTAGCTCACTTTCCACTCATTTGTTTCATGTTACTTTTTTGCTTCGGATGATTATATATCCACCTTAATTTGTTCTCATTTAACAGATTTCTTAAAAGTAACCCTTGATGGTTGGCTGAAATTTCAAGATATTTGAACAATAAATACACTAGATTTTTTTATGGGTCATTTTGATTCCGGTCCCTAATTAGTCTAATTGTTAGATTGAAACCTTGTTTGTTAAAATATTTTGATTGATGTCATTAGCATCATTTAAGAGATTTAATTCATGTATTTATGCATTTAATTAATGTCCCACAAATTATGAAATTTAAACAAATTCAAATAATATTTTTAAAGTACTTAAAAATCAATAATAGAGTAATATTGTTCTTCACAAAATTATAGCAAAAAAATAATGTACGCACATAATTACTAATATATTTTAAAACGTAAAATAAATACATATAATTAGCATGTATACATTTAGCAAAATTAAAAAATGGGTACGAATAAATTAAAAAATATGGGTACAAATAAAAACAAAAGTTTTAAAAATATGGGCACAAAAAGAAATTAATATATGGGTACAAATTAAAAATGAAAGGAAAATTGGTACAGATTGAAAAAGGGTTGCAAATAAAAAATGGGTACAAACTAAAAATGAAGTATATGACAAAAAATTTAGCCATAAATATAAATATATCATATGTAGCATTTCTAACAATAAATGAACATATTTAGAAATAAAAAATATTGTTACAGTCATATTTAGAATATGAATGTGATTGCATAAATCCTAGCAAATATGAGAATGTATCTTCTATTCCTATTAGGAGTTGATTACCTATTGAATGTTGTAATCCTAAAAGGGTAAGGTTTTTGCCTATCCTACTACCATAAATAAAGGTACAATGGGGTGATACAAACACACCTCACAATTAAATCACTCTCTCCTCTCTCTAATTGTTGCCGGCTCTAATTGTCGCCGGCCCCCCCTTCTCACTAAACCCTAAAGATCGTTCAATTAAATAGGCATACAACAAATATTTTATTATTAAAACCTAAGGACATTGATTAAAAATTAAAAAGGAATAAGGTTTTAATTAATGGAGTAGCAAAAACAGGAATGTGAACCTAATTTTTTTTATATATATACAAGTGATGTAAACTCGTTTAAATTATGAAACAGGAGTTCGAACTCGTGCGGAAAGAACATCACACCACTCAAACTAATTTGTCTAAGATGGAGGCCGCTGCATATATAATATAAACCTAATATTATTGGAAATACATTTTTGTTTAAATATTGTAGGATGCATGCATGATTGAATAAGGTTAATTCATATGGATTCATCAATATAAAAATATCTGCTGGTGTGGAAGGGAACTAGGGTATTATTACAAGAGGCTGAGCAACGTGGTTTATTGTTAATTCATATACTTATTTATGATGAACCTGCGCTCTCCACTCTCCATGCATATGATGTCATATTATATACGTGGGATATACTTAATGGGAATGAATCCCGCATTGATGAAATAAGGGATTTTGCATGCGCTTATAAATAGTTGGACTTCTCCCTATATTGCTATTTAGTTTTATGGTGAAACCTCAACTTCTTCATTATACATGGGCTTAATTTGAGATCTCTCTCGGCAAATAATCAAAACGAGAAATAGCGTAACAAATAAAAACTTCAGCCTACATACGTAGGGCTTGGAAGATCATAATTCCTACTATATATGTTGCTAGAAATCAAACCAACATTTTTATAACAGAAACTGTATATGGATTCTCCTTAAACATCTCGTTCAACAATAGAAAACTGGAGATGGTTTTACTTGTGTTAGTTTGATCATGAGCTGTTTAATAAGTTTCTTTTAGAGTTAATTAACTGGATAAGCAATATATATAATCTGCTCATCAGAGATCTTGCCAGGCTCCAAGCTGATGGAGGTCCTACGTATTTTCCAGTCCAGATTATATTATGTAGCAAGCTCGGGAACAGAAATGGGTCATCAGATAGCTTAGTTATGACAATTAAGAATCAAACTGAAAGACCGAACAATTAAATCCGGCTTGTTAAATCACTTTTCGAGAATACAGTTCAAAGGGACCTTAATAACCTGAAGCACAATGGACATCTGCACAGAAAACCAAAAATGACTCATCCTACTACAAAGCCAAATTTAATCCATCTTCTTAATTCGTGATCCCTTTGTATCTGTGAACAGAAAATTTTATGAGTGCTTAGACCTTTGAGTTAAGAAATATCATGTAATATATTTCCCTAATATGGTTTATGTCAAATGCCACCAAAAGAGGGATACCATTTTCTAGGACATTGATGTAGGGTTAATTGGTTGACCTACTGATGTATATATTGTACTATAAAGTTCATCAATAGAATATTATTCGAAACCAATTCAGTCTGCTCCTTTTCAATTGCTCTGCCATTTAGCCATTTTAATATTCATCCTCTTTAAGATGGTATACTGAGCATCAGGTCCTGGTACTTGATTGCCTGCGTTTTCAACCCTTGTTGTTTTACAAACATCATGTCAGACATAGACCTTCAACCACAACGACAAAACAGTCAAACCCTTAGCAAGGTCGGTATGGATTCATCAAATCCATATTATGTTTATAATTCAGATAGTCCTGGTTATATGCTCGTTCCGGAAAAATTGAATGGATCCAACTATCCATCTTGGAGCAAATCCACGATTCATGCTCTCACAGCCAAAAACAAAATTGATTTTGTTGATGGCTCCATTCAGCCTCCATCAGCAAAGGATCAACCAAAAGAACACGCTCACTAGAATCAATGCAATAGTATGATTTTAACATGGTTGCTAAATTCGTAGAGCCTGATTTATCCAAAGGAGTTGTTTATGCCAAAAGCGCTCAATAGGTATGGGAAGATTTTAAAGATCAATTCTCACAAAAGAATGCACCAACAATTTATCAAATCTAGAAATCCATCGCATCCCTCTCTCAAGGTTCCATGACAATTTCAGCTTATTTTACAAAACTTAAAGCCTTTGGGATGAGTTAGAGACTCGTCGACCTCTTCTCTTCTGCGACCAGACTAAGGCACATAATGAACAAATAGAAGAAGATCGAATGATGCAATTTCTCATGGGTCTAAACGATGTCTATAATGGAGTGTGAAGTAATATTCTCATGGTGGCACCTTTGCCTAAAGTTCGTCAAGCCTACTCACTTTTTATTCAGGAAGAAATACAAAAACAAATGTCTTCGGGATCGAATGAAAATTTTTCCATTGCTGCAGCAGTTCAAAGTCGATCAAACCATTCCTTCAATAGTTCCAAAAATTTCCGTTATGAATACTGTGATAAAGACAGACATACAATTGATAATTGTAGGACTAAAAAATATCATTGCAAGTTCTGTGATCAAAGAGGCCACATTGAAGATAGATGCCGATTTAAAAATGGCATGAATGGAGGAAGTCATAAAGCACAACAACGTTTCCAAGGCAGCAACATCCCACGTGCTACCCATGCCTCTTCTCCTGCTGACAATGCAGCGTCGGGTCCCATCACTGCTGCAAACGCAACACATGTCATTGCTCAGACACAGACGCAACCTTCACTTGTCATTCCTCAAACACAGACGCAACCTTCACCAAACCCGTTGCAAGGACTTTTTGCTGACCAACTACAACAATTGGCTCACGTTGTATCCATGATGAATTTAAACAATACCTCTGGTAATAACAATGCTTATGCAAATGGAGCAAGTCTATCTCTTTTTACTGTTGCATCCATTAATTCTGTATATACTCAACCTTGGATTTTGGATAACGGGGCTACCAATCATATCATTTCAGATTCTTCTCTTTTTACCAAAAGCACATCTTCACCAATATCCACTGTCAAATTACCCACTGGCTCTTCTGCCACAATCACTTATACAGGAACCGTACCATTCAATTCAGATATTACCTTAGACAATGTTTTATATGTTCATTCTTTTCACTTAAATCTCATATCTGCCAATTAAGTCACTGATTCTCTAAATTGTTGTGCCATTTTGTTTCCCATTATCTGTGTCTTGCAAGACTTGGTTACGGGGAAGATGATTGGATCGGGTAAACAACATGGTGGTCCTTATTACATGTCCCTGTTGCAACGAATGCCTCTCTCCTGTCAAGTTTCTCATTCCTCCAATTTGTGGCATTTGCAACTTGGACATTCTTCACCTACTCGCCTTAAATTACTATTTCCTTCGTTGTCTTCAAATAATTTTTCTTTCGATAATAATTGTACTGTTTGTCCCATGGTTAAACAAACCAGACTTCCATTTCCTTTAAGTTCTATATCAACTCATGCTCCCTTTGATTTATTACATTGTGATATATGGGGTCCTCATAAAATTCCCACACATTCGGGGGCTCGATTCTTTCTTACCATTGTCAATGATTTTTCTAGGTGCACATTGATTTTTTTGATGCAACATAAATATGAAACTCAACACCTTTTAAAATCTTTTGTTACTTTTGCTCATATACAATTTCATGCAAAAATAAAAGCAGTAAGGGTTGACAATGGGTCTGAGTTTTTGTCCATGAAAGATTTTTAGGAAAACTAATGAAAATGACTTGAAAACTTTGAGTTTTAACAATAAGGACAAAATAAAGGGTAAAGTGAATAGTACCAGGTTTGACTTTTTAGTGTAAAAATGTGGTTTTTCGTTAAAGTGAATAGTATCGTGGACTTTTCGTCAAAACTTCCAAGATTTTTTTTCAAACCAATGGCATTGAATATCAACACACATGTGTCTACACTCCACAACAAAATGGTGTTGTCGAACGTAAGCATGTCACATTCTCATTGTTGCACGTAGCTTACGCTTCCAATCTCAGGTACCCCTTTCATTTTGGGGTGAGTGTGTATCCACTGTTGTCTATCTCATTAATCGATTACCATCTCTTTTGTTATCTTACAAATCTCCTTTTGAGTTATTATATAAACGTCCGCCATCTTTTGACCACTTGAAAGTTTTTGGTTGTTTGTGTTTTGCTACTGTTGTTCACCTTACTCATAAATACAACCCTCATGCTAAACGCTATGTCTTTGTTGGATACCCACTGATCAAAGGGGTTATAAACTATATGATTTGGAAACTAAAAAAATTCTTTGTCAACTGTGATGTTAAATTTACTGAAAATACCTTCCCTTTCCAGTCTCTACCTTCATCCCTCTGACCCATACCCTTCTCATACATGACAGCAGGCCCCTCATACCCCATACCCCATACCTACCTGGTCTTGCTGACACCACACTCACACCGCCAGCTTATCAAACCTCTCATCCATCACCCTCAAACCTATCTAACCTTTGTACCCTACCACTTACTCCTCCCCCCCCCTGACATGCTCCCACCACCCCATCTTACTTTTCCTGACATGTTTCCATCAACTTCCTTACCCACTGCCATGCCTACCTCTCCTACCTCACCATCCACTGACATGTCTGCTCTATCATCTACCATATCCCATCCACCAGATGCCACGTCCGCTTAGTCACCCTCTCCACCCCTCCTACGTCAATCTTTCTGTCCTAAGCAACCTCCTATATGCAATAAAGACTATCATGTGACTAACCAGATTAGTCACTCTCCTTTGACATCTCGTTCTTCCACAGGTACTCGTTACCCTCTTTCTAATTTTCTTTCTTATTCACGCATTTCTTCTGGCCATTGTGCTTTTCTAGCCAACATTACAAGTCTTACTGAACCTACTTGATATGCCCAGGCTATCCTTGATCCTAATTGGTGACATGCCATGCATGCAAAATTAATGGCTTTGCACGAAAACAATACATGGACCATGGTTCCCTTACCTGTAAGACATAAACCAATTGGCTGCAAATGGGTCTATAAAATCAAATACAACTCTGGCACAATTGAGCGGTACAAGGCTCGTCTTGTTGCAAAAGGATACACTCAAATTGAGGGCATTGATTATCAAGAAACCGTTTCTCCTTCCGCCAAACTCACTACTCTTCGTTGTCTCCTTGCTGTTGCCAATGCACATCATTGGTTCGTTCATCAACTGGATGTTTAGAATGCTTCTCTCCATGGTGATTTGCATGAAGTTGTTTTCATGGAACCTCTTCTTGGTCTTCGCCGACAGGGGAAGAACATTGTATGTCGGCTTAACAAATCTTTATATGGACTCAAACAGGCTTCTAGAAACTGGTTTTCGACTTTTTCAGTCACCATTCAGAAAGCAGGTTACCAACAATCAAAAGCTGATTATTCTCTTTTTACTAAGGCTCAAGGTACTTCGTTTACTGCAATCCTTATCTATGTGGATGACAAACTTCTTACAGGGAATGATCTTCAAGAAATGGAACACCTCAAAAAACATTTCTTCTCACACACTTCCGCATCAAAGATCTTGGTGATTTGAAATATTTTTTGGGCATTGAATTTTCTCGTTCTCAAAAAGGCATTTTCATGTCTCAGAGAAAATATGCACTAGACATTTTGTAGGATTCTGGACTTACGGGAGCATGCCCAGACAAGTTTCCAATGGGACAAAATTTGAAACTCACTCCCACTGACGGAGCATTGTTAGATGATCCCACCAAGTACAGAAGACAAGTCGGACGATTGATTTATCTTACTGTCACTAGGCCTGACATAGTCTTTTCAGTTCGCACAATGAGTCAATTCATGCATGAGCTTCGCAAGCCTCATTGGGATGCATCTTTACGAATTCTCAGGTACATCAAAAGTACTCTTGGTCAAGGTTTATTATTTCTTGTCTCTGACAATCTTGAGTTAAAAGCTTTTTGTGATTCCGATTGGGGAGGTTGTCGTGCCATAAGAAGGTCACTTATAGGATATTGTGTTTTTCTTGGAAATTCTCTCATCTCATGGAAATCCAAGAAATAAGACAATATTTCTCGATCATCTGCAGAAGCCGGATATCGAGCTATGGCCAACACATATTTAGAGTTAACTTGGCTACGCTATTTATTGCAAGATTTAAAAGTTCCGCAAAAGGCTCCCACATCATTATTTTGTGACAATCAAGCTGCCTTATATATTGCAGCTAATCCTGTTTTTCACGAGTTTACGAAGCATATTGAAATTGATTGTCACATTGTTCGAGAAAAACGGGCTGGAATGATTATTCCCTCACATGTACCTACATGTTTCCAGTTAGCAGATTTATTTTCAAAAGCCTTCTGAAAAGATCAATTTGCGACACTAAGTGACAAAGTTAGGAGTTCATAATATGCACTCTCCAACTTGAGGGGGAGTATTAAGAAATATCATGTAATATATTTACCTAATAGGTTTATGTCAAATCCCACCAAAAGAGGGATACGATTTTCTAGGACATTAATGTAGGGTTAATTGGTTGACCGACTAATGTATATATTCTACTGTAAAGTTCATCAATAGAATATTATTCGAAACCAATTCAGTCTGCCCGCTCTGCTATTTAGCCATTTTAATATTCATCTTTTTTAAGACTTTGGGATGAAAATATTGAAGCTGGAGATGACAAAACAGATCATATGTTCGGTACTTCTTACTGAGACCACCATGAATTCATCAAGACAAGCTTGGTTACATAAATTATTAAGCATACATTGTGGACAGAAATTAACTCTAGCAATGTGAACCACAAGGCAAAGATTACAACACATGTGGCCCGCCTAACCGAGACCTAGTGTCAAAATCTTCCTAACTTATCTCCACCAAAAACATACGATTGCTAGATTCTACGGACAATAAGTGTGATTGTCTCTTCTGTGCTTGAGTGAAACTCCGGATAGGCGGATACGGAGTTACAATGAAATAAAATGCCAACTATGAAATTTAAGGATGCCACGGCCCATGGTTTAACATCATGCTCTTAACTTGCTTCGATATGGACAAAAGTAAGCAGATCAGCTGCTTAGAAACAACTGTAACTTATACAACCAACGATGGTAAGGGGTACCATTTATGAAAAGATACACTTAGTTTCACATGGCACGAGACGATAGCTTCCCATAACAACTGCATTGCAGTCTGCACTCGATGACGCAAATTAGTTATTTCCTTTCAACCAACTAACTGAACTAACTGCAAATAGCTCTGTAGCCTCACATAACATAGGCCATATAAGCCAAGTTCTTGAGTAAAAAACAGCTAACCCTCCCTCGTAAAAAACATTAGAACATCTAGAAAGTGCACGCAAACCTTACATCTTACAGTTTAAGTTTCTCGCTAAATTTCCGGAAAATAGGAACATAATTGCTATACTTGGCCTAAAACAAAGCGTAATGGGTTTTATAATTCATAAAGTCTACCCCACTTAGTGAGGAAGGCTTTGTTGTTGTAAGGAACATAATATACTAAACT
The DNA here is from genome assembly GCF_963583255.1 of Pyrus communis. Taxonomy (NCBI): domain Eukaryota; kingdom Viridiplantae; phylum Streptophyta; class Magnoliopsida; order Rosales; family Rosaceae; genus Pyrus; species Pyrus communis. The sequence continues at coordinate 1,656,186 of NC_084806.1, forward strand.
AAACTAGTCATTCATTGTTCCGAAATTACTCATGTCTTTGATCTGTAAATACGCGAACTAAATTAGTAACATTACCCAATAAAGGAAAACCCAGATGCATTTCCAGTTGAAAACTTCACAAATAAATTATAAAAATAACAAAAAAAAATTGAATTTTTGTGACTGAGGTGAGCTGGAATAAACAGGGTCAATCGATTCAGAGAACAAATTTTACTATTAAACACAATACAGATCAAAAGAAAAGAACTTTAAGCAAATTAAGTGAGTTGAAACAGTGCAAGTAGCAACCTGAAGAGGAAAAGCTCTCTTCTTTGTGGTGGTGGTGGTGGTGGTTGACACCGACATCGAGCGCTTCGTGGGCAACTGGGTTTCTCCGACCGCGGCCAGAAGACGCGAACCGCCCACCACATTGCTGCAACTAGAGAATGCCATCTGTCTCTCCCGGAAAAGATCAACGGTCTCAAGGCTCCAACTAGTTATTTATTGCAGAGTTTGAAGGGGAAGAAGACCGGCCGGACTCCGTGCTGGAGGGACAAAAGGTCGAGATGGGCTGGTCTTTGACGGCTCAACTTAATTTTTGGTTCTGAAGTTATTGGGCCTTGGGTAACAATCTTTCATTGATCCGTCCTGGTTGTATTTATGAGTGATGGTTTTTTTTTTTGAACAAAAAACTAGCAGTTTTGGTTAAACTTCTTATTTATGAGTTTTGTTATACGCATTCATTTATACTCAATGTTTAAAATATCGGTACAAAAAAAATATAGATATGCAAATTTATGAAAATATTGATGGATATATCGATATTAATATTGGTCGCCTTTAATAAAAATGATAGAAATTTGGTCAAAACGTGAAAATTCAAAAAGAAACTTTAAAGAATGTCACAATAGTTTAAACAAAATATAAGAGTTTCTCTGATATTTAACTGAAATGTCATAAATAGAGACCAAAACTGTCAATTTTAACTGAAATTTAAGAGTTTCTCCAATATAGGGTGAAGTCTAAACTTCTCCCTCTTTACATATCTTTTTCTTATTTTTATATATTTTTACGAAATTATTGAATGTATAAAAAAAATTTCAAACGAAAAAATTTCAAACGCTGCTCATACTATTTTCACACTCACCTTTTGACTAAATGGTATATGATAAATTGGATGGGACCACGACATATATATATATATATATTGGAAACATAGCTTTCAAAACGTTTTTTCAAATCGTGGTTCAATCCCCACCCACGTTACTAATACCATTTCAAGTAGTTTAGTAGCTTAATACGGCATATGACACCATTCACTTTGTTTAATTTGAGCCCATTACCTTTTAGGTCACTACTCAAAAGTATCCTTGCAAAATTCCTTGAAAGATGAATCATTTAATATGACATTAGGAGCAATTTTCCTCAACACTATAAATTATGGTGTATGCTTAGCATACATCTAAAAATATGTTATGTGTTATTTCACTTAATCTTGGTTTAACTTTTTTTTAAATTGAAAATGTAACATTTAATGTGAAAGTTAACTAGAGTTAGATGAAAATATATGTGGCAAATGATTAGGTGTATAGTAAACATACATCATAATTTATGGTAGTGAAAAAATGACTCATTAATAGAATATTGTTGAAGCAAAAGATTTTCCTCCAAAATCATATCAAGTACACAACCACATTTGAAGATGGAAATGGCAGCTCCCAGTAGTAAGTATGACTTTAAATTTTGAGGGATATGTGAGGACAAAATGCATATTAGACATAAGATTGTATTAGGTTAAAATCTAAAGTATTTGACAACTTAATAAAGAAAAATCAACTTAAATCCATGAACCTTTAGAAAACTCATTTATTGTTTTGTTTTATTAAGTTATCAAATATTTTAAGTCTATAAACTAATCTAATCTTATGGCTAATTTGTATTTGATCTTCACAAGTTCTCATTTGAGAGAGCATGACTCTTTAATTTAATAGGAAAATTGGTTACTGCAAAACAACCAGCTGGAAACCAAGTTAAAACCCACTTCACCTTAATATTTGGGGATGGAGGGGCATCCACAAATCTTTATTGATTGGAAACCAAGTTAAAACCCACTTCACCTTGTTCAACCCCACCGCGGCACCGCACCCCCCCCCCCCCCCCCCCCCAAAAAAAAAAAGAAGTTCAAATCAGATAATTAAATTGGTATAACAAATACTACTAATTTGTTATAAAAGTGAATCAGATCATTTGAGAAACGAAGGAATCTAAAACTGCGGCGAGTACAGTGGTGATCAGTGTGGGTAGGGAGATGGATAAAATTAGACAAGAGATCTAGAGTTTTTTTTTTAAATAATAATAATTTACTATTAGTAAGAGGAGGAAGAGAGTTTGAAACTATTACCTTAATTTAGGAGAGCAAGGAAATTTCGAACTCGGAACACTACATGGATAAAAACTCAACACCTTATCCACTAAAATATTAAAGTGGAAATTCAGAGTTCAAAATCTTACTTTGTATTGGTTAGCATAAAAAAGGTTGTTGAATTTCACATTATATACTGGTAACAAAATAAAAATACAAGAATTTCACATTAGAATATTAACAAAATCGAATGACTTATGTTTAGTTGTTTCACGTCTAATTACACCGAGACATTTTATGATCCAAACTCCACAATATTTATCGTGTTATGCAAGTAATATATAATGCAAGCTGGAAAATAATATCAATGTAATTATATAGTAGTCAACCGTTTACCCCTCGCTGTTCGCTTCGGTCCAAATCTTGGCATTTGTATCAAATTGAGCCTCTACGTAGCAACTGATCATGATCCTTCATCGTCCCTTCACTGGGAGTTGAGCGTCCATGCATCATGACAAATCACATGTTGAAATTTGTCAAGAAACATCAAATTTATTAATTTGAAGAAAGAAAGAAAAGTTGATTAGATTAGGCTAAGAGAGACGAAGTGAATTACCTGGGCATAATCACCTTTCTGATGAAAGTTGATCCGCTTCCTAACAAACTTCACATGCAAACATAAGGTCAAGAATCAAGATGTTGAATTCCATGCAAAACCTTGTCAAATGAACAGTCTCTTGCTTATTCCTCAGGCTCGCTGTCTCTTCGACCTATCAACATTCTATGGCAGCGGGCTAGCTAGTCACCACTAGGTAAACCCTAAACCACATTATTTTTCTAATTAATTAAGGACTTTGCTTATACGGCTCATGCTAATTACATTCTACAAGGAAATACTACTTTAGTGTAAGTAGCTTAATTTAATTTGGTAACTAGATTAGTTTCAAATCCAATTTAATTAGTATAACCGACATACACCTGAAAATAGAAACTTAGAAAGTTGGTGACTGTAGCCGCAAAAACTAGGGTAAAATTCCAACGATTATCAAAATTATGATGTTAAATTACCACAAAAGTGGTACTTAGCAACTTATAGCTTGCCCATTACTATTTCTTTCAATTTCTTTCTTCTTCATATTTCAAAGGGAAAAGAAGGAAAGCCAAAAGATACCTAAACCACTTCCCATATGAATCTGATAAATGCATATATATATATATATATATATATATATATATATATAAACTGGATTAGCTTGGGAGTTTTTGCTTCTTCTTTTTTTCCTTCTAGGTTAATGACTGTTTTATGCATAACTCAATAAATTTATAGGTTACTGCAGTCGATCTCGATCAACTACTAGGTCATACTCCAAGATGCCACATAATAAATAGCTAGTTATCTACTAATAAGCTGCCTTGTTTAACTTCTTAGATGATCAATCAAGTTGATTAATTTAGAAAGAGAAAAACATGATTACTTTCTAATTAGGGTTTTCAAGGGTACTCTGCCTAACCTTTACCTTAGGTTTCAGGTCGAACAGACAATGAAACTAAGATTATTTGCAAAGGGACTGCTCACTTGACGAGCATAGCATGGAATCCACTCACCCATATCAAAACACATCAACACATCAACACATCCGCGATCCTCGAGCATATATATTTGTTGACTTGTTCTAGATTTCTTTATTTTCTGCAAAAATCTCACACAAGTTATCATCCCATCTGAAAAAAAAAAAACACAACAAATATATTTGATTTGGACTAAGTACTTAAATCAAACTAAATAATTAGCACAACTACGGAAGAACGTATACGTACGTCAAAGCGGAAGAAGAGAGGGAGAAGACCGTGGTCTTTTGAGCAAGAGACCTAACTGGGAGGTGTACTACAGCTGCTGGGTTTGAGCTTCATTTTATAGAGATAAGAATGAACCTTTCTATGATTATCATTTTCAATTACAAATCATTGGTGGAGTGTGCGAATACTATAGGGATCTTCATATCAGCTAAATCGTTACACGTGATAATCGATATTTCAATAATTTGATTGTTTGTGCTTCCCTCTCATAAGAAATAGTTAAAAAAAAATTAATTATAGGCAAGATTCATTAATATAGTATAAAAGTACGGTGTAAATTGCAGCAGCTGGCACATTAGGGATTTAGGACAGTACATAGTCCGACATTCATGTAAAACCTTTAACGTGGTGGACCACCTACTTTATAGCTAATGATTAATTTTTGAAGGCGGACAATCTACTTTACAGCTTATGATTAATTCGAGTGATACTAAATAGATTAATTTTTTAGGTTAAATTTTAAAAGAAATGTTAAGATGATTTTCAAAAGTGGGAGTTTTCATGAATTTTCTTTCATCTTATATTTTTTGCACAATGTTTGATAATATTGATAAGAAAATTAACGTTAAATTGTGAGATGATACAGAGTTCATGAATAGTTCCACTTTGAAAGAATTTTCTAAATATTTCTCAATTGATAATTTATATGTTGTGTCAGCGATAATAAATAAACACGTTAATCACATTCAGATAATAATTTAATCATCAATAATTACTTCATATAGTTTACAAAATTTGATTTAAATAATCAATTTTTCTAAAATTACCTTTAATTCATTAGCCAGCTCACTTTCCACTCATTTGTTTCATGTTACTTTTTTGCCTCCGATGAGACAAAAACTTGTGTGGGGCTTGGCTTGCCACTGGATTTCGTTGAGTGGCATTACAATCCACTCAAAACTCGCCACGTGGCAAGTCTTAAATATATTCTTTTATCATTCTTTTATATAAAATATCATTCTTTTATATTTATAATTTTTATAATTATTTTTTTAACTAATTAATATATTATATATATTAATGTTATGTTTCCTTTTTTATTTCTTTCCCCCTATATTTTTTCTTTCTTTATACAATAGTTGCTTTGATCATGTGACATGAATAACCCACATATATAGATGTAGTAGGGTTATTTTCTTTTCTTTTAATTGGGGGTTTTTGGGTTCGGGTGAGGTTTTGTGGATTTTTATATTTATAATATGAATTAGGGTATCTTCTATGTTTGCTACCTTCTTTATTATGAGTCTTTAATTAATATATTAGTCTAATCTTTGATTTTTTTTTTTTTCAATTGATAGGTTGCTGCTGAGGCAATGGAGTTTGAAGAAGATTTGAAAATCGGAATGGTGGTGCATTCAGACGCTGAAGCTTACAGATACCTGGTTGCTTTCCATGATAAACTTGGAGTGGGTGCATAACTTTATTTTATTTTATTTTATTTTATTTAAAGAAAGAAAGAAATGAAATTGGGAAAGAAAGAAAGGGGAGGGAGTCCTATGACCTACGGCAAAACAAAGTGTGTGGGGGGGGGGGGGGGTGATTTGGGAAGAAAAAAAATAAGGGGAAAGAAATAAAAAAGGAAACATAACATTAATATATATAATATATTAATTAGTTAAAAATATAATTATAAAAAATTTAAATATAAAAGAATGATAAAAGAATATATTTAAGACTTGCCACGTGGGGGGGGATTTGGAAAGAAAAAAAAATAGGGGGAAAGAAATAAAAAAAGGAAACATAACATTAATATATATATATAATATTAATTAGTTAAAAAAATAATTATAAAAATTTTAAATATAAAAGAATGACAAAAGAATATATTTAAGACTTGCCACGTGGCAAGTTTTAAGTGGATTGTAGTGTCATTCAGCGAAGTCTAGTGGCAAGCTAAGCCTCATACAAGTTTTTCTCCTCGGGTGATTATATATCCACCTTAATTTGTTCTCTTTTAACAGATTTCTTAAAAGTAACCCTTGATGGTTGGCTGAAATCTCATGATACTTGGACAATAAATACACTAGATTTTTTTTATAGCTACAAGTGATGTAAACTCGTTCAAATTATGAAAAAGGAGTTCGGACTCGTGTGGAAGAAAATCACACCACTCAAACTAATTTGTTTGTTTAAATATTGAAGGATGCACGCATGATTGAATAAGGTTAATTATCCCATGTGGATTCATCAATATAAAAATATCTGCCGGTGTGGAAGGGAACTAGGGTATTATTAAAAGGCTGTGCTCGTGTGATTCTGAAATGTCGATAGAATCCGAGGGTCGAATACTAGATGTGCTCGTGTCAAACTCAGGAGAGCAAGGAAGACGGTGTTTGGATCATCGTTTTGATCGGGTTGGGTTTGGCTTATTTCTTGTTTTGGAGGTTTCAGATGAGACACCTCGTTGGCAACTTGAACAAAAAAACCAATTAGTCTTTTGGAGGCTTTTTTTTTTTTTTTTTTTTTTTTGGTTTTTCATGTTTTTTGTTTTTTTGTTTTTGTTTTCATTTAGCAGATTACTATTTTGACACTTGTAAGTTGTTTGCTCGTTATTATGAAATAGAATAAATTAGTTTTTATCATACTTGTGCAAAACTAAGTACAATGATATTCTAGGATTTCATACTGTTGACTCCACTTAGTAAGATATGGCGTTGTTATTGTTATTGTACATTTGATCTTCCAAAATACAATGCCATTTACCAACATTGGAACAATTATTACAATATTTTGTTGAAGAAAAAGAATCAGCTGAACACAAGTGATATTTCTACTCTAAACTACTCTAAGAAAAGAGAGAGGGTTTGAATTAGAGTCGATATGAGTTGAAGAAGACCATAATCATCAGGACAATCCACCACTAGTGTCTAGACAAGTTCAACATGCTTTTTTAACCTCATTTGCTCCTCATGCGTTGCAAAATTATAAAATATTTGTTTAAAGTGCCGTTCCTCCTTGTCGAAAAAGAAAATTCCAAATTACTTTGACTTGGAGTGCAGATAGCTAAAAACAGAATTGTCCAAAGTCGTTAAATAAGGAGTAAAAATGATCATGCACTCATAGGTTTATTACTCATAGGTTCATAGAGTTCTCAACCAAAAGTCCGAACCCAAAAAAAAGTTTGATCAACCCCAACAGTGGGATGACCATTTATCTGAATCGACAATTACCCATTTCAAGGGAGAATTACTTCAACAGGTGGTAGCAATGTCTGAGGCTTTTTCTCCTCCGGCGATGGCGGTGATGGATACGCCTCTTTCCCGTCATTGGTTTTTGGCTTTGACAAACCAAAGTGCTTAGTGCTCCCTTATCTTCTCTAACTTTTCAAAAATCTTCTTCCTGATCTCGGGATTGACAACGCGTTCGTCCGCAGGTTCTACTGGAAGAAGGGTGAGTGCTGCCAGTGTCCCAACAGGCACAGACAACATCACATCTCTTTGTGAAACTCCGAAGGCTTTCAGAGCCTCTACTTTTTCTTTTCCCTCACTTCTCAAGTGCAAAGATAACATCACATCTCAGAGATGAGTTGAAAAGTAAAAGACAAGTAATTGTTCTACAATCCATCGCAGTTTCAGTTTCTGTAAAAGATGATGCTCGAAAGTACTAAACAATGAAAAATCAAGTTGCAGCCTACTTACCCTACATCTCTGGGCCTTATGACAATTAAGAATCAAACTGAAAGACCGAACAATTAAATCCGGCTTTTTACAACTTAATCACTTTTCAAGAATACAGTTCAAAGGGACCTTAATAACCTGAAGCACAATGGACCACTGCACAGAAAACCAAAAAAGACTCATCCTACTACAAAGCCAAATTTAATCCATCTTCTTAATTCGTGATCCCTTTGTATCTGTGAACAGAAAAAATTATCAGTGCTTAGACCTTTGGGATGAAAACATTGAAGCTGGAGATGACAAAACAGATCATATGTTCGGTCCTTCTTACTGAGATAACCATGAATTCATCAAGACAAGCTTGATTACATAAATTATTAAGCATACATTGTGGACAGAAATTAACTCTAGCAATGTGAACCACAAGGCAAAGATTACAACACATGTGGCCCGCCTAACCGAGACTTAGTAACAAAATCTTCGTAACTTATCTCCACCAAAAACATACGATTGCTAGATTCTATAGACAATAAGTGAGATTGTCTCTTCTCTGCTTGAGTGAAACTCCGGATAGGCCGATACGGAGTTACAATGAAATAAAGTGCCAACTATGAAATTTAAGGTTGCAACGGCCCATGACTTAACATCATGCTCTTAACTTGCTTTGATATGGACAAAAGTAACCAGATCAGCTGCTTAGAAACAACCGTAACTTGTACAACCAAGTGACCAACGATGGTAAGGGGTACCATTTATGAAAAGATACACTTAGTTTCACATGGCACGAGACGATAGCTTCCCATAATAACTGCATTGCAGTCTGCACTCGATGACGCAAATTAGTTATTTCCCTTGAACCAACTAACTGAACTAACTGCAAATAGCTCTGTAACCCTCCCTCATAACAAACATTAGAACATCAAAAAAGTGCACGCAAACCTTACATCTTACAGTTTAAGTTTCTCGGTAATTAAATTTCCGGAAATAAGGAACATAATTTCTATAGTTGGCCCAAAACAAAGCGTAATGACATTCTAGGATGGCACTACGACTTATATATTTTTTTGGAAACATAGCTTTCAAAACGTTTTTACAAGTCGTGGTTCGATCCCCACCCACGCTACTAGCTAGACATACCATTTAAAGTAGTTTAGTAACTTAATACGGCATATGACACTATTCACTTTGTTTAATTTGAGTCCATAACCTTTTAGGTCATTACTCAAAGTAATCTTGCAAAATTCCTTGAAAGATGAATCGTTTAGAGTATTTTTCCTCAACACTATAAATTATGGTGTATGCTCAGTATATATCTGAAAATCTTTCACATGTCATTTCACTTAACTTTGGTTTAATTTTTTTCAAAATTGAAAAGAAAACATTTAATGTGACAGTTAATTAGAGTTCGGTGAAAAGACACATAACAGATGATTAGGTGTATAGTAAGCATACATCATAATTTATGGTAGTGAAAAAATGACTCATTAATAGAATATTGTTGAAGCAAAAGATTTTCCTCCAAAATCATATCAAGTACACAACGACATTTGAAGATGGAAATGGCAGCTCCCTGTAGTAAGTATAACTTTAAATTTTGAGGATATGTGAGGATGAAATGCATATTAGACACAAGATTGTATTAGGTTAAGATCTAAAGTATTTGACAACTTAATAAAGAAAAATCAACTTAAATCCATGAATCTTTAGAAAACTCATTTTATTGTTTTGTTTTATTAAGTTATCAAATATTTTAAGTCTATAAACTAATCTAATCTTGTGGCTAATTTGCATTTGATCTTCACAAGTTCTCATTTGAGAGAGCATGACTCTTTAATTTAATAGGAAAATTGGTTACTGCAAAACAACCAGCTGGAAGTAGTAGAGTACTGTGTTTTTTTTTTATATTTGGGGATGAAGGGGCATCCACAAACCTTTATTGATTGGAAACCAAGTTTAAACCCACTTCACTTTGTTCACCCCCCAAAAAAGAAAGAAAGTTCAAATCAGATAATTTAATTGGTAAACCAGATGACAAATACTCCCGAAAATGGTGGATAACCGTGATTTGCCACCAATTGTCCCTTTTTTATCCATGTGTTTCGACAAAAACAAAAAAAAAACAAAAAAACAAAAAAAAAAAAAAAAAAAAACAGATAAAAATACTACTAATTTGTTATAAAAAGTGAATCAAATCATTTGAGAAACAAATGAATCTAAAACTGCGGCCAGTCCAGTGGTGAGTATGGGTAGGGAGATGGATAAAATTAGACTAGAGATCAAGAGTTTTTTTTTTTTTTTTAATTACGATTATTAAGTGGATGAAGAAGGTTCGAAACTATTACATTAATTTAGGAGAGCGAGGAAGTTTCAAACCCGGAACGCATAGATAGAAAATCAACACCTTATCTACTAAAGTATTAAAATGGAAATCCAGAGTTCAGAATCTTACTTTGTATCGGAATGATATACAGGGAAATGAATTATATATGTGCATATAATGATAAATTTTGATGAATACTATGATTAATTTTCAAAACCATATAAATTTGGTTAGCATAAAAAAGGTTTATGAATTTCATATTATATACGGGTAACAAAATAAAAATACAAGAATTTCACATTAGAATATTGACAAAATCGAATGACTTATGTTTAGTTGTTTCACATCTAATTACACCGAGGCATTTACAGATACTGATACAAACTCCATAGTATTTATCGTGTTATGCAAATAATATATGGTGCAAGCTGGGAAATAATGTCAATGTAATTATATAGTAGTGTACCATTGACCCTTTGCTGTTCACTCCAAATCTTGGCATTCGTATCAAACGAGCCACTACGTAGCAACTGATCATGATCCTCCATCGTCCCTTCACTGGGAGTTGAGCCTCCATGCATCATCACAAATCGCATGTTGAAATTTGTCAAGAATATCAAATATATTAATTTGAAGAAAGAAAGAAAAGTTGACTAGATTAGAGGCTAAGAGAGACTAAGTGAATTACCTGGGCTTAATCACCTTTCTGATGAAAGTTGATCCGCTTCCTAATAAACTTCATATGCAAACATAAAGTCAAGAATCAAGATGTTGAATTCCATGCAAACCCTTGTCAAATGAACAGTCTCTTGCTTATACATCAGGCTCGCTGTCTCTTCGACCTATGAACATTCTATGGTAGCAGGCTAGCTAGTCACGACTAGGTAAACCCTAAACCACATTATTTTTCTAATTAATTAAGGACTTGCTTATACGGCTCATGCTAATTACATTTTACAGTTAGAAATCAAGGAAATACTACTTTAGTGTAAGTAACTTAATCTAATTTGGTAACTAGATTAGTTTCAAATCCAATTCAATTAGTATAACCGACATACACCTGAAAATAGAAAATTGGTGGCCGCAGCCGCAAAAACTAGGGTAAAATTCCAACGATTATCAAAATTATGATGTTAAATTACCACAAAAGTGGTACTTAGCAACTTATAGCCAGCCTATTACTATTTCCTTCAATTTCTTTCTTCTTCATATTTCAAAAGGAAAAGAAGGAAAGCCAAAAGATACCTAAACCACTTCCCAAATGAATCTGATAAATGCATATGCATAAACTGGATTAGCTTGGGAGTTTTTGCTTTTTTTTTTCCCTTCTAGTTTAATGACTGTTTTATGCATAACTCAACAAATTTATAGGTTACTGCAGTCGATCTCGATCAACTAGGTCATACTCCAAGATGCCACAAAATAAATAGCTAGTTATCTACTAATAAGCTGCCTTGTTTAACTTCTTAGATGATCAATCAAGTTGATTAATTTAGAAAGAGAAAAACATGATTACTTTCTAATTAGGGTTTTCAAGGGTACTATGCCTAACCTTTACCTTAGGTTTCAGGTCGAACAGACAACGAAACTAAGATTATTTGCAACGGGACTGCTCACTTGACAAGCATAGCATGGAATCCACTCACCCATATCAAAACACATCAACACATCAGCGATCCTCGATCATAAATATTTGTTGACTTGTTCTAGATTTCTTTATTTTCTGCAAAAATCTCACACAAGTCATCATCCCATCTGAAAAAAAAAAAAACACAACAAACATATTTGATTTGGAATAAGTACGTAAATCAAACTAAATAGTTAGCAAAACTACGGAGAACGTATACGTACGTCAAAGCGGAAGAAGGGAGAGAGAAGAACGTGGTCTTTTGAGCAAGAGACCAAACTGGGAGGTGCAATACAGCTGCTGGTTTGAGCTTCATTTTATAGAGATTAGCAGATGAGCACACACTCTATATGTGTGAACAACCGCTCATCTCCTCCCACGTTCTCCTCAAATGCAACGGCTTTAGTTCATTCAAACTATCCAAAAAACATCATGATTTCACTTACGTGTATGAAAAAAGTGATTGTGGGACAATTTCTCTTAATAAATGTATATTTTTTATCTTATGTAAATGTCGATATAAAATTACTATTTTGCCCTTATTATGTAAATATTGTGTATCAAAAGTGAGGGCAAAATAAGAAAAAAGGAGGGAAAGTTCAAAAGATACAAAATTACTATTTTGCCCTCCTCATGTCAACATTGTGTATTCAAAAGTGAGGATAAAATTATAAGAAAATGAGGTAAAAAGTTGACAAGTCCTCTTCTCTTAATAGAATAGATGGAATAGATAAGAAGGAACCTTTCTGTGGTTATCATTTTCAATTACAAATTATTGGTGGAGCGTGTGAATTCTATACGGATCTTCATGTCAGCTGAATCCTTACACGTGACAGATCATTGACCAATCGATATTTAATTGTTGTGTTTCCCTCTCATAAGAAATAGTTAAAAATAATAATTATAGGTAAGATTCATTGATATAGGATCAATGGACGGTGTAAATTGTATCAGCTGTCACATTCGGGATTTAGGACAACATACATGGTCCGACATTCATGTAAAACTTGTAACGTGGTGGACCACCTACTTTATATCTTATGATTAATTCACAAGTAATGCTAAGCTGATTAATTTTTCAGACTAAATTTTAAGAGAAATGTTAAGTAAATTTGCAAAAGTGAAAGTCATTATAGACTCTCTTTTACTTCATATTTTTTTGCCCAATATTTGATAATATTGGCACGAGAATTAACGTTAAATTATGAGGTGATAGAGAGTTCATAGAGAGTCCTACTTTGAAAGAGTTTCCTAAGTATTTCTCAATTGGTAAATTATATGTTGTGTCAGCAATAGTAAATAAACACGTTAATCACACTTAAATAATAATTAATCGTCAACAATCACTTCATATAGTTTACAAAATTTGATTTAAATAACCAGTCTTTCTAAAATTACCTTTAATTCATTAGCTAGCTCACTTTCCACTCATTTGTTTCATTTTACTTTTTTGCTTCAGATGATTATATATCCACCTTAATTTGTTCTCTTTTAACAGATTTCTTAAAAGTAACCCTTGATGGTTGGCTGAAATTTCATGATATTTGGACAATAAATACACTAGAGTTTTTTAAATATACAAGTGATGTAAACTCGTTTAAATTATGAAAAAGGAGTTCGAACTCGTGTGGAAAGAAAATCACACCACTCAAATTAATTTGTCTAAGATGGAGGCTGCATAATATAAACCTAATATTATTAGAAATGCATTTTTGTTTAAATATTGTAGGATGCATGCATCATTGAATAAAGTTAATTATCCCATGTGGATTCATCAATATAAAAATATTTGCTAGTGTGGAAGGGAACTAGGGTATTATTACAAAGGCCGAGCAACGTGGTTTATTGTTAATTCATATACTTAATTATGGTGAACCTGCGCTCTCCACTCTCCATGCATATGATGTCATATTATATATGTGGGATATACATAATGAAAATGAGTCTCACATTGATGAAAGAAAAGACTTTATATGCGCTTGTAAGTAATTGAGATTCTCCCTATATTACCATTTAGTTTTATAGTGGAACCTCAACTTCTACAATACTGCATTATACATGTGCTTAATTTGACCTATATTGAAAATATGAAGTATATCCCTTGGAATTCAATTTTCATTAACTAAAACCCACAATTGTAAAATTTTATAATAAAAACTCAATGACTAGGCTCCAACTAAGCAATATCCATAATTAAGTATGATTTAGCAAAATTGGTATTTTTGGACGTCTAAATTACCCCTAATATCATTGACTTTGGGTCTATTACTTGTTATCTACATTTATTTTATATTATTTCATTCAATTACACGTTTTAAAACGTTTATGCAGATTTGGAAAAGAAAAATTTTAGTGTCATGATTTCCAATGCATATTAATAACAAAAATTACATGATATTAGAGTTTTGATTCCTTATATAGTTGTTTTCACATTTATGTAAAATGAGCATTTTTTTTCCTTTTCAAATAATTGTAACAGGTAAATTAGTATTTTTCACAGATATACAAATGTTATTTTAGTCAAAATTACCAATAATAATATCAAAACGCACCTAAAATATGTAATAATACATGTAAAATAATTTACCTACAGAATAAATGAATGTTGATTGATTGCAAACAACACATAATAAAAAAAAATGTGCCTAGTATATGTAATAATACATGCAAAATAGTTTACCTACAAAATAAAAGGATGTTTTTAGCCAATTGATTCAAAGTTAATTAATTACCTATATTCTACTTAAAAATATAGGTAATTTATTTCACACAGATATAATAATAACAAAATGTGCCTAATGTATACATGCAAAATAATTTACCATACCTACAATGATTGTCAAACAAATATAAGAAATGGATGGTAAGACAAGTATAAAGTAGATACTTTTGTAATAATAAAGCACTTATGTGCCATAATTATGGTGGATAATTAAATTCATCAACATAATTAGGGTGTTGTGGCACAATTGTAAATATTTTGAAAATAATAGGTATTTATTTGTTTACATGGTAGTTTATTTCAAATTTGGGTTTTATTTGGATGTTTAAAACGAGATAGATTTTTGTCAAGAAAATAAGTATTGCATGGGCTTATATCTAAAGAACCCTATAAATAAGTACAGATACTTAAGTAATTTTGTAGATCTCTCTCTGCAAATAATCAAAACGAGAAATAGCGTAACAAAGAAAAACTTCAGCCTGCATACGTAGGGCTTGGAAGATCATAATTCCTACTATATATGTTGCTAGAAATCAAACCAACATTTTTATAACGGAAACTGTATGCGCATTCTCCTTAAACATCTCGATCAATAGAAAACTGGAGATGGTTTTACTTGTGTTAGTTTGATCATGAGCTGTTTAATAAGTTTCTTTTAGAGTTAATTAACTGGATAAGCAATATATATAATCTGCTCATCAGAGATCTTGCCAGGCTCCAAGCTAATGGAGGTCCTATGTATACTCCAGTCCAGATTATATTATGTAGCAAGCTAGAGAACAGAAGTAGGTCATCATATAGCTTGGCCTTGTGATGATCTAGCTATGGAAACTTCCTTTTCCTGCACATCATTATTGTACATATCAATAAGGACAATACTTGCATCATCATCTGTGATTGATACTTACAACTCTCGTACATGATGAGAACAAGTAGTCAGAGCAGCTCCACATACGACGCCTATATGGATTGTAAGTGAATTAAAGACCATAACGAAGAGGGAGTGTGCAGAAAGAGCTCCACATACGGGGACAATGAACATATGATGCCTCAGTGTTTTTTTTTTTTTGGGGGGGGGGGGGGGGGGGGGGGGCGGCGCGGGGGAGGGGGGATGGGGATAATGAACATTCGTACATGATGAGTACAAGTAGGCAGAGCAGCTCCACATACGAGGCCTATATGGATTGTAAGTGAATTAAAGACCATAACTAAGAGGGAGTGTGCAGAAAGAGCTCCACATACGGGGACAATGAACATATGATGCCTCAGTGTTTTCTTTGTGTGTAGAATATCTAGGGCCGACCTGTCTTCAATGAGGAAAGCTTAAAGGTAGGTTATTAGTTATATCTTTAGTTCATGATTGAACTGCACGTGGAGTGGATGTGGGCCTCGTCAATTTAATAAAGAACATCTCGTCAATTGTGAATAAAAGTCCACATGTCAGCTCTAGAATTTTCTGAATTATTTTTTGCTCCACACCAGTTACTTACCATATTGGCCTGTTTATGCCAGCCAAGACCAGAGTGCTTGTATCGTGTCATCCACGGGCTTTGCTTGGGTCATTGAAAACAAATTAAATCAGCTATTATACATTTAGCCATACGGGAAATAAAGATAAACAATAAGCTCATCTGTATACTCAATTGTAGTTAAAAGTAGGGTTGAGAAGATTATACTTGATCCAACTTTGTGATCAATTATAAGTCCTTGTGACTAAATTAGGAACTGTTATTGTACATTCCAATATAGTCAGTTTATAAAATTCAGTAGTAGCATTCAGTTATTTGAGAGAGAAGGAGAGATCAGACCCGGATACCAGGTGCTGCCTGGGCTGGTGTACGCCATGTTCGGTGAAGATAGTATATGGGTGTGGCAGTAATGGGGACAATTAGAAAACTGACAGATCGAGACAATTTGAAGAGAGGGTTGGAGATCGATTGGGGTGTCACATTCCATGCAAAACCTTGTCAAGCGAACAGTCCCTTGCATAACCCTCATATTCATTGTCAGATCAACCTTGCATTTGCATACCCTTAATTAGCTAATATACAATAAGCCATTTTCTAGTTACCTTCTCAAATTTTAAGGTAGAGAGGGAATCGATCAAGTTATTTGAACTGTAGTATGGTAAATTACTTAACTGTATGGAGGAGGAGACCTAGAGTTCATATTTTCCAACATCACCTTATTTTCACCTTGCCATTGACCCTCGATCATGGAAAAGGGCCAAAACTAATTGATTGCATCACTCTAGCCATCTATATGTGCTAGAATCTTAACCTTGCCTTCAACGTTAATTAGCAGTCCATATTTCAGTTGTGTAAAAATATGCTACGCTCCATATGTCATAAGAAAGACAATATAACCCATTAATTCAATTATATATTGTTTAAGATGAAGTAAATACAGACATATTCCTATTAAAACTAGCTTATACACAAATATATGGTTTAACTCGTGAGTATTCCTCTCTAAATTACTTATCACGATTTGTAGCAAAAGTCTTTGTTGGTAACTCCGTTATAATATCCATCCAGTAGTTTACCTTTTAAACTCTTTATTTTGGATGAAATTTATAATAGTGTTACTCAAATGGACCATTGCTCTATATTGTGACAAGTTCAAGGGCCAATACTCATGACCTTTTAGTTCATGAACCAAAATTTCAATTAGACTAAAGTTGATAACATTAGAGGGTGAAATTGAATGGATATTCTATCACTCTAGCTATATATCTACATATATATGTACCCAACTAGCGTTTTGGAAGTCTCACTGTACCTGAAATTCACATGCAAAGCTGTACATCTACCAAACAACACATAAAATGCACACATGTAATTCATGCAAATCATATTATTAGTCAATTTGTTCGCCTCACAAAATCATGGAGGGTGGGCACATTTTCCAGGTAAGATTATGTATGAGAAAACCCAAAACCAATTATAGTAATTAATCAATTAAGTTGATCGACACATAAACAAATCTGGTTACTCACGAAAGAAAAAAAGAAAGTGGTCCTGGAAGCTGAATATTCTCTAATCCTATAACTATGCAAGACAATTCGAGCGAGGGTTTTTATATATATTTCAAGGTCGAACAGACAACGAAAAAAAGGGCAATCCAAGAAAGGGCTGCTCGCATGACAAGCACAGCATGGAAAGTACTCACCCATGTATAAAAATAGCATAGAATCTCTTCCTTCAGATTCTGCACGGCTGGAAATTTATATCCATCTGGTGCAAAATTGTTGTACTCAGAATATGTATGGTACTTATAACGTAACCAAATTAAGTAAAACACAAATAGCAGAACGCAGACGATAATAAAAAGAAGAGCAAGTAGTACCTCTGATCTGGCAGAGAGGATGTGTGCTAGCCTAGCCTGGTTTTGTCACAAGCATCAGGGGCTTAATTTATAGAGAGATGATGATATATTAATTGATCAAATATGAAAATAATAAATAAATATCTGATGAGAGGGGTTGAAGCGTGTGAAAGTGGGGACATATGGGATTGAGCTACATTTGACACGTGACAGAGGGGATTTGACTTTGACTCACGGGTGACACATTGCGCATGAAGAAATTAGGGAAGTGAATGGTATGGTGCATGTCACGTGCCTCTCATTCTTAACTTCCCCTCTACCTCCTCTCTCTCTCTCTCTCTCTCTCCCCTTCTCGTCTACTCAAATTCAAACATGTAAAGAAATATGCAGCACACAAAAAAAATTCCCCTTTTTCCCTTTATCTTAATTTTTTCCTTTTAAGTTCATTTTACTTGTTTTTGGCTTACGGTGTATCTTATTTCTGATTGGTGTTGAATGGCCAGAAGTAACTAGTCAGAACCTTACTTATAGAGTAAACAAGCCGGATATGCTAGTGGGATTATGTAATTAACACCCAACAAAGAGAAACAGAGAGAGAGAGAGAGAGAGCATTAATAAAGAAAGAAAACAAGACGACCATGATGGAGGTTAGCTGTGCTCGTGTGATTCTGAAATGTCGATAGAATCCGAGGTCGAATACTTGATGTGCTTGTCCAACCTCTCACATGATATCACGTCTTATCTACCAATAAACTCAAAACTCTCATTTTGTGTTGAAGTTTCATATCTTAGCATAATTAGCGCTTTTTTGTATTTAGTTTAGTGCTTTAAATTAGACATCTCTTTCACAGTTAATCTTTTAACAAAATATAGCAACACACCAACACACGGACACTGAGATTAATGGTGTTGAAGACATCATTTGTTACCTCAAAAGTACTAGGGATTGGGCTTATTCTATCCCTAAGCAACTCAAAATAGAGACCACCCCCTTGGTTTTTTGAAAGGGTAATGCTAAAGAGACCAAATTTTTAAACTAAATTTTGTAAACCAAATGATAAGGTTGTTGATGATTGGTTTATTACTTAAGTGTTGATTAATATGTATATTTCTTGTTGGTGACACATCATTTGGTTTGCAAATTTAGTTTATAAATTTGGTCTCCCTAACATTATTCTTTTCAAAATTATGTTTGCTTTGTTGGATATGCTGACGCAAGTTATTTATATGACTTGCACAAGGCATGTTTTCAAACTAGTCATGTCTTTAACGTTGGAAACATCACAATATCTTTCAAGTTAACCAAACAAACCTTAGTTGCGACTTCTTCAAACCTTTTTGAAATTCTAACCCTTCACGAGGTCACAGTGAATTTTTCTGGCTGAGAGCTGTTGTTGAGTATATTCAGAACACTTGCTGACTTCCTTCCGTCATTGATGTACATACAATGATCTATGAAGACAATGCCGCTTGTATCGACCAAACCAAAAAGGGATACATCAAAGAAGACAACCCAAACATATTGTGTTGAAGTTCTTCTTCTCCCATCAGTAGTAAGAGCATCATAAATTGAAGTCAAGCATATATGTTCCCAAAACAACCTTGCCAACTACTTTACCAAGTCATTACCGAAGTCTACTTTTCAAAAGTTTGTTCAGTGAATTGGCATAAGTGAATTGTCTGATTTGCAACGCTTGTAATTCTCAAGGAGAGTTTTGTCAAACTCAGGAGAGTATTCTGAAACATACTTAATTTACCTTAGTGCACTCTTTTCCCTATGATCAAGATTCTTTTACCCCATTGAGTTTTTGTTGCCTGACCAAGTTTTGACGAGGCACCTATTTACCCTTGTGGGTGTTTTACTTGCATCTAGAAGACTTTAGTTTTGACTTATTGCAGTTACTCACTTTTCTTCTTAGATTATATGTTTTGTCCCACATTGCGTTTTACCATAATCAAATTTTGTGAGATTTACTCAGGTGCAGTTCTCTATTTGAGACTCACGTATTCTATATAAATGCAAGCAAGGTAACTTCATCAACTACTGTAATGTCCTACCTAAAGAGCTAATACTACTATTTAAGTATTTGAGAAATGCTAAAGGGACTCTTTCAAAAGTGAACTCTTCATAGACTCTCTGCCACCTCACATTTTAAACGTCAATTCCCGTGCCAATATTATAATACATTGTGCCAAAAATATGAGGTGACAGAGAGTCTAGAGCCTCACTTTTGAGAGAGTCTCCTCAACGTTTCTCCGAGTACTCAAGGGAAAGTGTTCTAATTAATATTTGATGTTATGTGTTTGTGTAAATACTAGGTAGAGTTATGATAGGATTCTTATGTAATATAGGTGATTCTTTCCCGTTAGACTTTGTGTTTTTTGTGAGCAATTTTTTCTCTTCCTATTGTTTAACACACAAAAAAAATACATTACAATTTTCCTAAACTTTTTTTCTTCCACCCCTCACTAAAATAGGCAACAACAACTAGCTTATTATTCTGTCCCCTTTTTTTGGGTATCCACGCACATGCAATTTATAGTTGGTTGGTTATATCTTGGTCATTTTGTGAGTTAATTAGATTGGGCCAAGTCATTTCTGAAAGGTCCAATAGAAGCCAATTCATGTCCTAATACAAATGGCCCACACAGTGATTAGTTAATTTTTGGGCTGGATCAAGGTTGCCAGACCAGATAAACAATATGGTATTGGGCTTGTAAAAAATTTGTGATATTTGGATTTGGACTTGCTGAATGCACCCAAATATGCCCAATTCATTTTTTTTTTTCTTTAGCTAAAACTGACAGATTATATTGGAGCATCTCCAATCATGTTTTATTTTTAAGTTAAATTTTAGCTAAAAAATTAAGAAGTTATTTTACAAACTCCTTATAAAATTTAAACTCCGATCATACTCTCTATTTTAGGAAGTCATGATAATTGTGATTTGTGAACTATAGGATTAAAATTTTTATTAAATTTTTTTTTTTGTCAAACGATATATAGACTTTGTTAGATTAGCCACCGACAGAGTTCGAACTCATACCCTCATGCAAGGTCTCAACTCTATTCCACCACTGTGGTAAATGACCACTTATTTTTATTTAAAATTTATTAAAATTGTATTTTAAGCGGAGGGAGAAGAGTTCAAAACTATTACACTAACTTAAGGGAGGGGGAGTTTCGAACCCAAGACACATGGATAGGAACCCAACACCCTTATCCACTAGGATATTGGACTCCCTTCATGTTATTAAAATTGTAATAATTAATGCTAGGAGCTCCTTTCTCATTCACTAGATTTAGACCATCTCTAACCGACTCGCCCAAATAGTCATAGGGCTAAAAATAGCCCGTTTTGACACAAAAACCATCTCAAACCGAGGGTTAGGCCAAAAAGCTCGTGGTCCCCATGTAGCCAAAAATGGGGGAATTGGCCAAAGGGCTGGCCAAGAGCAGCCAACCCACCAGCTCTATAGCCCAGCCTTTCAGTGCCAGAATGTCAAGCTTGACATTTTGCCAGCTCTCCAGCACCAGAATGTCAAACTTGACATTTTGCCAGCCTTCTAGCGCCAAAATGTCAAGCTTGACATTTTGCCAGCTTTCCAGCTCAGCCCATTTGAATGCCAACAACTACTTAATGTCAGCTAGCAAAGCTAGCTGACGTCATGCTGCCGTTAGGTTACCGTTGGAATTTGAATTTTTTTTTTTTTGACGATTTTTTTTATTTACTTTTTTTTTTCCTATAAATACCTAAACCATTCATACACCATTTCTCACATACTTTTCACCATTCCATACTATTTTACCTCATTTTATTTCAATTCTTCACATTCTATTCTCTTACATCTTCCAATAATATTTCCTTTAATTTTTTCAATAATTTTCAAATGGCTACATTTGCAATGAAAGGAAAGGTTTGGACCCAAAAAGAAGATGAAGCTCTTTGCAGGGCTTATTGATGGGTCTCGGAAGATAGTGTCAAGGGTCGTTCTTAAACAAGTGAAGGCGTTTGGAGGTGTGTGAATTCTACCCCAATATCCAGCCAATTTATTAACATTGGAAGCTAAAGATAAGAAGTGTCACGTAAATAAGAATCCTATCTAAAATTTGCACAACCAATTATATCTCAACACATGGCACTTGAAATCCTAAATGAAAAATTATTAAGATAACATAAGATAAGAAATCTGGAGAGTTACTCACTTTAGCGGCACGTGTCACTCGAAATCCAATCCGAAAAATTATTAAGATTACATAAAGATAAGAAATTTGGAGAGTTACTCACGTTAGCAACACATGTCACTCGAAATCATATCCAAAAAATTATTGAGATTATATAAAAATAAGAAATCCGGAGGCTTATTCATTTGGCGACAAGTAGCACTTAAAATATGTCTGAAAACCTTATTTTAATATGGTAGTTTAATTTAAGTAACCATATTAATTCAATTAAAATAATAAATTATGTTTGGCCTATGGCCCTTTGGCCCCTTCGGTTGGAGATGGTTTTTTATCAAAGGGCTATGTTTGGCCTATGGCCTCCTCGGTTGGAGATGGTATAAAATATAGCATGACACTGTTCATTAAAATATAATTTCTTGCATAGCTATAAGGCTAAAGGGAGCCTTTTGGCTCTCCTTCGGTTGGAGATGCCCTAAGGAGCTCCTAGAGGTTTTGCCATCTTAGAGCATAATAGAGATGTGATTGGAGATGAATTTTTCCAAACTTCTCCCTATATTTTTGTTAGGAGCCCATTTAAGAAGCCCATTGGAGTTGCTGTGGGTACTAATTTACTACCAATACCATGCATATAGAAACTTTTTTTTAACATTATAAGATAAATATATATAAATAATGCTAGAGTCATCACTTACCACCAAAATTATTCACAAATGATGCGTTTGCGCAATTGTTAGTAATAAATAAATTTTAAATCACCCAGGATTTTTTTTTTTTCTGAAAAATATGTACATATCTAAATTTACATTAATCAAGAACTGATGCATTATATAATGAATAAATTTAGTGTCTCTAGTGATACGAATGCCTCTTTTTTTTTTAATCAAGTATGCGTGGTATACAGATTGATAAACTGTATGTGTGCTTCCAAGAAGTAAAACTACAAGAAGATATTAAACAAGGAGCTCGAATTTTTCCCTGTATTTTCTATGGAATTCCAATAACCTTCTGGGAACTGGAACACTATATTCATGTTCTAATCCAACTCTGCAAATATCAACACTAATTTCCCAGAAAAGAAATGAAAATAATGAGGAAGAAACATAACTGTGCGTTGAGTTATATCAAATTATCAATCTTCCATGGTCATGAAAACAAATAAAAGAAAATAAGAGAAGTCCCGTTTCTGCTTCTGCTTCTTCTAGGGTTAACTTATATTACGGGCACATGACATAATCATCGTGATTATAAGAGAGCTCGGTGTCCCGGAATGGGCTGAGCTTGTTATGGCATGGCGACGGTCCAGAAGGAGGCACGAGGCCTCTCGGAAGCATGCCTTGAATCGATCTTTTAAACTCATCGACTTCAACTTCCTTCAAAACTCTGCTGCAGCTTCCCATTGATGTCATTCTCAAAAGCAGAAGCAGAAAAATAACATAAGTGATTAACAAGCTCTTTGGAGGAGATGACATTACGATCAGCATGCTCATTTCTAATATATATTTTTATTTATATAGAAAGAATTATAGGGATGATAAGAGAAGTTGAGTGCCGTCTGTATTGGACTGGGTACTGTTAGAATCTTTGACATAAGGGGATTTAAAAAAACTAATTAATAGGACTATTTGAATGTTATTTAATTTTGTTGTTGGTAGAGTTTCAACGCCAATGAAACAAGGGTGCTCTCAACTGTTGAATTGTGTATGTGTTGTTTTTGAATGCCGTAGATATGATTGTCAAAAGGTTGAACAAACGCAATAGCAGCCATTTTGGAAAACACAGAAATTAAACAATATTGAAGTTTAAATTGTAACAACACCTTTTTTTATTCAAACGAAAACTCATCCCTATCAAGTAATTTTTAGTTTGATAGTCATACCGCCTATTGTTATGAAATCTCAACCTGTGCAACTGACCACCATCTCAATTAATTTTTATGCGTTTAAGAATTAAAAAATGACGTCTAAACCTGCCTAGGTTAGGTGCATACCTAGACTCGTCTAAGTCGAGACTCTTTATATTCCTGTTCTCCATATTTTCAATATGTTCTAATACTTTATAATCTATATACATCATTCTATTTTGCAATTTATGTATCTCTAGAGTTTAAGTCTTCAAGACTTCATGATTCTTGCTCTTCTACTAGGTCAAGGAACTTGATATTCAAGTTACCTGAGAGCCAGGTAATATTAATGACATTCAATAAGGTTTTACAATATCAGTATTATCATCCACTTATATAATACGTGAATTAGTAATACAACGTGACTGTTTCACGGTCACACTTGATATGTTTTTCCTTTGCAAGGCACAAATGTGAAATGAAAGGGAGGCATTATAAGATTAAAAGATGCTCTCCAAATTATAATAGTATGGAAATTCTTTGAAATAATGTTTGACTTGCTATGCTTTGCAGTAGAGACAAAATCATAACCAACTCTACACATGGGTTTGTATGAAAACAGCTCCATATAGAAAAACGTGACAATTAATTGTATGAAGCAAACTATGAACGGCTTCTTTGGCAGGGTTCCAAGAAAGTGCCTGCAAATTAACAATGTCCTCATTCGGATATTGCTATTTTTTGCCCAAAAAAATCATGAGAAATCGCTATCATCCACGAGTTAGACAGACATTATGGAGATTTGATACAAATATTGGTTAATTAAGCAAGATATTTAGGGTGCGTTTGTTTCACCTTCTTAGGAAGGATTGGCTTAAGTAGGACTATAATATTGTGTTTGGTGTGTCCTCGGAATAAAATAAGTGGGACTCGCCTCGACTACGAGGCCTTCTGGGGTTCGCTAAAGCAGGCTACCTAATCCCAAGCTTTCGCTTGGTATTAAGCGACTAGAAAGGAAGGCCAACATCCAATCCCCAAGTTTTGCTCATTGACATCCGGTCCCCGCTTCTTCTGCGGCGCCGTCACCAGGCGTCGCGTGGTGCTTGCTCTTTCGTGGCCCAAGTCGTGCGCCGGGGGGGGGGGGGGGTGGGGGACAACTGCAACTCACAGTCGAAGCGACGCTGCTGTCGGTGGACGTTACGGCCAAAATCGACGTGTCGGTGGAGAACCTGCCGGCGCTGCAAGTCGAGAAGCGAATTTCAAGTCCCCAGTTGAAAAATTGCATTGAATTTGAAGAACTCAAATGAGCGAAAAGTCTTCGAGTTCTGTGGAAATTTCAGTGCTTTCTCTCTCTCTTTTCTAGAAAGCAAATGTTTGGCTTTTTGCTGCCCTGAGAAATTTGCAGGTTGGGTTGGATATTAAAATTGGGGAAAACGAAAAGGGGTTGAGTTTTTGGGGCATATTTGACAATTTGAGGGGGGAGGGGGAGAGAGGAGTGGATGGGTAATTTGGAAAATGAGGAAAGATTGAAAATCAATGGAAAGGTGAGTTTGAAAGTTCGAAAAATCAATGTGATTTTTATCTGGCTTCTTCTAATTCATATGAGTGGTAATTGAATAGAAAGTTGAGTTCCCAATTGAAAAATTCCAAGGGTTTTCAGCTGGATTTTTGGGTTCCATTGATTTATTGGAATGTAAAATTTGAAGGTTCAAATCACGTTTTTGAGAGATCGTAAAATTTGGTTGCTAGGTGTAGTTGGACTCTATAGAAAATTTTGGTGTTGGGTTCAATTTCGTTCAATTTCTTTGCATTAGAAAATTTTGGAGAAAGTTTTGTTAACAAAAACTTCGTTTTCCTTTTTGTCCTTATTCTTATTTTGCTTCTTAGTCTGATTCTGCACCAAACACTTCACTAAGTCAGTTAGTCTAAGCCAGTCAAGCTTAGTCTATAAAGCTAGTCCAGTCCGAAATAATCCGGTGCAACAAACGCACCCTTACTAAATTAAACCATGTGCCTGGTGCAGTGCAGCCTATTATTTTTGGACTTGTGAATTGAGAACCTACAAACTATCTAGTTAAAAATTAAAATGCAATTATGAGGTAGAGTTTCAAGATAAAAGGAGTAGAGAAAGACTTATGAAAACTTGAAAATAAGACTTTAAAAAAGATACGGAGTATTTAGAGCTAACAAAAAATTGAATACAATGATATTCTAAAATTTATACAACCGACTTACTTAATGAAATTATTGATGTTGTAGAATCAATGTAGATCAATTTCCTAATAAAAACACTCTGACATTTTATCAAACTGTCAAACACGTTTCAAGTTATTCTTTCTTACTTAAATTCGAGTAAATGGTTGCACAAGTACGCTGAGGACACTACTCATTATGTTGAATCATTGCAACTTGACTTTCGAGTTTGGATACCCCCCACCGTCCTCCAAAGAAAAGATTGCTACTTTTTTACTTTGACAACCAAGGATTGCTTTTTTACTTTGACAACCAAGGATTGCAACTTGACAATCCAATGATACCAAAGTTGCAAACTTTCTAGACTCATCTTGTCTGTTTTTTTTGACAAAGCTTTTTATACAAAACGATATTAAGTTACAATATCTCCTTTTTATTTTATTTTATATTTTATTACTCGTTTAAGTGGTTTTTTTCGGTGTAATGATGTTCGTTACATAAATGATCAGTTATTTAAGCGAAAAATTTTATATTTGAATTTCGAAACGTGAAAGGTGAATTCTGCCCCTTATTCATTTACTTCTAAGGATATGGTATATTAAAATAGAAAAACAATGATAATTGAAAGAAAAAAAAATGCGTGCCCACTAGGTGTAGAAAAAGGTATGTAGGCTAAAAATTATATTTGTTATTGATACATGAATGTGGAAAAATGGAAGAGAATGCAAATGGAAGAGAATGCTTATGGAAGAGAATGCAAATGGAAGAGAATGCTTATTTTTTCATTATCTTTCTCTACAAGATTACAAGGATATATATACATGATACAAATGTGTAGGTAGGACAAGGTAGCCGTCCTAGTGTGTAGGTAGGACAAGGTAGGACGGCTGTAGGACGGCTAGTGTGTAGGTAGGACAAGGTAGGACGGCTGTAGGACGGCTTGACGGCTGTAGGACGGCTTATTCTTCCAATAATAATATTATATACAATTACACAAGGACTCCAACCATATTCCTTATTTGTCTAACACTCCCCCTCAAGTTGGAGAGTGGATGTCAAGAACTCCCAACTTGCGTAACATACCCGAAAACTTTTCTTTCCCAAGAGGTTTGGTAAACAAGTCTGCCAACTGTTGTGCCGTACCCACATGCTTGGTTTTTATTGTGCCATCTACAATCTTATCTCGTATAAAGTGACAATCCATCTCAATGTGACGAGTTCGTTCATGAAAAACAGGATTGGCAGCTATATGTAACGCTGCTTGATTATCACAAAATAAAATGGAAGGACCATCCAAAGGAATGTTCAAATCCTTCAACAAAAAACGAAGCCAAACTATCTCGCAACAAGCACCTGCCATGGCCCTATATTCCGCCTCTGCTGAAGAGAGGGAAACGGTTTTCTGTCGTTTCGTCCGCCAAGAAATCAAAGAACCGCCCAATAATACACAATACCCAGTAGTCGAACGGCGAGTGATAGGGCAACCTGCCCAATCAGAATCACAAAACGCAGTTAACTTGGTCTGGTTGTCAGAACGAAATAATAAACCTTGACCTGGAGTAGCCTTCAAATAACGAACAATACGAAGCGCAGCATCCATATGAGATATCCTTGGCTCGTGCATAAAACGGCTTAGAACATGCACAGAATAGGTGATATCCGGCCGAGTGATAGTGAGATATATTAACCGACCTACTAATCGTCGATACTTTTCAGGATCCTTGAGAAGTTCTCCTTTATCAGATAATTTTGTGTCATCCATAGGAAAAGCAATGGGTCGTGCTCCCAAAAAACCATAGTCCTTGAGAATCTCTAATGCATACTTGCGTTGAGAAATATAAATCCCTTGTTTGGAACGAGAAACCTCAATACCCAAAAAATATTTTAAATCACCAAGGTCTTTTATCCGAAAATGATCACGAAGAAAAGACTTCAGAGAATTAATGGCACTAGCATCATTGCCTGTAATCACAATATCATCCACATAAATGAGCAAAGCTGTGAAAGAAATACCAGACTTTTTAGTAAACAATGAATAGTCAGCTTTGGATTGTTGAAAACCAGCAGAAATGATGGCACTAGTGAATTTGGCAAACCATTGGCGAGAAGCCTGCTTAAGACCATAAAGTGACTTGTGAAGGCGACACACAAGATTCTCCCCCTGTCGCCGAAGACCAGGAGGAGGAGACATATAGATTTCTTCATGTAAGTCACCATGTAAGAAAGCATTATTAACATCAAGCTGATGAAGAGACCAAGACTGACTAGCAGCAAGAGCAAGAAGACAACGCACCGTAATCATCTTAGCAGTAGGAGAAAAAGTGTCATGATAATCAATACCTTCAGCCTGAGCAAAGCCTTTAGCAACCAAACGAGCTTTGTAGCGGTCAATAGAGCCGTCGGAATTGTGCTTGAGTTTGTACACCCACTTACAACCAATGGGAATTTTGCCAGGGGGCAAGGAAGTTAAAGTCCAAGTACCATTAGCATGTAAAGCTTGAAGCTCCTCAGTCATAGCACGTTGCCAATTGGGGTCAGTGGCAGCCTCGGCAAAGGAGGAAGGCTCCACAGTCCGACTGACAGAGTTAATGTAAGAAAAATGCCTGGGAGAGTAACGGTGATAAGAGAGAAAATTACAAAGTGGATATCGCGTACCTTGTGTAGAACCGGGTTGCGAAGTCGAAGATGGGTGGGATGGCAGAATCACCTGCGAGCAAACGTAGTCTTTTAAATAGGATGGAGGTTTATGGGCACGGGAAGAGGTGCGGGGAAGGGGAGGATTGGTAGGTAGTGGGGGGGTAGGGATGTCTGTGGGTAAAAGGGTGAAAGGTAAGGAAGTAGCGGGGGGGGGGGGGGGGGGAAGGAGGGATGCCGAGAGGGCAGGGGCATGGGGAGGAACGGGTAATGGGGTAGCAAGGGAATCTGTGGGAGGCGTGGAAGGGGAGGAAGGTGGAGGAGGGTGAGGCGTCGGGGCAGGAAGGGG
The DNA here is from genome assembly GCF_963583255.1 of Pyrus communis. Taxonomy (NCBI): domain Eukaryota; kingdom Viridiplantae; phylum Streptophyta; class Magnoliopsida; order Rosales; family Rosaceae; genus Pyrus; species Pyrus communis. The sequence continues at coordinate 1,685,199 of NC_084806.1, forward strand.
TGGGTTATATGTAAAGTCCAGAGGGGGTGGGATGGGTAGGGTAGGCGAAGAGGATGGAATAGGAGGGTGAGAAACGGCATAAAGGAAAGTACTTTCGTGAAAAATGACGTCTCGACTAGTGAAAATGCGGTGATTGTCGAGATCGTAAAGGGTATAGGCCTTTTGTCCATGAGGATAACCGAGAAAAATGCAACGATGAGCCCGAGGGGAAAATTTGGTGGTGGGAGTGACAGAGGTGGCATATGCCAGACAACCAAAGACGCGGAAGTGGTCATAAGATGGGGTTTTCGAAAAGAGAACCTCAAATGGGGATTTATGATGGAGAAGACGGGTAGGAAGACGATTGATGAGATAAGTAGCGGTAAGAACACATTCCCCCCAAAACTTGATAGGAAGATGGGATTGAAAACGAAGGGCGCGAGCGGTTTCAAGAAGATGACGATGTTTTCTTTCAACAACGCCATTTTGTTGGGGGTATAAACACAATAAGTTTGTAAAAGCACCTCATGATCAGAGAAAAAACTACGAAGAGATAAAAATTCACCACCATTGTCAGTACGAATGCATTGGATGGTAGTGCAGAATTGGGTAGTGACATAAGCAAAAAAATCCTTAATTAATTGTTGAGTGTCGGATTTATGTTTCATGAGGAAGACCCACGTAAAGCGAGAAAACTCATCAACAATGGTTAAGAAATAATTAGCACCAGAAAGAGAAGATTGACGATTCGGGCCCCAAATATCACAATGAATTAAAGCAAAAGGGAAAGTTGATGAAATTGAACTCAAAAGAAAAGGTTGACGAGTTTGTTTTGCCAACGGACAAACATCACAAATATGACTAGAATCAAAAGTGCAATTAAGAGAGCTAGATGCTAAAGCTTGCAAACGAGTGGATGAGAGGTGACCAAGACGCCTATGCCAGAGGGAGGAGGGGATGGTAATGATGTTGCAGAGAGGTTGACGGGTGGGGAGAGAAGAGGTAAGGGCCACAAGGTAATACAGATCGCCACGTCGCTTACCCACACCAATCATCGCCTTCGAAACCAAGTCCTGCAAAACACACCAAGAAGGAAAGAAGGTTATGGAACACGATAATCCATCTGTAAGTTTACCAACCGATAAAAGGTCCACTCGGAAATTAGGGACACATAAAACATCCTTCAAAGTAACTGAGGAATTTAAAGGAAGAGTGCCGGTAAAAGTAATGGGAGCGGAAGCACCACTAGGCAAAGAAACAGGCGGCAAATGTGAAGGAGAACGATTAACCAAACATGAAGCGGAAGAAGTAATATGACCCGTAGCACCACTGTCAAAAATCCATTGACCATGACGAGAGGTGACAGGTAACAAACCTTGGGCAAAATCAGTAGTGAGCACGGCATTGGCCTGAGGAGGGGTGGTGGTGTCACGTAGAGCAGCTAGAACACGGGAGTGCTGCTCGGCAGAGAGGTCAGGCATGGCAAGCTGCAAGTCATGCAAAGTGGGCTGGGTCCCGTGCACTTGGTGGGTCGCTGGAGTAGAAGAGGAGGCGGGGGCCTGGGTGCCTTGCACGTGATGGGCCTGGGTGAAATTATGGGGCCGGGAAGCAGAAAACCGTGGCTGCCTGGGAGGATTGGAAGGTGCATGGCTGCGGGAAGAACTGGAAGCAGTGGCACGGCGCGGTGGTCGCCACGGTTGGCCATGGAGGGGATGGCCAATGGGATAGCCATGAAGTTTATGCCAGGTGTCTCGTGTATGATAATCAAAATTGCAGTAGGTGCAGTGGAGGGGACGACAAGCAGAGGAGGGACGGGACGGGCCACGAACAGCCATGGGAACGGCAGAGAAAGCTGCAGAAAAAAAAAATTAGGGCTAGGGTTATAAACCTGCTCTGTATACCATGTAGAAAAAGGTATGTAGGCTAAAAATTATATTTGTTATTGATACATGAATGTGGAAAAATGGAAGAGAATGCTTATGGAAGAGAATGCTTATTTTTTCATTATCTTTCTCTACAAGATTACAAGGATATATATACATGATACAAATGTGTAGGTAGGACAAGGTAGCCGTCCTAGTGTGTAGGTAGGACAAGGTAGGACGGCTGTAGGACGGTTTGACGGCTGTAGGACGGCTAGTGTGTAGGTAGGACAAGGTAGGACGGCTGTAGGACGGCTTGACGGCTGTAGGACGGCTTGACGGCTGTAGGACGGCTAGTGTGTAGGTAGGACAAGGTAGGACGGCTGTAGGACGGCTTATTCTTCTAATAATAATATTATATACAATTACACAAGAACTCCAACCATATTCCTTATTTGTCTAACACTAGGATACTCTTTAGTTACGGGCTTGATTTCGGGTTTGTGAATTGTGATAAGTTGGGTGATGAGTTGGTATTGATTTTAAGGAAGTTTAAGGAGATGGATTGCTCCTCTCGTTGTTTCTCTCTCTAAAACTCGGCCGCAACTGGTTCGATTCTCCACCCTCCTCCCCTCTTCTTCCGCCTTCGATCGCCAGTCAGGTATAGCACTAACCTCCAACCCACCATACTTTCGATACTCTTTGTTTCCTTTTCTCGTTTTATGAATGTTTCTCGTGCGCAAATTAATGGAACCCATCACTCAATTTTTTGTGTTTTCATGGTTTTGTCTGTTTTTGCTTTAAAGTTTATAGCTTTAGTTCACGCTGTATTGTGGAATTATATGATGTGTGTTGTTTAAATTTGATTTTGACATCATCAAATTCCGGGCATTTCGGGGGTTGTGAATTGTGATAAGTTGAGTGATGAGTTGGTATTGATTTTAAGGAAGTTTAAGGAGATGGGTTGCTCCTCTCGTTGTTTCTCTCTCCAAAACTCGTCCGCAACTGGTACGATTCTCCACCCTCCTCCCCTCTGCTTCCGCCTTCGATCGCCAGTCAGGTATAGCACTAACCTCCACCCCACCATACTTTCGATACTCTTTGTTTCCTTTTCTCGTTTTATGAATGTTTCTCGTGCGCAAATTAATGGAACCCATCACTCAATTTTTTGTGTTTTCATGGTTTTTGTCTAAAGTTTATAGCTTTAGTTCACGCTGTATTGTGGAATTATATGATGTGTGTTGTTTAAATTTGATTTTGACATCATCAAATTCCGGGCATTTCTCAGTTGCATTACTTGTGGCTTTATGATTTTTGGGTCGTAGGTTGTATGTTTATCTCTTCCAGTTTAACAAAATTGGTGTTGCTCTGCCCATTTGCCGTTCATGGTTACTCCATTTTGTAGTGTTGTAGTAGATTTCAGAGTCAGTAGATTGCGTTTTTGTTCTTGTTAAGAGAAAGTCAATTGAATATGCTTTTGACAAAGAAAGAAAGTAGAATATGCTTTTGACAAATTTTCCGGTAGCGATGTCAACTACGACTAGTCTAGTCTCTATCTAATGGTCATTAACTTCCTGATGAGTTTATGATGAATAATGTAATCCGTGAAACCTTTTGCCATGCTCAGGATGAGCGCAAAAGTAACTTCTTTCCTCACATTAATGCGTAACATGAATCTGGGAAAGAAACTGTGTGGTTTTGTCAGAAATCTTAATTCTGTTCGTAAGTTACATTTCTCCCAATTCCATGATGAAAGTTCAGGTTTTGTTAATGTTCATAGTTGATTACATATTAGACAGATGATGTGCAATGGTTTTGACCTGTCTGGACCCGTGCAGGAAGATTATTAGAATGTCAGCAACTCAAACAGAAAATCCCAGAATATCATTTGAATCCTTGCCAATACAACCTCCTTCACATCCGACCTATGATTTGTGGGGTGTCATCAAGTCAGCCATTGCTGAGGATGCTGGGGATCAAGGTTTGAAATTTTTCTTCATTTCTAAGAACCTATTTCAAGTGGTTTTAGTACTGAGATCCAATTGCTCTGTCCAATTTTCGAATGGCGAGTGTAGGATTTCCCTCACTTTCAAAAGATATTATTTAGCAAGATTGTTGTTTCAATTGTAGGTGATGTGACATGTTTAGCTACCATTCCATCTCATATGGAAGTAGAAGCCCATTTCTTGGCAAAGGAGAATGGTATAATTGCTGGAATTGCACTTGCAGAGATGGTATTTTATGAAGTTGATCCATCTTTGAAGGTATAAAAGCACTGCATTTTGTGTACTCAACAGTTTTTGTTCTTTTCATCCTTCCATTATTGATTTACATTTCAATACAGGTTGAGTGGTCTCAAAAGGACGGAGACTCTGTACATAAAGGCCTAGGTTTTGGAAAAGTTTATGGTAATTCAGAATCTGAAGAAATTTTAGGAGCTTTTGAGAATTCCTTGAAAATTTAACAAATTGATATGCAGGACGGGCACACAGTATTGTTGTAGCTGAGAGGGTAGCTCTGAATTTCATGCAGAGGATGAGCGGAGTAGCAACTTTAACTAAGGTAATATTTTGTTTCCTTTTATGTTTTGTGCCAGCTTTGAATCTGTAATATTAGAGAACATAACAGGTATATACCATTGCAAAAGGGAGGCTCAATTTTTTCAATGTGGATCGTGATGGTAGTGGAGTAAAGCTTCCCTGTTATGGAGTCCTCCGTATCATAAGATTAAAACACTGTATAATAACGCAACTACTTAGTTGTGTCTAAATCTTTAAAAGAGGGTCATTGTTTTCTTTCACTTGGTTGTTACTGATATATGTCTCCAACTTGCTAATAATGGAGCGCTGACCACTTTGAGAAACTGCAAAGGAAATCGACAACAGAAATCAAAGTGGATAGTAGATGAGAGAGAAAAAGTATTTGAGTCATGTTATGCCTATTATATGTGTATTAATATGGCATCTTTTGTTGGCTGTGTAAAGGGACGATTTTTAATCAGTGTTTCATGCAGGCAATGGCAGATCTTGCAAGTCCTGCATGTATTTTGGAGACGAGAAAAACTGCTCCGGGTTTACGTTTGGTGGACAAGTGGGCGGTGTGGATCCTTGCTTATTCTACAAACCAACACACACAGACACACACATAAGCACGTTCTTGTCAGTTGTATATTAATTTTTGCTTGACCTTAAAAAAAAAAAAAAAAAAAAAAAAAAATCTCTTGCCCCAGGTACTGATTGGTGGAGGACAGAATCACAGAATGGGTTTATTTGATATGGTAATGATAAAAGATAATCATATATCAATTGCCGGAGGCATCACAAATGCCCTGAAATCTGTAGACCTGTATCTAGAGCAAGGGAATCTTCAGATGGATGTTGAGGTAATTTTTGCAACTCATCACATAGTTTCACTATCTTGCTTCTATCACTATTCATGACATCCCTAGTTATTTCTGAGTTTTTCACTGACATTCTGTGTGATTTAAGTTTGATATGTCCTGCATCAATCTGTTACAAAATCCTTCGCTCTCTCTCTCTCTCTCTCTCTCTCTCTAATATCTCTTGTGTGTGCATGTGGACACGTGTGAATGCTGACTAAACACAGGGACAGGATCAGCTTTCCTTGGGGAAAAAATCATTAATGGGGTATTTCGTTTTGATTCCCAGGTTGAGACCCGGACATTTGAGGAGATAGAAAAGGTATTGGAATATGCATCTCAAACAAAGACTTCCTTGACGCGTATAATGTTGGATAATATGGTTGTACCACTACCAAGTGGGGATGTTGATGTATCCATGCTCGAACAAGCTGTGAAATTGATTGATCGGAGATTCGAAACTGAGGTAGCTTAAGTTATTTATTCAGTTTTTTCTATTATCTATAACCAATGGTTTTGCTAATTTTTTTTCCTTTAGTCCTAAAAACTGATATAACTTAAAGCTCCTTACATGCACATCTGTAAAATGCTTCAAAGCATCCGATTTCTTATAACATTTGCCATGCCATTCCATAATCTTGGTGTAGATAATGTGGATTGTTAGGCTGTATGGAACTTTCCATAAACATCTTATATAGTAGTTTCACTATTTTCTTTTAAGGACTCTTTCTTTGTATCTAGGTTAAGGAAATATCTACTAATCGCATGGATTCAATTTTTCCCTTTTTATTTCTGACTTATCTGCTTCACTGCAACAGGCATCTGGTAATGTTACTCTTGAAACCGTACACAAGATTGGACAAACAGGGGTTGACTTCATTTCTAGGTAACGGCGCAGCTTCCTAATCTGTCATTAAGCCTGCTGGCTTGGCATGACTTAAGCTGTTTAGTCCGTCGTCTGGAGTTCTTTAAATGAATAGTAAATCATTCTGCCTTCTTCTTCTTGGCCATTTTATAGTTCCATTTTGATCATCCTCAATTCACATCTGCTGCTTGTAGATAGGGTGCACTGCTGCTCCGTTGAAATAAGACGGTGGCAGTGTGTAATCTCATCGTTTGAGGTTGTGAAAATTGCATCTCATTGCAAATAGGCTGGCAGGGACAACATATGAAATGATATTTTACCGATATTATGGTTCAGTCATCGTTAGTATATTCTTGGTATGGTTTACAAAGTGCAATTTATGTTTGCAGTGGTGCACTGACTCATTCTGTAAAGGCTCTAGACATCTCCCTCAAGATTGATACGGAGTTGGCCCTTCAAGTGGGAAGGCGTACAAAACGGGCATGATCGAGAAGTTATCGGCCGGGTAAGGTGGTGACTTCGAACTTGTCAACAGTTGGTACAAAACCCTCTTATGGGAGCCTAATGTATCTTATAGACAGGCATGCCCCTTTCGCTTGACCTTGTGCCGCCAGACGAGCAACATGCCCCTTGAAGTTTTGAACAAGACTTCAACATTATACTATTACGTCAATTTGAACAAGTCTCATGTCATGAATTGAGATATATTCTGCAGCAATTTCTGAAGTTTTTGATTCCCATTTGACAAACGATAAGACGACGATGATGCCGATGACGGCGCATGCATCCTTGAATAATATCGATGGATTTATCGACTTAAATAAGAAATAGTTGCTACTGTATTACGTACCTAATTGCTGTTGTACTGCAAAATACAGTAGAGCTTTGAAATATACAAAGCATTTGACAAGTTGTTTATGCAATACGATAAATAATACATTATCCATTTATCCTAAGCTCAGCTCTTAATTGTGTTTGGTGCTTGAGTACGTCAGTTTTTAGACTAAGCTAAAAAATTAGGACAGACTATTTTTAAACTTGCATTCAGCAGAAGAAAAAAAGTGGCACCTACTATTTGGCAGACAAGGATTGATTTTTCAGCTAAAATAGTTTATGAGATTGGCATAACTTTTCATTAGAAGTGGTCCATGAGATTACTCACGGCTTTACGGGAGAAGACTTCTCTGCATCTCTTGTAAGTCACCATCGTATTTTGAAGTGTTAACATGATGTTAAATGATAACGTAAAAATACACGGTATTGCGTTATTCGTTTGGAATGTTACAAACCTATAGTGATATATCGGAACCGCAAGTAAGCTCTCACCAAATTATGGGGCAATGTTCCTTTACTTTCTTTGTATTTGCACTGGTTTAAAAGTCGAAACATGGCATATGACTACATATAGCAAAGTCAGAAGTTTGGTAAGTATTAATTTAATTCTACAATTACAGTATGGATTAATGAGTTGCATTTCAGTTGTGCCTGAGATCTGACCAACCACCTGCATGAAATGCTGCCGTTAATTAATTTAATTCGCAATATCAAGGCGACCAAATTAATTTGAGTGTCCAGGTCAGTATTGCATGCCCGGATAATTTACTCTTCGTATCCGAAAGTGTAGACTGTCTAATTTTAAAATTGCAGTAGACATGCGAGTTACTTTGTGATTGATCCTTCTTTGGAGTGTGATTGTCATGGTGTTTTGTGGTTGTAACTTGTAGGCAGGAGCGGATGGACTTAGCGATCAAAGTGGTCTCAGGTCCATTCGGACTTCATAAAGTATAATGTATAATGTGAAGGTTTTTCAAGGATTTTCATTTTTGAGGACCTTTTGAATGTTTGATACGAGTTTTTTTTTTATGCCTACCAAGTATTTCATGTAATGTCTGCCGGGATACCTTGACATAGTGTTGACAACACTCGATAAATTTTCTTTGTATCATCTATCAGATTGCTTCGGCATATGTCGATATTTGTTGACATGTGCGCAACCTGATTTGACTGACGACAACAAGCTCATCAAGTGTTCAACGAAACACCTCTGTGAATAAAACTGAATTTTTTTTTACACACTTCACACTCTGTTTCTATCTAAAACTTGTATCTAACACTGTGATCCCCAATGTTAAAATTCTCAATAGACCTTCTTTTTACCCAAAAACAAATGTAGACTGTCACAATAATGTATATACATAAATATCTCACCATCGTCCAAACCTGCCGTTCCATCTTGATATATAAAGTGGAAAAGAAGTACGTTTCAATCTCTTCCTCAAGCAATATGCTACATCCTTGAACCAAAAAACATTTTGCTACTTGCTATATCAAAGTAATTAACTTTAGATTAACTTGAGTATTTTATTAACTTTTCGCGGCACATGAATCGTATCTTTCTGACGTGTAATCTTAAGGAAATCACATTATCATATCAGAAAAAGCACATTCCAAAACCGCACGATGTAAAAAGTAGACTAATTAACTTTAGATTAATTTGACTATTTTATTCCATCTCCACGGTTTATTAACCCCGTCTATCTTTTTAAGCTTTTTAGTTAAAATGGTATCTGAAATTAACATAACTCCTCGTTTTGATTTTTGAGATTTAAATCGATAGAACTGGCCTCCGAGTTTGTTCACCATCAATAATTTTGGTCATTCCGTGAAAAATCTCTGTAAATAAAGAAAAAATGACAAAAATATCCTAAATTTTTGTTAAATCATTTTGGACCAATGTTTTTAAATTAAGGGTATTTTCATTTTGATCATCATTTAACAGAAATTTTCATTGAATGACCAAAATGATTGACGGTAGATAAACTCAGGAACCATTACCATTGATTTCAAATCTCATAGACCAAAGCGAGGAGTTATGCTAATTTCAGATACTATTGTTGCTAAAAAGCCATTTTTATAACAAATAATAAATAATATATACAACTAACGTTTAATGAGATAAAAATACATATTCTCGTGACAACCTGTTATTATGGATCAATATTCCCTTAGGAAAAGGAAAAGCAAATAGAATAACATAACAAATTTGATGGACCATAGGACCTAACGTATGAATAAATAACAATGGTATACTTTTTAATTCCTAGTAATCTAGAGTACTAATCCAGCCCTAAGGTCACCTTTTACCTACTTAATTAGCAGTAAAAATATTCATAAAGATTTTATAGCTTTATTCTTTGTCATCACCAAACAAAGTTCGACGCTGAATGCCAAATATACTAAGTCTTTTCAAACATGATGAATTAGCACCAATTATTTCACTGTTTGATTGAGATATTTACCGACCGGCTAGAGAGAAAATAGGGTTAGTGGACTTCCATCCATGCACAGCCAATGTCATTTTATCAGGGCATCAAAAAGTTTTGGAAGAGGGGAGGTTATTCTATCTTAGAATTAGGACATATCATAAGTTTTTTTGAGAATTTATAATGAGGATTTTAGTTTTTTTTCTTGAATTTTTACAAATCGTTCACTAAAAAAAATTATAGGTAACCAAACTCTAACCTAAATCTTGGTCTTTAAGGACTCACGTACAGTCAATGTCATTTAGATGTTGCAGCCGACCACATATATTATATTAGGGTAAATACATGCACATATAATACACACGCTACTCTAATTTCATTGGACGAATCATTTCTTTGTAAGAGCACACCGAACTTTTCAAGGATAATGTTGAAAGATATGTACCTATACTTTTACGCATGAATCTTAGTACTTAATTTATTTAATTCTGGTTTAGGGTGGCTAATATTGTTTTTTAAGGGTGGCCGATGACAGGTTAACATCACACCTTAAATATGTTAACATCATGCCTAAGGATGCTACTCAAATATTTATTTTTTTCACCCCAATTCATGCCTTAATGTATTGTCAGTTAAACCATGTTTAGTACACGCCCTAAATATTCATTTTTCTAATGCATTATGTCATATTCCAATTTGGCTCCGCCGTAGCACGATATTGTCTGCTTTGAGCTCCGGCCACACTCTCACGGTTTTGTTTCTGGGAACTCACGAACAACTTCCCAGTAGGTCACCTATCCTGAGATTGCTCTCGCTCGAACTCGCTTAACTTCAGAGTTCCGATGAACTCCAAAGCTAGTGAGCTTCCAAAATGCCTCGTGCTCTATGGAAGTGGGCATGTACATATAAAGCACATCACCTCCTCTCCGTTGGTCGATGTGGGATGTTACAATCCACCCCCCTTAGTGGCCCGAAGTCCTCGTCAACACATTCACACCACACGACAGAGTGGCTTTGATACCATTCTGTCACATCCTAGCTCGGCTCCGTCGTAGCACTATATTGTCCGCTTTGGGCCCCGACCACGCCCTCACGGTTTTGTTTCTAGGAACTCACGAGCAACTTCCAGTGGGTCATCTATCCTGTGATTGCTCTCGATCGAACTCACTTAACTTCAGAGTTTCAATGAACTCCGAAGCTAGTGAGCTTCCAAAATGCTCGTGCTATATGAAGGTGGGCATGTACATATAAGGCACATCACCCCTTTTCTGTTGGTCGATGTGGGATGTTACACATTACTTTCATAGCTATATTGACTTTAGGGATTACTAAAAAGAACAATATTTAGCTACTCAAAGATGAGTAGGAACTTCTACTTAAAAATTTTCAAAATTGGTCATTGTCAATTTATAAAACTTCATGTTTATAATTAGAACCATTCATATTATAAATCACCTTGTAAAGATCGCCTCTGCAAAAAATCAATTAAAACTAAGGTCATTTAGTCATCAAACTGTTTAAAAACAGATGAACAATATTGGTAAAAGTATTACGAACTGTCTATGTATTTGCTACAATAAATTGACTAAACCACTTTAGTTTTAATTTATTTTTTGTAGAGATGATCTTTATAGTGTGATTCATAGTATGAACAGTTCTGATCATAAGCACAAAGCTCTGTGATTAAAACATTAAGAGTTTTTAGTAGGAGTTCCTACTCATCTTTGAGTAGTCAAGTATTGTTCTTACTAAAATAGAGCGAAGATAAGGGATTTCAAAGTACAATGGGATGGGATAATGTGAAGAAACATTTTAGTGTGCCGAGAATACGGCTTGGTACACGTAGTGTCATAATACAATTGATTATAATTTTTTTCTTCAAGTTTCCAATCAATCATATTAAAATCTCTCGTTAATGTGGGGTTTTCCTAATTTTCTTCTCTTGATAAATGATATGACATTTACAAAGTTACTTTCATAACGGATTGTTAACTTATATCATAACAAGTCACAATGATTCACAACTTATAATCAAACTCATATATGCACATATTATTCTCACATTTCTAGTCCAACTTCCTTCTCTTTTTCACTTTAGGGTTTCTTAGACATAGAGGAAACGAAACTGTGGGCTTTTGGCAACCCTAATTTGACAAAGCATTAGAAAAAGACTAAAGGAGGGGAGGTTAAGGCGTGATCGTAGTCTTATCCAAAATACAAAACAAGAAAAAAAAAGGTAATTAATCAAACAAAATAACATGTCCATGACATGGACATGAGTCACGAACGACGACGACGATGATGATGATGAAGGAAAATTGGGTAGGGGCGGCTGTATGTCCCTCTGATTCTCTTATCCAATCCATCACTCACTGTTTTTGGGTATGAATGATGGAACTTTATATGGCTGAGTATATTTTTAAGAAAATATAACCCAATTTGGTCAATATAGAAAAGGGTGGGGGAAGGATGGGGATTTGGAAAAACTATAACCGACCAAAAGAAAACGCCAAGGAGAAAAGGAGAACAAAAGAGTATGAAATAATACAAAGCTTCGTCTTCCTTTCGGTAGACCTCGGCAGCAGAAAACACTTTTGCAGATGTTGGCTTCCCACCAAATGAAATGCTTACCAAATCCCCCTCAACTGCTGTCTGCTGCAGGGGACATGACAATTGGCATCTCCCTTTTGTGCACAATATGCATGGGCACAAGAGATTTTTAGTCTTCTCGGAACATAAGTGATGTATTACATGTCGTAATATAAGTAGATGAATACGGAAAAATATATTTTCTCTCCACTTAAATTATGACCCATGGCATGGGTGAAGCTAGAAATAACATGCATGGAGGGCCAACTAAGCAATGACGGATGCAAGTCCTCATGGAATTCCAAAAAGAGTGCGCGTAGCACCAAAAAAAATTTCAATCTAAAAACTTGGCAAACAGTTACCCATTGAGTTGACAAAAAAAAAAAACTCATACTCATTATGTGCTTAGCGTACATTCCTACCGTTTAGGACATTTTTATTGTATCTTTAGGGTCAATATTGTTATAGTAAATAAGTAAATTATATATGCATAGGGCAGGGAGGTCAAATTTAATAAACATATGAGAGGAAGGAATTCTTCTTCGTGAGCTGCCTGAATCAACTCAACAACTAAACTTTGTGTTATATGCACCTCCTGGGGGTTTTGGATTAGGAGCGAGTGACAAAGTTGATGGTGGTGGTGAGTTGATTATTATTCGTTGTAGTTCGATTTGACGTCATATCGAGCGACGAAAGGCGACTGCGATTTAAGTGAGGCTCTGATTCCTGCTCATACCACCATTTTCAAGGCCAACAACTTAGGGGGAGGGGGACATGCTCCCTCTAGCCCTTAATGCATTTCGCCCCATGGTGTACGAATTAGTGCTCTGGATACATGAAAAAGTCTCTCCACGAGTCAGACATTTGGGTTCTTGCTTATCGAGATTTAAATAATACCAATCAGTTATGCCACGTGTTGAAAACATGAACTGATTTTAATCGTTGATATACTGTCAGTCTTACGTGCATCAACAACAAAGATCAAACACAAATTTTACCAATAAAAAAATTACAGTTTGAGTTTGTTTAAGTGACCCTTGTTCAAGGCTAATTATGATCCCCATCAGTAATAGATCTCTCCCTTGTGTGAGTGTCGTAATTACCATCGCCATTAACATTAGTCACATCATTCATCAAGATCTTCCCATTACAACTGGGTACCCAAGATGCCAAGCTTCCGGGTCAACCGTAGAAAATCGAGAAGCCTTGCTCAAGGAATAAGTGTTCGGGTCACAGAAAACCCGTGAAACCTGACCCACCAAACCACCCAAAATTGACACCCCTGTCGGCCCATCGCGTGCCCATATGGATACGGTTCTAGATGCCGTCACGCAGCGTGTGATACAGACGCCAAAATTCAACAAAATTCATTGCCGAAAACGGTTTTTAATCTGCACACTGATGCTGACCAATCAACGGCGAGTTCTATGGTAATAGTTAGAAAATTAAATAAGACTTTAGCCCTAATTAAGTACCACGCTGACCAATGGCGGTCTTGAATGCTAGGTTAATAAAGAAAAAAAAAATCTTCAATAAAAGCACCAAAGACTATTTTGTGGGGCCATTCGAGAGGGACGGTGCGGTGTGACGACATCATTATGTCAGCGTTTTGAACTACTAATATAATATTATATGAAGAAATTTTGAAACATAAATATGATATTAATGGTGTACTTGTTCGTTGCAAGTTTTTCTTTCAGTCGAGATTTATTTCTTTACTTGTGTAAAAAGCGTATCTTTGAAAGGAATATCTAGAAAATCTTAATTGAAAAACTTAGCGGTATAGTTAAAATAAGATTTGGAAAGATTGATTTTAAAAGACTTTAAAATCATGGTGTAGTCAGCTAGAATTTTAAAAGACTTTGAAACCATGGTGTAGTCAAAGTAGAATTTAACAGGATTTAAAAGAATGCATCGAAGTCCAAGTGTCGTCGACTAAGATTTTAAAGGACTTTTAAGGAGTTCATACAAATAGGTATTCAAAATGTCATATTAACATGTAATTTTTTTAAACTTATTTTCTATTGACGAATAATTTTTTAAATGACAAGATAATCTCTCAAAATCATTTCAATCTTTAAAAATCCTTGAAAATTCGTTTTAATGTTGTAAGGGTTCTTACAATCATATCAAATCTATCACTATAAAAGTTTTTTAAATCCTTCTAAATCCTTATTTGACTATACCTTAAGATTTTTCATTTTTTTTTGGAAAAACACTGAAAAGTATTTTTTGAACAATCACCCCTACGTTCCAAGCCAATACTTATTTAGAGTACTTCTATGACCGATTAACATTTTTAAAATTTTTACACTAAGCATAATTAGACGTGGGTGTATTATAAGGGTAATGCTAGAAATAGGTCTCACCGTCCACAATACGAAGATGGGTGCTAACATATAAGGGCTCGTTTAGAAGTACATTTAAAATGATTAAAATCGTTTTTGATAAAAATGTTTATAAAACTATTCCTTAGTAAAAATCCAAATGTATATTGGAAAAACACTTAAGTGTTTTCTGTAAGAAATATATATATCTATCTGATATTTTTTTTTAAAAAGTACATAAAAATGCCTTTGAAAATCAAAACTAATTTCATTAAAAGCGTTTTCAATTATTTAAAAAATTGCTTTTCAAACAAGTCATAAAATATGATCCATAATAAATAAAACTACTTTTAACCAATGGAGGCCGCAGGTAATTACCAATTAGGTATGAATAGAGATTATAAAAAAAAAGAAAAAATGAAAAAGGAAATAGTATAGGAGATGAAAGCGAGAAAGTGCTTTTTGAAAAGCAATATTTTAGTAGCAATGACCAGTTGGGGTGCGTAGGAAGGAAAGGAAAAGAAACAGAAACGAAGAAGAAAGAAAGAAAGAGAGAAGAAGAAAAACGAAAAACAGAAATTGAAAGAAAAAAGAAACGAAATGAATTGAAAGCGGCAAAAAATATAGATGATACAAAAGAGAAGAAGAAGTGTTGATGCAGTTGCAACCGGCGGTGGTGTTAGCGGTGGAAGAAGCGGAGAAGAAAGCGGAGGAAGAAGAAGAAGTGAGAGAGAGGCAAATGCTTTTCTTGAGATGCGAGTCGATTCCGGCAGAAAGGGAACCTTCTCCGTACTCCTCATTTTCGTCCCTTTGATCCTCATTCTTCCCAGCATTTAATTTCTTCAATCTCTCTCTCTCCTCTTTTTTCTCTCTCTACATACGTACTTCTGGTTCTTCATCTGCTTTTGCTTTACTCATACGTATTCTGCTCTTCGTCTCGTTCTATGCTGCCGTTTGCTTCCATGTCTCTTGGATTTCTCATGATTTCTCATTCTGCTTGGACTGGGCGGACTTGGAGCTTCTCCGATTGAATCGCCCTGATATGCTGCAATCGATCGCCGGATGCATTCTTGAGGACTCTGGAATCGGTTAGGGTTTCTTTACTGCTTTAAGTTTCTTCGAGTTTGTTGCTGCTGCTGCTGCTTAAGTTTTAAGCACTTTCATTGGTGATATTATTTTGGTTGTAAATACTGTCAGATTTTGTGCATCCTGAGCCGTCTGATTTCCTCCCGTGATATTGTTTTGTGTGATTCTTGGAGGAGGAGAGGAGGAGCATTTGCTTTCTGTTTTCATTCCAAATTTTTGAAAAAAGAGGAAACAGGAAACAAGGAAAACAAAATCATATAAAAGAAAGAAAAAAAAATACATCTTTAATTCCAATTCACCCACCATTTTTATTGTGGGGGATTTTATTTATATTTGTTGATTATACTGAAATTTAGACTAAGTAAAAGAATTTAGCTTTGAGGAGGAGGAGGAGGAGGAGGAGGAGGAGGAGGAAGAGCTGCTGCTTCCTTGTTATTTGTTGGGTTGTTGCCATTCTATGGGAATACCTGATCGTTCACTACTAGATCTAATAGACAAAGTTAGGTCCTGGATATCTGGAGGAGCAAGCGATTCACGGTGTTTGTCTAGCGTGTTTGATATATAGTAACGGTTGCAAGATGTGTTGTGATTGCAATACAAACACCACCGGTATTGGTTCTAGATATCACTGTCAGAGCTGTGGCAGATGGATTTGTGGAAAGTGTATTCAGGGCTCTGAGTGGGATAGCATCAAGAGCAATGATGAGGTTGGAGGGAGTACTATTAAGTTCTGCAAGTTTTGTTCTTTAGCTAGATTAAGGAAGGAAGGTGGAAGGAATAATAGTGAGAAAGTGCATCCGTCTGCCTCTCCCCGAGATAGCCCTGAACCAGCATCACCCTGTTGTAGTGCTGAAACAGTCAAGTGTTCTGTGGATAATGATGAATCTATTCACAGTGATCATTTCTCAAAGATTTTGGAAGCCCATGATTGCAGTTATTCTCCCCATGCTGTGAGGAGTATGACCTCGCTTAGTTCTCACCCATCTCCAATATCCATTCGTCACTCTATTAGCAGGTATGCTTTCATTCAGATTGCAGGTTGTGCATCATGATGCATTTTTATATAATATTTTTTAATTGGATTTCTTGCCTATAACTAATCTCTTCACCTGCTATACTATTCAAATTTTAAATATATCTTTTTCATTTGATGTCAAAATATCCTTTCATTAATTCTCTGTTTTGTGATGTAGGAGTGACGAAGAGGAGGCAGAGGATTCTGGAAAGAACTTTTGCAGTCCTTTAAGTGAATATTGTGATGACAATTCGGACATAGATTTAAGTAGTGTTAGTTCTAGAAAAGAGTTTTTCAGGTCAAGGTCACTGGGATCCCATCATTTTGATTGCCCGTCTAGAATTTATTATACTTATAGTAGAGTTGGGCATTCTGTACTGCAGGGGCAGGAGGGAATCCCTGTGTCTCAGACTGATGGTCCCCTTGGTCAACAGACTAAGGCTGTTTTAAAAAGGCCTGAGAGAGGGAGCGAGGATCCAGATATTACTGATGATTGCTCTGATGACGCGTCAGTTATCTGTAGTCAA
The DNA here is from genome assembly GCF_963583255.1 of Pyrus communis. Lineage (NCBI taxonomy): Eukaryota > Viridiplantae > Streptophyta > Magnoliopsida > Rosales > Rosaceae > Pyrus > Pyrus communis. Next base: position 1,702,091 of record NC_084806.1, read on the forward strand.
TATGAGAAGTCACAGAGGCCACTGGATTTTGAAAACAATGGTCTCATCTGGTATCCCCCTCCGCCTGATGATGAGAATGATGATGCAGAGTGTAATATCTTTTCTTATGATGATGAAGATGATGATATTGGAGATTCCGGTGCAGTTTTTTCATCAAGCAGTAGCCTTTCGAGCATGTTTCCTGCAAAGGAGAAACAGAATGAGGGTAACAAGGAACCACTTAGAGCTGTGGTACAGGGGCATTTTAGAGCTCTTGTATCACAACTGTTACAAGGTGAGGGTTTCATGGATAAAGGGGATGGAGATGAGGACTGGCTTGACATAGTTACAAAAATTGCATGGCAAGCGGCAAATTTTGTTAAACCGGATACAAGCAGAGGAGGCAGTATGGATCCTGGTGATTATGTGAAAGTTAAATGTATTGCATCAGGAAGTCCAAGTGACAGGTATATTTTCCTTGAAATTTTATTTGACGTTTTGCATATCTCTGTGCTAGTGACAGGTTTATATCTTTAATTAAAACATTTTGGATTTGTGCAGTACGCTTATAAAAGGAGTAGTTTGTACAAAGAATATAAAGCATAAGCGCATGACCTCACAGTACAAAAATCCTAGATTACTTATTTTAGGGGGAGCACTTGAGTATCAGAAAATTCCAAACAAGTTGGCGTCTTTCGACACATTACTGCATCAGGTTTGTTTTTCTCCTTTCCAATTCAACAGTTCTCTCTCTCTCTCTCTCTCTCTCTCTCTCTCTCAGAGAATTGATGACAATTTTTTGTAACATTAAATTCCTTATAACTGATGTATTTCTTACTTTTTTTTGGACAGGAAAACAATCATCTTAGGATGATTATCTCAAAGATAGAGGCTCATCGCCCCAATGTTCTGCTGGTAGAAAAAAGTGTATCTTCGTATGCTCAAGACTACCTGCTGGAAAAGGAAATATCGTTAGTATTGAATGTTAAAAGGCCATTACTGGAGCGTATAGCACAATGTACTGGTGCACTTATTACTCCATCAATTGACGATATCCCTAAGACTCGTTTGGGGCATTGTGAGCTGTTCCGGTTAGAAAAAATTTCTGAACAGCATGAGCCAGCCAATCAGTTTAACAAGAAACCAGTGAAAACCCTGATGTTTTTTGAAGGGTGTCCAAGGCGTCTTTGCTGCACAGTAATGTTTTCCATATACATCATTTTGTTATTTCTTTTACAGTCCGAGTTTCTGCTGTTTGTTTAATTGTGCTCATTGCAATTTATTCATAATCTACATTCTGATAAAGCATAAAAGGTTTTTAGAGCCTGGTGGGGTGATCTCTTATCTTGTCAGTTTCTGTTGTAGGTTCTGCTGAAGGGTGCTTGTGTTGAAGAACTAAAGAAGATCAAGCATGTTGTCCAGTATGCAGTGTTTGCAGCTTACCATTTATCCCTTGAAACTTCCTTCCTTGCTGATGAGGGTGCTACTCTGCCGAAGACGACTCTGAGACACCCAGTTACTATACCAGACAGGACAACAGCTGATGCAAATTCAGTAATCCCTAATTCCCATGCTTTGAGCAATTCCCAGGCTGTACCTTTTACTTCTGTTGAAGATGATAATATTTTGGGTCTGAAGCCGGAAATTGAAGGATTAGAGTCTTTGCCTGGGCATCTTTATCATGGACTTGATTTTCCTGTGTCTAATGGTGACTTTGTGATTGGAATTACATCTTCTGATGCTTATACTGATGATATAGGAAATAATGTGATTTTGGGATCCTCATATCAATACAAGGATATAAATGGGGTCACAGTCCATTCTTCTGAAACAAAAGACCTTTCCCAACCAGAGTTGCAAGAAAACTTGCCTCATGACTGGAGTCAACACGAGGATAATGAGTTGACAAACTCTGAAAGGATTGATCACAATCAAGTTTCAAGTGAGTACTTCTCTTCTGCTGACACTCATCAGAGCATATTGGTATCCTTTTCAAGCTATTGTGTACTGAAGGGAACTGTTTGTGAACGCTCCCGACTTCTGCGCATAAAATTCTATGGTTGCTTTGATAAGCCACTGGGCAGATATCTTCGTGATGACCTATTTGATCAGGTGATTCGTTGTAACTTTACTGCATCCCTCCTTAATTTGTTTTGCTGATTATGAAATGGAATTAAAGTTAATAATAAGGTTTGTAATTGGCAGACATCTTCCTGTCGGACTTGTAAAGAGACAGCTGAGTCTCATCTTCTATGTTACACCCATCAGCAAGGAAACCTTACCATTAATGTTAGACGCCTTCCTTCACTAAAGCTACCTGGGGAGAGAGATGGTAAAATATGGATGTGGCACCGGTGTCTAAGGTGTGCCCATATTAATGGAGTTCCACCAGCAACACGTAGAGTAGTCATGTCAGATGCTGCATGGGGGCTTTCTTTTGGAAAGTTCTTGGAACTGAGCTTTTCAAATCATGCAACTGCAAATCGTGTTGCTACTTGTGGCCATTCATTACAACGGGATTGTCTCCGTTACTATGGGTAAGTACTAATAGATTTGGAGTGTTATTACTTTTAGTGTACTAAATGATCTTATTTTGAAAAAATGACTTGTATTACAGGTTTGGAAGCATGGTTGCGTTCTTCCGATATGCCGCAATTGATATTCTTTCTGTCCATTTGCCACCTTCAGTGCTTGAATTCAATGGCCAAGTCCAACCAGAGTGGATAAGAAAAGAGGCAACAGATTTAAGAATTTTAATCTAATTCTTGAATAAACTCTTGATGGGTGGTGAATGACGAACAAGTTTTGTAACTGCTGGTTATGAGATTTCAATTCTAATAACCTGGATTGTTTTGCAGCTTATGGGAAAAATGGAAACCATATATGCAGAGATATCTGATGTACTCGACTTCATGGAGGAGAAAAATAGATCTTTTGGATGTGAAATGTCAGGTACAATTGAGTTACAGCACCACATCTTGGAGCTGAAAGATCTGCTTAAGAAGGAAAGAAATTACTACATTGTAAGTGCAAAATTGAGTATCGCATGTGACTATGATTGGTATCACATGTTTCCTGGTCCAGGGTTCATGTTTACCCTTTGTGGAATCTTTGTTTTCCTAATCTAGTCTACTTGCTTTTTCAATAGGGTTTTCTGCAACCTGCTTTTGTGGAGACTTCTGAACCAGGGCAAATGCCTGTTGTAGACGTTCTGGAGCTGAATCGCTTGAGACGTTCTCTTTTAATTGGTTCTCATGTTTGGGATCGCCAGCTTTATTCATTGGACTCACTGCTTAAAAAGACTCCTGTTTCCATGGCTACTGATGGGGATGTATCTTTTGCCCACCTGCAAGAGTTGATAAGTGATCCATCTGGTAAGGATGGCAGTCTTGACTATGGCTATGAGGATCATGTGTCTGAGTCTTCAAAATTCCAAGTGCCTCCTGGCAATGATCTACCAACAGATAAAGAACCTATTGTACCACCACTCGAACCTTCTGAAGACGTATCACACCATTATAGCCGAGAGGACGAGATGCATTCCGATAAGGAAATTGTTAATAAGACATCCTGCAAGGGCTTGTCCTCCCTTAAATCTACACTGTCTGAGAGAATAGATTCTGCATGGACTGGGACTGATCAACTTCTGGTGAAAGCTCAACCACTTGGTACATCATATTTGACCGAAGTTCAAGCTCGTGCTTTCAAGCATACTGGTCAAAATGATGATCCCCCTCTTAGGAGGCTAATGTCGCCAGTGAGAGTTCAGTCTTTTGATTCTGCCCTAAGATTCCGAGACAGGATTAGGAAGGGATTGCCCCCTTCTTCATTGCATTTGTCGACGCTTAGATCATTCCATGCTTATGGAGATTACAGGAGTATGGTGAGAGATCCTGTTTCTAGTGTAAGAAGGGCTCTTTCCCAGGCATTGCCACACGAGGCACAAAAGTTGGATTCAATACTCAATTCCACACCCTCATTTGTCTCCTCTGCATCTCAAATAGCTGATGGGGTTCGGTTGCTGCTTTCCCAGACAAGCAGCAATGACATAGTCGTTGGTGTTTATGATAGCGAACCCACTAGCATAATCTCATATGCCCTTAGTTCCAAGGATTATGAGGACTGGGTTGCTGATAATTTGAACGAGCGTCAGGCAGGCTGGAGTATTCATGAAAGCTTTAAAGAAGATTCTGCAGCTTCTATCTTTGCACCCTGGCAGTCTTTTGGCTCTATGGACTTGGATTACATCCATTATGGAAATTATGGATCTGAAGATACTTCAGGTTCCATGGGCAACCTGTTTGCAGATGCCAAAAGATCTCCACATTTGAGGATATCTTTCGGGGACGAGTCCTCAAATGGGGTAGGAAAAGTGAGATTTTCTGTGACTTGTTATTTTGCAAAGCAGTTTGACACTCTTAGGAAAAAGTGCTGCCCCAGTGAAGTGGATTTTGTACGATCTTTGAGCCGCTGCCAGAGGTGGAGTGCACAAGGGGGAAAGAGCAATGTATATTTTGCTAAATCTCTGGATGATAGATTCATCATAAAACAAGTCACAAAGACGGAATTGGAATCCTTTCAGGAATATGCACCTGAGTATTTTAATTATTTGACAGATTCCCTTAACTCAGGAAGTCCAACTTGTCTTGCCAAGGTTCTTGGTATATATCAGGTAAGGCTTCTTCTCTGATTCTTTATTTTTATATATTTTTTACTTTGTTTCATTGTTATGTTATGTCTGTGCGGGTCAGTAGTGAGCAGTAGCTTAAATATTCGTGTGATCTTATTATACTGGTGTATTGGCAGGTCACTGTTAAACAGCTGAAAGGTGGGAAGGAAACTAAAATGGATTTGATGGTGATGGAGAACCTTTTCTTCAAAAGAAACATTTCAAGGGTGTATGATCTCAAGGGGTCTACTCGATCCCGTTATAATTCTGATACAACAGGGGGAGACAAAGTACTGTTAGATATGAATTTGTTGGAATCATTACGTACACAACCCATATTTCTTGGAAGCAAAGCAAAGAGAAGCCTGGAGAGAGCTGTTTGGAATGATACGTCGTTTTTAGCGGTATGCCTTCACCCCCTTCCCCTTTGCTTGCCTTCAGCTTTAGATGTTAATCTCAAGATAGTTAAAACAAATTTTCTTCATGTTGCATCTATTCGATTAAATTTCTTTAGTGACACTTATTTACAAAGTTTATTCGATACTAAACTATTACGAACGTTATAGCTATTAATTTCTGCCAATGCCTCTCCAGTCTGTTGATGTAATGGACTACTCGCTGCTCGTTGGGGTGGACGATGAGCGGAAGGAGCTGGTTTTGGGGATCATAGATTTCATGAGACAATATACATGGGACAAGCATTTGGAGACATGGGTAAAGGCATCCGGAATACTTGGAGGTCCGAAGAATGCTGCTCCGACCATTGTTTCCCCGAAGCAATACAAGAAACGATTCAGGAAGGCGATGACCACTTATTTTCTCACCGTGCCTGATCAATGGTCGTCATGAACTGTTCGTACTTCGCATCGCGCTGCATTTTTTCTCGTTCACAGAAGATGAGTTCACTAATAAGTTTAATAGGGGAATTATTATTTCTGATACAGAGAGAGGAGGGAAACCCCTCCATCTTCGTCTTCTTCTTCCCCTTTCTTTTTGTATATGGGGTAGAGTTAAATTAACCCACATGAGATTTGTTACCGCTGTAATTGTGAAGAGTTGGTAACTCTTCTTATTTTCTGTCAAAGTTACCAACACTGTAGGATTAGCCATGTGATGTAACAGACAAATGTAAATTAAATAGGAAATGGATCATCTCCAGATCTCTTCTTTCTAATTCACCAAATCAAGAAATCTGCGCCGTTGAAAATTGATCAAATGGCTACAAACAGGAGCCCATGTTAAAAGTTATAATAACTTTAGTTGTTGGATCAAATTTCAACAATACGGATTTTCTGATTTGGTGAATTAGGAAGAAAGGATCCGAAGAGAATCCCTTTTCAATTAAATATTTGATCAATGGATTTTCTGTCCACGTGCTTCATCAGTAAAATATCAATTTTTTATTTTTTAGTCTCTTGAATTGTAATGCTCTGAGCACGTGCATCTTTACTTAAAGATTGGTGGATGAAATTCCTTGAGCACATGTGAATTGTGATCTTTGGAAAGTACTTTTCGTATAAAGAAATTCTTTAATATTTTGATGCCAAATTATTCGGCTTGACAAGTTTGCTCGTTACTGCATGTGGTGGTTCAATAACAGTTAATAAGGTGTTGATTTTCATTTACGCGTTTTGAGTTTGAAACATCACTTTTCATAAATTTTTGTAATAATTTTCAACTCTTCTCATCTTTTTAATAATAATAAATTGAAAAAAAAAAAGTTCACTTACTACCGATTGTGAGAAATATGAGATAAGTTCATAAAGATTACGAAGATTATGATTTCACAAAACTGTTCGTGAGTGCAGATATAAGTTAAATCAGTTAGTTAGGACTCAAAGAAACAAGAAGATAAAAAATTTGACTACAATTTATGTATAATTATACAGTATAATTAACTAACTACACATGCTTAAAGATAATCCTCAAATCAAATCCTCAAAAGTGTGGTTGATGGGACTGCGCAGACTGAAGTAGAGTACTAGAGCTACCGGCTACAGGCGCTGCTCATCGCTACTTGTTAAGATCTCTCCTTCATTGGCTGGTCGGAAACTCACTCGTTTCTGCACGATCCAATACAAGAATATTTCAATATATTTCTCTTTCTTAATTATTCTAAAACAATAATTAGACATAAACACTTGTGTACAAATTAGATTATCGTCACTAGTACTATGATTCAGTGTGAAAAGCTTGACTATCTATGCATATTTTCAAAATTGCCCAAACTTTGTAAAATAACTAACACCATGACTTAAACATATTTGGCTACCGTTTTTACCTATCTGTCGGTACGACAATTGAGTAAAAGGGTCAGCAGATGAGATCCCAAATCATGATAGCTTTGTCAGCTGTGGAAATATTTCACTCTGAACATGAAAGGTAGGTGCAAATTAAGGTAAGATTTGGCTTATGCTTGAAATGCATAATGCTAACTAAGTTCTATGGGGAAGGTTGGATAATTGGGTACAACGAGTTCAGCTATATGACATTACTAATTCACGTATTATGATATGGGTGGATAATATGGCTCATGTATAATCGATGTAGAGTATAGTATTGAAACTAATTTCACTATTTATGATTAACAAGTGATCAGTTAATAGTTATAGTATTATGTGCCGGTATGACTGTGAAACCGAAAAACTTATTTATGGGAGGGTTGAGCTTTGAGCTCATACCAAGTCTTAAGGAAGTCGTCCCTTAAATCCAGTACCTAAAATTGACTTAATATTAAAAGTACTCAGTTGGGTGTACCAACATTTCTATGCGTTAGGTTCACGCAACCAACCTAAACCAGAAATGTCAAACAGCACCACTCAACATGGCACAAAAACAGGATCTATGTCTCTAAGAAACCCTACCTGAATCCGATCACGCCCCTTGATTCCTTGCGACCCAAGCAATCTTCCTCCATCCTTCCAATGCATTTGCGGGTTCAAACTCAAACCTTGATCATTGCCCTTCACGTTGTTGGTGTTCACCATGCAAAGATCCATAATCTGCTGAGCTGCCTCCCCGTCGTCTCTACTTTGCCGCATCAATTTCTCCACATCTTCCCTCGGAAGCCTCATCCTCACGCGCACCGCCCCATTCGCCTCCTCCTCGGGCACAATGCTTGCTGTCGATGCCGATGATTTCATAACCGAAAGGCCCGAAACCGACCTCCGAGAGAGCATTAGGCTCTCGAGCCTGTCCTTAGCACTCATGTTTATTCCCGATCGAACCCTTCTCTGAAAAGTCTCTTTTTTCACATCAACCTTTGGCAACTCCACGAGAAAATACAACCTGTTAGGCTCAAGCTGTTCGTAGGGTTCCAACGGCTTTGCCCGAACCCCGAAATGCTTCACCTCCGATGATTTTAGCAAAACATGACCTGGGAAATCCTTGACAACCTCACCAGCTTGCACTGGTGTCTTCAACTTGAATGCCTCTCCATTAACTTGCATAACTTTTGCACGTTTTTTGCCTCCCAAGCTGTTTCCCATAGCTATAGCTCACTGACCAATTAATTTTGGATTCTGTTTCTGGTATGATATATATTCGGATTCTCTGAACAAGAAAGCTTGTTTTTTTATATTTGGATCGATAACTAATGTTTTGAATTGGCCTTTTATCATATGCCAAAAGGCTAAAGCTCTCACGATGGTGGGAACAAGAAAGAGACGTCGTTTTAAGGGTAGTAGTTGTTGTAAAACGACTAATTTTAGGGTTTTGACTTTTTTATTGGTCAATAACTTTAGGATTTTGACTATGGCATAAAGTACGTATAGTTTCACTTTCGATCCTAAATTTCTAATTTTTTTTTAGCATATCAATATTTTCATATTAAGAGGAGAGGAAGTTTAGCTAAGTCACACAATGGACAACCTAATTTGGTATTTAATTCGCCAACTATGAGATTCGAACCTAATATCGTTCACTTTCAAGTGAAAAAGAATATCATCAGACCATAGTATTGAGTTGATTAATTATCATCCTTGGAGTTTATGCTTTTTAGATATAATTTCAACGACCTTATATTCCAAATTTTAGAAGATAATGTTGGCCAAAAATTGTGATGTGTGGAACAAAGGTGATTGCATAATCATATTTTGTTCTTATTTCCAAAGGTAAACAGTACACGACAATGTGATCATGTGAAAAGTTGATCACGGAAAATCGTGTTAGGAAAACGTGATTTCATCACCATCGGACTATAATCCTTGATTAAGCTCGTGATTTGTTTTTGTCAAATTAACGAAGTCATTAGAAACTAAAACATTTCTACTAATCATGTGTAGAAATACGAATTCATCAAAATTATAAAAGCAACAATCGAAAAAGTAAAAATTAAAGCGAACTTACCACAAACAACTGAAATATCCATATTATCACCTAAAACTAGCCTAATCCGTAATAAGATCATGCAACCTAGAACAAAAAAAAAACACGAAATTAAACGATACGCCTAAATCATGACTAGCACTGGGAACCAATCCTGGCTCCAATAGAACTCACCACATCTAACAATGAACTTGTTGGGTAGATCAGGAGATCAGTAATCAGTGATTAAACTCATTTGCGTGATGTGGCCTAGTAGTCTAATACCGAGTCCAAAATGATGGTCCATTCATCAACTTGGAAGCAATCAGTAATCTCCAACAAGTTTTCTACGACGAGGAAATGTTGAAACTCCACTCCACTGACTCAGAAAGCTAATCTTCCTGCAGCTTCGTATATATCTGATTGCATGCGGTTTCTTTTCTAATTCAAATTCCACATGCAGAAAGGTTGCTACGTACGTACGTATTTCAACTGCCATTATCCATCAGATTTGGAATTTGGAAATAATCACGCAATTATAAATGTAGGAAAGAAAAATGCCTGGAAATGTAGAACATGGGAAAATTAAGCTACATTGACAAGTCAAGCTTCAAGGGAGCATATGCCTTCTTTCTGTTCATAGTTTTAATATAATTGGTCCGAGGCTTCTGTTCTATATATCCATATATTTTTGAAATTTGCAGTTAACTTATCATTACAAACCCCTTATTATTAAAAATAACAATAAAAGAATAATTGTCGGCAGAAGGCAGAATTTTTTTTTCCTTTTTATTAGAATGGACCAAGCCCAACAATGCTTTATGGTAAAAAATGTTGAACGGTCAAGCATCAACGCATGCAAAAATGAGTGTGGCATAGATGAGAATGCTTCGTTTTTTGGTTTGTGGGCCATGAGAAAGGACATGATTAAGAACGAGGTAAATTAAGAGTAACCGCAATTAAGGATAAGGCGAGAAAAAATCCGTTAAGGTGGTTTAAGCATGTGAAACGAAGACCTACATATGCTCTGGTTAGAAAATGCAATTACAAGACAGAGGCTAAAGGGAAAAAGGGTACATAAAGACCAAGGAAAACTTGGATTTAGACTTCAAAAAAAGACATGAAGTATTTGTTGTATTTGAATGAAACATAAAGCTTAGGTAGGAACTGAACACCTTCACTACTTTGTACATGTTTAATATACATATTAATTTTAAAAAAAAAGTTATTAGCTCTCGCATCAGTCTAAAATAGTCATCTGTCGCTATTCCCTCTCTTAATTTTCGATTGAAGAAAAACTTAAGAAAAGGACAGATTAACAATGGTTAAGTGTTAAGAACAATTTTCTTTTAAAAGTTATGAATTTAGACCGACCGAAACAAGAAGACCAAAAAGGAAAAGTAGAGAGTAGAAAAGTCACGTAACTGTTGGATTTTCGTTTTTGTAATGTAGCGATTGGTATTGTTTTCGCGGCACAAAGTGGACTAGTTTGGTCACATTGATTCATGTTTGATCTCATGCCTTATAGTTCATACCGGATTAATCGACCAAAAGGTGCTAAAATACAATTTTAGTAAGAAAAAAAAAATGAAATTTTAACGAAATACTTTCGATACTGTTGACTTCTAACGAAAAACTACATTTCTATATTTCCTTGGTACTATTTACTATATCTTTATTTGTCATTTTTCATTAAAACTAAAGTTTTTTTTTTTTTGAACTTTTTGTTAGTTTTCCTAAAAAAAAGAAGGAAAACTAATGAAAATGACTTGAAAACTTTGAGTTTTAATGATAAGGAAAAAATAAAGGGTAAAGTGAATAGTATCATAATTCATTTTTTAGTGTAAAAATGTGATTTTTCGTTAAAGTGAATAATATCGAAAATTTTTCGTTAAAAAAAAAAAAAAAAAAAGGGTTGTGGTCCATCTAATAAAAGTGCTTTATGACTTCCAAGAACCACTGCTCTAACCAACCATCCGTCCACAACAAGGCAACGAAGAAAACTAGGGATTCGGCTAATATAAAATGTGTGTTCGTTGATTTGTTGTTTTGTGGAGGTTAATTTGTTGTCTTCCGAGAGATTAAGGCAAAGAGAATTTTCGAGATGTCAATTTTTAAATGGAATGTTATACGATTAAATTTGAAGGTAAAAAAACTCTAGTTAATATGTTAATCTTACGTAAATTGATATCATAATTTTTTTGCTGTAAATTTTGACATATGAAAAAATGTGATGTTTTTTAATTTTCTAATTGTTTTGTTGTGTGGGTTTCGTTATTGCACCAATTATAAATCATGAAAATTTGTTTTAATTGATTTCTTTTTAAAAATGGGTACTACAATATTGTTATAACAAACAAAAAATATAGTGGAGGAAGAGAAAATATGACATTGCCACATCAACCATCAAATTAACATTTGATATTTATCTTTTTTTTATTTACTAATTTTTTTACTATTATTAGAGGAAGAATGAGAGTTCGAAACTATTATAATAATTTAGTACGCTTAATTGGATTAATGGTCCATGTCGATATAGGGTAGTTAGAAGATAGCCCTTGTGGTAAAAATTAGGATTTAAGCCCAAGTTTGTTAGGATTTAAGCTCAAAAGTGAAAATTTCGTCAACACTTCATTAATTGTTAGCACATGAGGCTCACATATGAAGCTAAAAAGATAAAGCTAGCTCACATGCAAGCCTCACGTGCTAACAATTAACGGAGAATTCTGTTTTAGCCTCATACGTGTAGTTCATGTCCTAATAATTAACAGAGCATTGATTTTTGAATTTTTGGCCTAAATCGTAACAAACTTTACTAGTGGGGTTTAAATCCTATTTTTTTTTTTTTTACTACATGGGGATTATTTTCCGATTACTCTATCGCCACGAGGACTTAGTGTAATTAGGCCAAGGAAATTTTGAAACCGGATGCATGGGTAAAATCCCAACGCTTTATTCACTAGAATATTTGACCACATGCAACATTTGACATTTATTTTTTGACATCTCTATTGGAGATGTTCTAAGAGAGCCAATTGCTTTTAAAGAGCTAGAAAATCTTTATTAGAACAAACTTACAACGTCATTTGTACCGTTATTTTGACACTTGTGAGCTACATTATAGATAGGGTTATGCTATCGACACATCATTTTTACCTTTCATACACCCTTTTAAATTTTCAACTATTAGATCGAATAAACTGAAAATGATCAAAGATTCAAAGGACAAGAAACAAAGAGTGTGTGGATACTGGATAGCATCACTACATAAATAACTTGGAAAAGCACGCTGCCCTGTTGAATATTTTCTCATACATGCATCGATCATCAGTATCGAATATCTCTAGACAATTAGGAGTTCAAATTTTATGGTCGAACTGGAAAGCAAGTGTTTCAGTAAGTAAAGAATGTTACAGCAAACAATGCATCAAATGTTACATTTTACACAAATATTAAAGAAGAAAAGAAACAAATAAATATACAAAGCATTGAGGTCGCTTATTCGTCTCAAGCTCGTATTCTCAGTTTCACACCACAAATGGAATATAGTGGAACGAACAATCATTGAGAAACCAAAAAAAATTAGAGGAATCAAACAAATGGGAAATTATTGGCAGAACAATTAGTACACCCTGTGCCTGTTATAGCTGCTGTACTTTTTGAAGATGCTCCAACAACGAAGTTGCCTTCCGTTTGGCCCTCACCGTGCCGCTCCTAACGAGCTCTGTCAAGGGTATCACCGCACCAAGCCTACTTATGCAGGCGAGGCTCTCCTTGTCTCTCTTGCACAAGGCAAGTAAAATGGCAGCTGCGTTCTCTTTGTTACGAGGCAGACCTCTTCGCAAAAGGTCTATCAAAACAGGTATGGTGCCTGCCTTTACAATGGCGACTTTTGCCTCTTGGTGGTTAGCAAGAACTGACATGATAGTCAGTGCTTCATCGACCATGCTCGAATCAGTTAGCATCTTGAGTAAGGCTGTGACTATCCCCGCACGGATAGCCCTGCCTTTGTTGCCCTGATAAATGCACAAATTGAACAATGCCGTTGAAGCATCCTTCTTCCCTCTGGTGCTCCCATTTTGAAGCAACTCTACCAATGCAGGAATTGCCCCGGATGCTCCGATTATTATCTTGTTCTCATCAACAAGTGACAAACTAAAAAGGGTTGCTGCTGCATTCTCTTTTGTTTCCATGCTTCCGGCTCTGAGGACTTGGACAATGGAAGGAACAGCACCGGCAAGCATTATAAGCCCCTTGTTATTGTCATATATTGAGAGGTTGAGAACGGAAGTTACTGCATTCTCTTGTGTTAGTCCATCTTCTGATGTTAATAGGTTGACCAGAACTGGTATGGCACCTGCTTCCGCAATTAGTATTCTGTTATCAGTGTTTCTTTTGGACAGCGATCGAATCTCAGCTACAGCAGCTCTGCGCTCCTCAATTGATCGACTGGAGAGCTTGCGAACCAAGGCTTGGAACGTCGCTATGTCCCCAGTAATGTCACGGAATGATCCATCACTCTTCTTAATCTTCCCGGCAGGCTGCTCTATATTGTTGTTAATACACCACTGAGCAATCAAACTTCTCAAAACATAGTTCGGAGTTAGTGTCAAATTCAGCAGCTTTTGCTGAGTTTTCGGACATGTTGTGTTCCCACAATCCACCCATCTCTGTATGTAAGATCTCTCATACGTCTACAAACACATATCGCAAACATAGTATCATATTTTAGGCATCAAACCATGAAAAGGAAAACCCCGGAATTCAGATGAACGAAAAACAAGACAAGACGAATAAAAGATAGCATTTTTAGCATACATACCTGACCTGTGGCCACAATAACAGGATCCCTCATGAGTTCCAAAGATATTGGGCAAATAAAATCGTCAGGAATTGCAGATGAATTGGCATCGGGCTTCTTGATGTTGTCATGATCGTCGACATGGATGTCATCAGCAGAGTCAGCAGCACGAAAGGCTTCGATATTACGAATCACCATCTCGTCAGTAGAATCAGCACTAAAGCTTCTGGGAATATTGCCAATCGTCTTTGCATTGTTCTCTACATACACCCATTTTCCAGACTCCACCAGAGACTGGGAGAGGCAATCAGACGACATCGTTCTACCTTTCATGGAAAACCCATATCTTTCTATCGCTCTTCTCAACTGGGCTCTAACCAATTCAACCTAAACTTCGCCAGGAAATTAAAAAAAAAAAAAAATCATTTTATTATAAAATTATACTAATTAATGGGTTATTAACTTGATGATAATTAAGTATGGTGAAAAACATGAGCAACATAGTAGACATTGACAGGCTTAAGTCAGTTACCTGTTCTTCAACTTCCTCGGAGATGTCGAACTGGTCGTACGGTATGTCGCCCAAAGCCTTCTCCAATTTCCACGTCACGCATTGGAACTGGAAGCTTATCTTCTTGCTCGCTTCGTCCTTTTAATTATATAATAAAAAGATCGAAACTTTAATTCAAAAAAAATTAAATCAACAAAATTTTGGGAAAAATTATGAACTTAAAGAGAGAGAAAATGTACATTGTGATTGGCGGGGACCGGGGGAGGGGCAAAATTGGAAGTGAAGTTGGCGGCAAGCAAAACGAGGCGCTTGGCGGCCTGGAGGGCGACCACCAGATCAGACACCCAGGATTCCATCGGACCCGAATTCGTGGAAGAAGTCGACGCATCCAACGGTCCAAATTCGCGGCCTTTAAGCACCCTTATCTCTTCGAACAAATGCGTCATCAGGGCGATCCGCCTGACCAGATCGGTGCAGTCCTTCTTAAACATGCCTGTAACGCCGCCGCCGAACTTGCTCGCACCAACGACGTCGTTGAGTAATTGCAGTAGCTCCGATGTACGGTCGACGCCGCCGGCTACTGCTCCGGCCATTGGGTCCTTCTGTTTTCTATCTATCTCTGGGATTGTTGTTTGGCTTTAGGATGGTTCTGCGTCTAAAAGCAGGACATGAACAAAGTAGGTGGTGGGATCGAAATGGCTGGCGGTCATGGGATTAAGGATCTAATCAGAAAAATTTAGAGAGAGAGAGAGAAATTGGAATGAATTTAGGAAGGAGAGATATAAGAGAGTGAGTGAAGAAAGCGAGAATCTCGGTGAGGAAAAAGTGTTGAACGGAGGGGGCAAAGAAAACGAGAGGATACAGTTGGCGTTTCCAATTAAATATTGGGCATTTGAGGCTTAATGTTATTCTTTTAACAATTCCATAAAACAAAACTGCAAATTACATTGTTTAATGGCAGCATATCTGTGACACATTTTTTTTTTTTTTAACAAACGTTTTTATGGAGCTTAATCTGTAACATATTTTTTGAATTGTGTATCTTTTAAAACATTGTTGATAAATCATTTTTGCAAAATAATTTAGACATTCATTTGTAGTAAAGAAAATGGACGAATACAATTATACTAAGAAACTCTAAACTCGTAATCCAACGATTATATGGTTTCATATTTGGGTTTTTTGTTAGACATGATCTTTGAAGTGAGAATTAAAAGATAGACGTTTCGGGTCGCTAAAATACATTACAAAATTGGCCACATTTTAGTGGTTTGAGTTAAGAAGAGAAATGATTTTCGCACCCGTTTTAGTTTCTGAAATCTATTTTTATTTACGGTTATCACATTAAATAAAATAAACATATCAATGAGCAAGATTAAACACGAGTGTAAGAAGCTAAAAATGATTATATACAATACATTAATATATAATGAATGGACTCCTCCTCTATTAGTAGAGTTAGTGATATATTTATTTTCATTTAGTCGAAGGGGGTTTAGAGCTCAACATGCTAAGACGTGGATGACGGTATATTTGTGAAGTTGAGACCTAATTAAATAAACAAAACACTCCTCCCCTTTGTTCTTGCCACCATTTTTCCTTCTTGACACAAATAAAAAAAAGGGGGCCTCCTGTTCGTCGCAAGGCTGTAAAAGTCTCTCATTTTTTAATTTTTTTTTTCCGCGTTATCTTATCCCCTGTCATCTGCATTATTGTTTATGGATTTAAACAAGTATGAGATTAAATCCTTAATTCAATCATTAACAAAGCAATGATTTAATCAAGTATGACGTACCTTTTCAACGTGTTTATGGAATTATCCTTTCACCAGAAAAAAAAAAAAAAAAAAAAAAAGTATGAACACTTCAAATTATAAGAGGTTTGCGCTCGGGCTTTTCTTGTTGTCCGAAGGTTTACTTTTAATTTATTATTATTGTAACACCGTGATTAGAGGCCCCTAATTGCGGATAGCTGATAATAATAATATAATTAATTAATAATAGTAGAAGGTTTGTTGCTAGGGTTGTCAATGCAATAAAACCGTCGATTAGCTCAAGCCCTACCCCTAATCCCTATGGTTATAAAGCAATAAAAACGGCTTGATTCATGCAGTCCAAATATAAAAATTTGACATTAGCTTTCTTCACGATGAATTTCTCGTCCATTAATTTCGAAAAATATGTAAAAGTAAAACCTATTAAAATTTATAATTAATTAATATTAGAAAACGTATCATATATAAACCATAGATTAATGCCGTTTATTGTCGGTGTAATATCACTAGGGTTCTTGTGACATCCTACATCGCCCAGGGGAGTGATCCTTATATGTATATTCTCATCTCTACCTAGCGCGAGAATTGTCACATCCCGGCCCTGGGCGGATCACTTCCTGGGCCGGGATGTGACAGTTCTAATGTTAATTCAGAATTTGTAACGATCGAGTTCTTTTGAGCCTATATATTTCCATTGATTTTTCATAAAATTTTCGTTTTTTACAGTTCAATGAATTTGTGATCTTGTCTAATGTAAGAAAGTCAAATGCTAAGTTGGGTTGACCTTGACAACATTGAGCTGTTGCCGACTGATTTAATTAGCTTAATTTGCTTAAAATATAAAAGAAGTAACTAGAAATTTGCTTAAAATATTCCTTTTGTAAATAATCATCTCCTTTAATTAAATATTAGTATTTCAACAGATCATTCGATTGGAAAGGAGGGGTTTTTCCTTAATCTTTATTTTGTATGGATTCCTTAATTTAACCAACGAATGACGTGCAGCCACATGGACCGCTTCATTAGAAGAGAACATGCTGCCAAGTGCCAAGCGACATATTGACAGCATTGCTAAATAATCTCATCAAGAACATGAAAGCAAAATAATACTTACTAATGGTAATTGCGGCTCTACTTAATTAAGGTTAAAGGATTGGACATATTAGAAGTCTATATGCATGGAAGGGACTTGTGATTAACCATTCATCCATGCTTTAAGCCAATATTAGAGTTTTGATTTCTTGTATTAACTTATTAATTAAACCATCGAGTATCACGGAGCTTTGTAGATCTGTCGATGTAAATGAAGAGGTATGGGCGGCTCAATTGCTTCATGAATTCATTGATCAACAATGTGTTACAAGTCGTCGCCTTTACAACCTCTAAAATTAATGTATGTATGAAGAAAGTTGAGGTTACACCATAAAATCAATTCGCAATTAAGAGAGTAGCTCTTGCAAGGTTTCTCCTTTTACTGATGTGAAACTCTTTAGCCTTCACGTCATCACACGCCCCCTCAAGTGGAGGACACAAATTGGGTGGCATGGATCACGTGGAGCGGATGGGCTTCACACATGAGCCAACATGCTCTAATACCACGAAGAAAGCTGAGGATCCACCATAAAATCAATTGGCAGTTTCCTAACTTATAAGCTCTTACAATGTTTCTCATTTCACTGATGTGAGACTCTTTAACTTTCATATCCTAACTTATTTCGAATTCTTTTAACCACCAAAACAAAAGAGTAAATAAGAAATTCAAAGAGATGATGACACGAAATTCATGGTTAACACACATAAATTCATAGTGTGTGTGTGTGTGTCCTTATCTTCATATTTGAATATATATGAGAAACAAAATTTCCTCTATCCACATATAAAGATTTTATATCTGTGTGTGTATTATATATTGTCACTAGCTAATTGCCGATACAGGTATTAATCTAGCTATATATTTTTTTGGGAAAAATATATATCTTCTATCAATTTGTTGGGTATAATTATTTTTTTAATCTTCTCATAGGTCCAAGACTGATTCAACAATAATATTTTGAAATGTTTAAAACATCTTCGTGGTCTGTTTTGGTTGTGTCTTGGACGGTCATTGGTTGTATCATTCATATATATCATATCAAATCATATTTCTCAGACCTGACTCGAACTTAGACAAAGAAGGATTTGCTGATTTGTTCTTCGTGGTTATCCACAATTCCACAAATATTATTAAATCCAGAAAACGACCAACAATAATGATCAGGTAGTACTCGTTCGGTCTATATATATATGCTAACTGTATTTTACACGACCACGCATATATGTTTCTGTCTTGAATTGATATGCGTATGTGTGTGGTTACTGTGATATGCTATGCTATATCTGTAACACATGGCACAAATACTTGAAAAAGTACCTGAATAATATATGCAAATGAAAAGAGAGAGAAAAAAGGAATGTGAACATGCATGCATAAAACATCAATCATACACGCGGTAAGAAATACGACTTGCAAGATGGTAAAATGATTTCTTACTCATCTTCTTAATTTTTCTGACTTGTCTGACGAAAAAGAAACTATATTATATTCAATATTATTTGGTTTTGAAGAGAAATATACGAGGAATGCAATCAGTGGGAGTGGCGGATATTAATTTAAAATGCATAATTAATAGTTTGTGTGACAGTGAGGACAGAGGATTAGCTTGGTCATTTGATGAAGAGATCTTTGAGTTTCTAAGTCAGATATGTATATATTCGCAGATGCGTGTATTTGGGCTCAACCTCAAACGAATATCCAATCCATCACTTGCAGCCATTGTTACCAGCCTCTCTAGTGCCTGTGTTCAGGCAAGGCAATTACAATGAGCCATTCGTTTTCAACAGATTATTCACACTCAACCTGCTAATGATCAGCAAAATAAAAATGGTAAATTTTACATAGATGTGAGTTATATCAGTTTGTTAAGACAATATACTCGCTCCTTTGTTCCTGAGTTTAAATACCAATAGAATAATTTAAAATCTCGACTTCTCCAACTCACACTTAAAAATAATGGTTATCTTATGTAAATATATAATTGCAAAAAGAAATTTAAATGGACCGTGGTATTGTTGACAAGTTTTTTTTTTTTTTTTTTTTTTTTTTTTTGTCAGAAGGTGGTATTGTTTACAAGTTGGATTCAACCCCTTGTTTTAAAGTTTAATTTTTTGTTAGACATCTTATAAGGAATAACTAACATGCACGATACATATACGTGCGCGCACACATACACACTCAAAGGGACAAACTATTTGCTTTAATCTCCATCACACAACAGTATCCTGAGATCGGAGTTAGAGTACCACACACTCAAACTAAGGTAAAAACTGCATCTAACAATATCTTGAAGATCGCATCTTATATATCACGGTATATCAAATGTGCTCATAATTGGTTTGCTTGCCTACGTATATAATTGTTTTCTTTATTTGATTAATTTGGTAATTAACATATAGTTGATTCCTTTTTTAAGGTGTTAGTAATAATTGTTAAGTGATTAACAATTTATAGGAAGTGTACGATGACTATTTGTACTCTTTTCTCAATATCATATTCCAAACATAGACTCCTCAAATCTCATCCACCTCCCACTACTCTAATAATGGTCTAAAATATGTGTTGGTGTGGCTCTATATGTTTATAAAATGAAAACTCTGTGAACGTGATATCCACTTAAATCATTGGATATAAAAGTTGCTAGATGGAGAGTGGACACACATAATCACATCCCCACAGATAGAATCGTGGATCGTTTATCAAAGAAAATGCTAGGGGAGGGTGATCATATTCAAGGTTCTAAAAAACGTTAGGCGCTAGTTGGGCGGTGGATTAGCGCCTAGCGCCTAGGCGGCCTAGGCGGATTTACATAAATTTACATTATATATTATAAAATATGAGTATCTGTGTATAATTTTATGACTTTTTTTTTTCTAATTTTATACAAAGAATATTGGGCTTAGTTTGTTTTTTCTTTGAACAAAATAGCGGGCCACAAAATGGACCCAAGTTGAAAGAAAATCCTTTTTTTTCAATTAAACTGACAGCTTTTCCGGTTTCTCCAATGCTAGTCCCAATCAACAATCACTTGTTTAGTGGCTCTAGGCTTGCATTTATTATCAACAAATCTCCTCTTCTTTCTCTCTCTTTAGTCTTTTGTTTTGTCAGACTTTCCCTTTAGTCTTTAAGTTATGCCTTTCTTTTTCTCCCATTTTCAGTTTTTCTTTCAACTCTCTCTCTCTCTTTTCTCTTCAACAAAACGGACGGATCTCTTCAACAGATCCCCTTCTCTCTCTGCAGTAAAACCCAACGGACGGATTATGTGTATTGTTCATCCCTGTATATTCTCAATCTACTTGGGTTCATCGATTGATGTTGGGTGCAAGAACGCAGGTTTGAAGATTTGGGTTGTGGGTTGTGGGTTGTGGATCGTGCAGATGCGAGGGGAGATTTGTAGAGCATCGACCGCCGCCTAGCACCGCCTATGCCGCCTTGAGTGCTTAGAGACGCCTAGGCAGCCGCCTAAATCCTTCCCACCTTACCTGAACGATTTAGCCTAAATCATATCGGGACTCCATCGCCTAGGCAGCCGTCTAGGCCGATTTTTAGAACACTAATCATATTTAAAAATCACATAATGTGACGTTGATAGTTGGACACCTTCTTTAATTATATATAAACAAGGAATTCAACCATCAATTAAGTGTCACATTATGTGATTTACAAATATAATTCAAATAGATAATCTCTCTAGCATCACCCTCAATAAAATTACAACATTAGGCTTGGAACTGAGAAGTTATTTTCTCAGCTAGCGAGCTAGCTACTACATGTTAAGGCCATTTCCAATTGAGCCGACCAAAGGGCTGTAGGCCAAAACATAGCCTATTTTGACACAAAACCCATCTCCAATGGAGGGCTGGGCCAAAAAAATGTGGGACCCACCAGGCCAAAATATAGTCAAATGGCCAGAGGGCTGGGCAAGCATAGCTAGCCAGCCAGCCTTGAAAGTTGGTACCAACTGTGCTGCTAGCTGACATCATGTAGCCCTTTTTTAATTTTTATTTTTATAAGGCGAAATTTTTAAAAAATTAAAAATTCTAATTTTTTTTTTCCTACAAATACTAAGCCATTTCTACACCATCTCCAATGGAGGGCTGGGCCAAAAAAATATGGGACCCACTAGGCCAAAATATAGCGGAGTAGGATTCTCTCCCCTCCTATTCCCATCCCCTTCCCTCCCCTCCTCTGACATATTGCTTTTTGTCTTATTGTCTCTATAAAAAAATCAATATAAGATGTTGACATGGCTAAACTGTAATCGTTCAAATAGGAGGGGAGGGAAAGGGGGAGAGATTAGGAGGGGATAGAATCCTCCTCCAAATATAGCCAAATGGCTAGAGGGCTGGGCAAACATAGCCAACTAGCCAGCCCTGAAAGTTGGTACCAACTGTGCTACTAGCTGACGTCATGTAGCATTTTTTTTTTTAAGACGAAATTAAAAAAAAAAAAAATAATTCTAATTTTTCCTACAAATACCCAAGCCATTTCTACACCATTTTCATCATTCCATACTATCTTATCTCATTTTAATGTCCAAAATTGTTAACATGCAAGTAAAATTAAAATATTTAATAACATGAAACTTAAAACAACATTTAGCAACAAGAGTGGCCCTTAAAATATGTTTAAAAATTTTATTTTAATATAGTAGTTTAATTCAATTAACATTTAAAATTAAAGCACAAACTTAAAATAATAAATTATTGAAAAGGCTAAAAAATAACCCTCTTCTATTAAAGATTATATATAAATATAGTATGATACTGTTTATTAAAAAAATAATTTATCGCATAACCATAATTAAGCGGAGCCTAAATGTAGCCCTTCACAAACGTAAATACATGACAACGACAACGTTGAGCTACTTAGCCATCCATGTCAAGATTGGGGGACAATCAGTACTAAATATACTGAACAATCTCAATCGTAGACCCCACAATATATTCCCAAAGTCTTTTGATTCTTGAGTATGTTTTGTAATCAATAAAATATTTGAGATTATTCAGTATATATTTGAATATAATGAAAACTTTGTAGTTTAAGTTATTAAGAACTTTTACTTAAGGTTTTTATCAACCAAAAAAAAACTAGTTGATGGTTTGATAATAACAGTTCACCCTTTCAGGGGCTGGAAAGATTCACATAGACGTCAGCTTCCCCTAATCACAATTGTGTAATTCACTAGCTTTAGGAATGGAACCTAAGATGTGCCGTATTGAATATGGACATGATATTTGTCTCCAACCACTAGGCCACCATTTATGTAAAAAAAAAAAATTGACTAATATAATATTTCTTTCTAAAAGAATTTATGGTTGCAACATAAACTCAATTAGCAATAAAAGTGGTAATTCAACTCTTTATAATGACATGCAAAGATTCCTTTAACTTTTCTATATGGGATAACATCTCCACATTCTCACACGGTCATTCATGGTACTACGAAGGAAGTTGAGTTTCTACTACAAAATTAATTGATAATTGCAACTATTGTAAATACTTTCGGATGTGAGATAATACTTCACATACTCACACTTTCAACCTCGATATCAATGCCCAAAAGCTTAAGCTCAACTTTATACTATGAGTTACTTATAAATTATAGTTATTTGTGTTGAGAGTATGAATATTACATTCGGATTACTTATTTAATTCAAAAATGTGTTGAGCGCTTTCAATTTCGTATCTATGAAGTTTCTTGCCCCTTTACAATAATCTAGCGCGCATCCAATGGTACCCAACTAGCCTACCTACCACATTGTTGTCCTTTGAACAAATTAAGGTCATTTACAAAACAAAAATGAGAACAACAAATTAAGCGGAATGAGAAAATTCAAAATTAGGACCTTGAACACGCACATCACAAAAGAGATATATAACTAACATGGGAAAGATTACCAAAATGGGACTGTTAGTTCTTCCATCTGTTCGAACGTACTCCATATTGAATGGCAGATATGGGTTGTTATCAGGCATCAACATATATATATGTCAACGATAAATGTACAAAATGCATCATGCATACTATTTAGTTTTCTGTCTAATAATATATGAGTAATGCTAGGTAGACCAAATTTATAGATTGAATTTATGAACCGAAGGATGTACATTTCGAGATCTACTATTGGTCGGTAGCAGGGTGCGCATGCAACTACCTACTGAAAGTGAAAGTCTGAAAGTACTAAAACGCAGGTTAGACGCACGCTATCCAGTAATTTCTCTACTGCCCTGGTCCTGGATCTGTCTCCTTTGAATGTTTGGTATTTTAACTCATTTAAATCCAGCAGCTGAATCTGAACGCATACCAACATCTATTAAATGTATCAAACATATCTCTGTGTGTGTGTGTTTGTGTGATGTATCAATCTTCATATTCTAACTTTTGGTTCCCCTCTAACATATTCCAACTCAATTGGATTACTATAACACAACAAAGTGTCATTAATAATTGACAATAACGGACTAACTAGTGGCACATTATGTGGTTGAAACCACCACATCAACAGGCATGGTTATTACTGGCTTAAAGTTTTAGTCTCACCTCACTCTTCTTGGAATGTATATTCAAAGAAACTTTTACTATTTGTTCAGTTTCTCTAGTATGCGCACCTGGTGAACCTGAAAGTATATATCGAACTCCTTGGCAGTTGGATCCTTACTATTGAATTCTTGACTGCCCATCTAACCCTCTTCATTTGATGCAGTGTCATACACCGGAGCATAATAGAATCTTCGCCATGTGTTTAGTTACCAAATTACAATATATATCTAGACCATATCTTAGCTTGGCCCGAGATATATAATAAGTATTCTACTTATGCATATGTGAACACGAAAGATTCCTTGAAACAAGAAACCAGAATAACGTGTACAAAATAATATTTTTGTGTTTATGATTTTGGGGTTACGATCTCTCTCAAATTTGGTCCTCTGATTCTATCTTCGTAGGGTGTAGGTTTGTGGATGAGTTGTTGATCCAAAGGGCCGTCGGGGTTTGATCTAAGGATGAACAGTTGATGAACGGATCTTCAAGGGGCGTTGGGCTTGATCTTGAAGAATGGGTGTATGGATTTCTTCAAGGGGCTTTTGGGCTTGATCTTGAAGGTTGATGGATGAGCAGATCTTCAAGGGCTTTTGGGCTTAGTCTTGAAGAACGATTGGATGTGTGGATTTGTTTGTGCTGTTGATCCAAGGGGCCGTTGGGGCTTGATCTTAGGATGAACGATGAACACTTTCTTCAAGGGCCGTCGGGGCTTGATCTTGAATAATGGTTGTGTGGATTTCTTCAAGGGCTTTTGGGCTTGATCTTGAAGGTTGATGGATGAGCGGATCTTCAAGGGCTTTTGGGCTTAATCTTGAAGAACGATTGGATGTGTGGATTTGTTTGTGCTGTTGATCCAAGGGGCCGTTGGGGCTTGATCTTAGGATGAACGATGAACACTTTCTTCAAGGGCCGTCGGGGCTTGATCTTGAATAATGGTTGTGTGGATTTCTTCAAGGGCTTTTGGGCTTGATCTTGAAGGTTGATGGATGAGCGGATCTTCAAGGGCTTTTGGGCTTAATCTTGAAGAACGATTGGATGTGTGGATTTGTTTGTGCTGTTGATCCAAGGGGCCGTTGGGGCTTGATCTTAGGATGAACGATGAACACTTTCTTCAAGGGCTGTCGGGGCTTGATCTTGAATAATGGTTGTGTGGATTTCTTCAAGGGCTTTTGGGCTTGATCTTGAAGGTATTTCTTCAAGGGCTTTTGGGCTTGATCTTGAAGGTTGATGGATGAGCAGATCTTCAAGGGCTTTTGGGCTTAATCTTGAAGAACGATTGGATGTGTGGATTTGTTGAGGTTGTTGATCCAAGGGGCCGTTGGGGCTTGATCTTAGGATGAACGATGAACACTTTCTTCAAGGGCCGTCGGGGCTTGATCTTGAATAATGGTTGTGTGGATTTCTTCAAGGGCTTTTGGGCTTGATCTTGAAGGTATTTCTTCAAGGGCTTTTGGGCTTGATCTTGAAGGTTGATGGATGAGCAGATCTTCAAGGGCTTTTGGGCTTAATCTTGAAGAACGATTGGATGTGTGGATTTGTTGAGGTTGTTGATCCAAAGGGTCGTTGGGGCTTGATCTTAGGATGAACAGTTGATGAACAATGAACACTTTCTTCAAGGGCCGTCGGGGCTTGATCTTGAGTTGGTGGAAGTTCTTCAAGAGTCGTTGGGGCTTGATCTTGAAGGAGGATTTGACGAAGAAACGAAGAGTGCTTTCTTGATCCTTCGGGATTTTCTTGAGAGCTTTAGAACTTTAAGGCTTCAAGGTTTTGGTGTGTAGAGAAATGTATTTGTGAATTGGTTTTGGTGTGTGTTGGCTTTTCTTGGGAATTTGGATGGTTGGAAGCTTTGGAGTTTCAAAGCTTCAAGGATTTGGGGAATTCTCTTCCAATTTGGGAGTAGAGAAATGTATTTGTGAATTGGTTGATGCTTGATACCTTGATGGAGAAGCCTATTTATAGGCTTTGAGAATGAATCACCACCACAAAATATTTTTTTCCTTTCCAAGCACCATTGCCTAATTTTCCCACTTAATGCAATATTGAAATTGAAGTGGTGTAACTTATGGCCTAATTTCCCACTTAATACCATTTTAAACTTGAAGTGGTCTAACTTATGGCCTAATTTCCCACTTAATGCAATATTGAAATTGAAGTGGTGTAACTTATGGCCTAATTTCCCACTTAATACCATTTTAAACTTGAAATGTGTATGCTTTGTCATTGCCCAAATGAGAAAAACTTGCTTTGATCCGTAATGGATTGAAATGTGCTTGCCTTGTCATTGCCCAAAATGAGAAGAAAAACTTGTTTAATCCTTCAAGGGTATTTCTTCCTATTTTGTTGAGTCACACGCCATGTGTACAATTTGTACAACACGTGGCGTATGCCATGTATGCCTTGACACGTCAAAACTTTAATGCATTGGTGAACATTTGTTTTACTGAAATTTCGATGTCTACAAATGCCCCCACTTCAAGGCGCGTCGTAGACATGTGCTTGTCACGTGTAGAAGATGCGTTTTGAAGTCCCTTAATGTAGATGTCAACCCAAGGGCCGTCGAGGCTTGATCTTGAATTGGGCTGGAAATTTCTTCAAGGGCCATTGAGGCTTGATCTTGAGTTCGACTGGAAGATTTTCTGGTTTCCTCCAATCGTTGATTTTCCACAGGCTTAGTCTTGAACTGGGCTGGAAAATTCTTTTGGTCTCCCCCGAAGGTCTGAACTTACTCCTTTTATCTGGAGTTGAATTTGATTCAAGGGTGGTGAACACTTGATTTTGAATCGGACTTGTGATTTCTTCAAGGGCCATTGAGGCTTGATCTTGAACTGGGCTGGAGGATTCTTCTGGTCTCCTCCGCTCATTGATTTTCCTTTGTGCTACTCTTGAACTGGGCAGCAGGATTCTTTTGGTCTCCCCCGAAGGTCTGAGCTTTACTCCTTTTTTCTGTTTCTTTGTTCAATCTCTCCAATTCGTATTGAAGAGGGTTAGAGGATAGCTCAGCATATGCAGTCGTTGTTTGTCTCCACATGCTTTAATGTATCATTTTCACTTGCCTTACTTGCTCCCCTTTGCAGAAGTGGTATTTCCTTATGCAGGTTTAGCATCTTCTCTTGTAGTATTTGTCCTCTGATGCAGGAGTTGAATGCAAACCTTGCATTTGAATGGACCCTCACTTCTTGGTGGCAGCGCAAGTTTGAGTGGAGGTTCCGACATATTGCTTTCTCTGTCCTTGCCTTGGCAGGTGAGAACAAGGGCAAAGGAAAAGACAGGGAAAAAGCATGATATGAGATACCTTTGCTTTCGCCCTTGATGATATGAGATACTTTTGCTTTTGAAGAAGCAGCGAATGAATCAGCACATATATTTGTTGTGCTTGTCTCCACATGCTTCGACTGGAAGTACTGAGATGACATTTGTATCATCTAGTGACATTTCATTAACGAGTGGAATCACCCATCTTTGGCAAACTGGCACGTATGCAACTTCATCTTTTCCTAGTGTCATACTCGAGGCTAGATTGGCGAGAGCGTCTGCCATTTGATTTTCCTTTCTTGGCACATGTTCTAGTGTCACAGCTTCGAACTTTTGTAGCAGTTGGGTCGCTAGCCGGAAGTATGGGACGAGATCATCTTTCCTCACCTCATATTCAATTAAGAGTTGATTGATTATGAGCTTGGAATCGCCATATACCTCAAGAGCTGTGATTTCCATGTTGATCGCCATTTGGAGCCCGATGATCAATGCTTGGTACTCAGCAACATTGTTGGAGCATAGCTCATTCAGTTGGAAGGAGTAAGGTAGTATTTGCCTTTGTGGCGACATGAATACTACTCCTGCCCCCGCTCCGTCTACTCGTGCGGATCCGTCGAAGAACATCGTCCATGTTAGGAAGATGTCGATGTAGAACACCTCCTCATCAGGCAAGTCGTCTGAGATTTTCCAATCAGCCGGGATTGGATGATCGGCAAGGAAGTCTGCTAGCGCTTGTCCCTTGACGGCTTTAGCTGGGACGTAGATGATCTCATATTGATTAAGAAGCAAAGCCCATTTAGCAAGTCGCCCTGTCAAGACTGGCTTAGTCATAACGTATTTGACAGGGTCGGCTTTAGCAACCAAGTGGATGGTGTAAGCATGCATGTAATGTCTGAGTTTCTGAATGGCAAACACCAAAGCGAGGCACATCTTTTCTATTGGGGAATAGTTCAACTCAGAGCCGGTGAGAGTTCGACTGAGGTAGTAAAGTGCTCCTTCTTTTTGGGATTCATTCTCTTGCGCCAAGAGTGCTCCGATTGAACTTTCCTGAGCAGCAATATACAATATGAGTGGTTTCCTGGGCACAGGTGCCCCCAGGATAGGTGGACTTTACAAATATTTCTTTATGCTTTCAAAAGCATTATGGCATGCTTTGTTCCATACGAATGGAACATCTTTCTTCATAAGGCGACTAAACGGTTGACAACACCCTGCGAGGTTGGAGATGAAGCGTCTGATGAAGGCTAGCCGTCCTTGTAGACTTTTCGGCTCGTGCAGGTTTCTTGGCTCGGGCAGACAAGGTGCGTTTAGTGCCGTTTGCAGTTTCAGCTCGTGCAGGCAATGAGCGTTTTGGTCCTTTCTGCAGTTTCAGCTCGTGCAGGCAATGAGCGTTTGGTGCCATTTGCAGTTTCAACTCGTGCAGGTAATGAGCGTTTCAGCTCGTGCAGGCAATGAGCGTTTGGTGCCATTTGCAGTTTCAACTCGTGCAGGCAAGGAGCGTTTGGTGCCGTTTGCAGTTTCAGCTCGTGCAGGCAAGGAGCGTTTTGGTGCCGTTTGCAGTTTCAGCTCGTGCAGGCAAGGAGCGTTTGGTGCCGTTTGCAGTTTCAGCTCGTGCAGGCAAGGAGCGTTTGTTGTCACCTTTTAGGCTCATGCGAACGAGGAGCTTGTGGTGTCGTTTGCAGTTTCAACTCGTGCAGACAAGGAGCTTTTGTTGTCACCTTTTAGGCTCGTGCGAACGAGGAGCTTATGGTGTCGTTTGCAGTTTCAACTCGTGCAGACAAGGAGCTTTTGTTGTCACCTTTTAGGCTCGTGCGAACGAGGAGCTTGTGGTGTCGTTTGCAGTTTCAACTCGTGCAGACAATGAGCTTTTGTTGTCACCTTTTAGGCTCGTGCGAACGAGGAGCTTGTGGTTGTCGCCTTTTATGCTCATGCGGACGAGGAGCTTTTGGTTGTCGCCTTTTAGGCTCGTGCGAACGAGGAGCTTGTGGTGTCGTTTGCAGTTTCAACTCGTGCAGACAAAGAGCTTTTGTTGTCACCTTTTAGGCTCGTGCGAACGAGGAGCTTGTGGTGTCGTTTGCAGTTTCAACTCGTGCAGACAAGGAGCTTTTGTTGTCACCTTTTAGGCTCGTGCGAACGAGGAGCTTTGGTTGTCGCCTTTTATGCTCATGCGGACGAGGAGCTTTTGGTTGTCGCCTTTTAGGCTCGTGCGAACGAGGAGCTTTTGGTTGTTGTTGTGGATTTGTCAAGCGATCTGGGAGAGGCGTTCCTCACAATCTTCATAGGAAGGAGCCATGACCGAGTGATTGAAAAAGTCTTCTGGGAAGAAATCGCGCATCGTGATGGCAACGGACGATCTTTGTGTCATAATTTCATCATCCTCAACATTTTCATGTAGCTTTGAAGGTTGACGGTAGCTGCTTTGCCCCCTTTCCGATTGGTGAACTTGTGGAGGAGACCTATGTTTCTTGTGCATTTTCTTTGGAGTGACATAAGTCCATCCTTCAACTTCACTTGACTTGACTGACATGGTTTTGGAGCATGCCCCCAGCGGTTGAGGTGAAGATTTTGAGTTCAAAGAGCCAGAAGTGACGGATGTATAGTTTGATTTCACCACATCATTAAGATCTAGCTCGATGATCCCTTTCTGAGCCAACTTCATGATGAGGTCTTTTAGCACAAAGCACTTTTCCGTCGGATGACCAATGAAGCGGTGGAATTTACAGTACCTTGGACTGTCAGTACGGTTCATCTCCTCCGGCCGTTTGCACTCAGGTAGGTCGATCACCTTTTTGTCAAGCAAGTCATCTAACATGGCAACCACGTCAGAGTCGGGGAATGGATAAGTCTTCTCCTCAAGCTCCTTCAAAGTGCGTCTACGTATCTCTTGATCACGAAAAGCTTCGGTTTGAATCGCCTTGCCTCGTGTATGGATTTTGACTGGAGTTGTGTTGACCGTCATTGCTTCCTTGGTGGGTTCCCACGCAGCCTTATCCACCTTTGGCCCCAAAACTTTGTCATTCTTGTAGTCGGCGATCTGTTCTTTCTTCCCATGACGGGTGATGCTTAACTCCATATCATGGGCGCGGGTGGCTAACTCCTCAAATGTTCGTGGTTTGATGCCTTGAAGGATGTAGTGTAGTCCCCACTGCATGCCTTGAACGCACATCTCAATGGCAGAGGTTTCAGAAAGCCGATCTTTACAATCCAGACTTAAGGAGCGCCATCTATTTATGTAGTTGATGACAGGTTCATCTCTCCACTGTTTTGTACTGGTCAGCTCTAGCATGCTTACAGTACGACGAGTGCTGTAGAAACGGTTGAGGAATTCCCTTTCTAGCTGGTCCCAACTGTTGATAGACTCGGGTTCGAGGTCGGTGTACCAGTCAAAAGCGTTACTTTTCAGCGAACGTACGAACTGTTTGACAAGGTAGTCTCCCTCTGTCCCAGCATTGTTGCAAGTTTCAATGAAATGGGCGATATGTTGCTTCGGGTTGCCTTTTCCATCGAACTGCATGAATTTTGGGGGCTGATAACCCCTTGGCATCTTCAAAGCATCAATCTTCTTGGAGTAAGGCTTTGAGTACAGTACGGAGTCATGCGAGCTTCCTTCGTACTGTGTCTTGACAGTGCTTGCGATCATCTCCTGTAGCTGCTGGATAGAGAGAGATTCCATGAACGCCGTTGCTTGGTCTAGCTTCAGCTTCTCTTCGACTTTCTCCACTGGAGGCTCCTCTTCTTCGTCGACTTCTTTCTTTAATGGACCAACATTTGGGTCGACTTTCATGTCGAGCTGCGCATCTAGTTGGTTGATGAGTGCGGCGATCTGCAAATCCTTTTCTTCCACAGTCTGTGTAAGCTTTGCAATTGCTTCGCTCATTTGAGCCAGTTGTTCTTCAACAGAGGTGACACCGATGGTCATGACTTGTGCAACCAATAGACACGACTTTCCTTCAGACATCCATAGTGCTGATGAAGAACCCCATTGGCCGTTTTCGGGTGTCATCTTGTGCGCCTCAATAGCATGTTTTGGTGCCGCCAGCATGGTTAGGTTGAAGACCGACTCGCGCCTTTGGTGCTGCTCTTGCTTGCTTGGCGGTATCAACTTTGCAGCAGCATGTTGAGGAGTGGTTGTGGCACCAATGGATGCTCCATTTGTGGCGGAAGTGCTTATGCTTCTTCCCTTGGTGGTTGCAAGAACAGCTTGTCCCTTGCTTGATGCCATTGATTTTGGAGGTGTGCTTTGGTTGTTGTCAACTCCGTAACCATGCTCCTTCAACTTCTTTTGAGTTTTGGTGAGGTCACGATCTTTGTCGTTGACGGTGTTTGAAACCTTCTTTCCAAGATTTGAAGAGGAAGCAAAGTCATGCCTAGCCTTTGACATGAGTTCGTAGGCATTTGGGTCAAAGCCTTCTTCGGTCTTCTTAGTTGGAAGAGAGCTTGGTTTCACTTTGACGCCATGTTGTGCCTCCAGACGGTTGATGAGTTCGGCGGTTTGCAAGTTTTTCTCCTCTGCAGTCTTTATCAGCCTTGCAATTTTTTCCTTCATCTGAACCAGCTGTTTTTCAATGGAGGTAGTGCCGATAGTCATGACTTGTTCTTTGTTTGAAGCCATGGACTGTGCTTGAATATCTTGAACGGAGACAGAGATGAGAGGTAGAGATTGTCCCACTGGGCGTGCCAAATTTGTGAACACGAAAGATTCCTTGAAACAAGAAACCAGAATAACGTGTACAAAATAATATTTTTGTGTTTATGATTTTGGGGTTACGATCTCTCTCAAATTTGGTCCTCTGATTCTATCTTCGTAGGGTGTAGGTTTGTGGATGAGTTGTTGATCCAAAGGGCCGTCGGGGTTTGATCTAAGGATGAACAGTTGATGAACGGATCTTCAAGGGGCGTTGGGCTTGATCTTGAAGAATGGGTGTATGGATTTCTTCAAGGGGCTTTTGGGCTTGATCTTGAAGGTTGATGGATGAGCAGATCTTCAAGGGCTTTTGGGCTTAGTCTTGAAGAACGATTGGATGTGTGGATTTGTTTGTGCTGTTGATCCAAGGGGCCGTTGGGGCTTGATCTTAGGATGAACGATGAACACTTTCTTCAAGGGCCGTCGGGGCTTGATCTTGAATAATGGTTGTGTGGATTTCTTCAAGGGCTTTTGGGCTTGATCTTGAAGGTTGATGGATGAGCGGATCTTCAAGGGCTTTTGGGCTTAATCTTGAAGAACGATTGGATGTGTGGATTTGTTTGTGCTGTTGATCCAAGGGGCCGTTGGGGCTTGATCTTAGGATGAACGATGAACACTTTCTTCAAGGGCCGTCGGGGCTTGATCTTGAATAATGGTTGTGTGGATTTCTTCAAGGGCTTTTGGGCTTGATCTTGAAGGTTGATGGATGAGCAGATCTTCAAGGGCTTTTGGACTTAATCTTGAAGAACGATTGGATGTGTGGATTTGTTGAGGTTGTTGATCCAAAGGGTCGTTGGGGCTTGATCTTAGGATGAACAGTTGATGAACAATGAACACTTTCTTCAAGGGCCGTCGGGGCTTGATCTTGAGTTGGTGGAAGTTCTTCAAGGGTCGTTGGGGCTTGATCTTGAAGGAGGATTTGACGAAGAAACGAAGAGTGCTTTCTTGATCCTTCGGGATTTTCTTGAGAGCTTTAGAACTTTAAGGCTTCAAGGTTTTGGTGTGTAGAGAAATGTATTTGTGAATTGGTTTTGGTGTGTGTTGGCTTTTCTTGGGAATTTGGATGGTTGGAAGCTTTGGAGTTTCAAAGCTTCAAGGATTTGGGGAATTCTCTTCCAATTTGGGAGTAGAGAAATGTATTTGTGAATTGGTTGATGCTTGATACCTTGATGGAGAAGCCTATTTATAGGCTTTGAGAATGAATCACCACCACAAAATATTTTTTTCCTTTCCAAGCACCATTGCCTAATTTTCCCACTTAATGCAATATTGAAATTGAAGTGGTGTAACTTATGGCCTAATTTCCCACTTAATACCATTTTAAACTTGAAGTGGTCTAACTTATGGCCTAATTTCCCACTTAATGCAATATTGAAATTGAAGTGGTGTAACTTATGGCCTAATTTCCCACTTAATACCATTTTAAACTTGAAATGTGTATGCTTTGTCATTGCCCAAATGAGAAAAACTTGCTTTGATCCGTAATGGATTGAAGTGTGCTTGCCTTGTCATTGCCCAACATGAGAAGAAAAACTTGTTTTGATCCTCAATGGATTGAAATGTACTTGCCTTGTCATTGCCCAAAATGAGAAGAAAAACTTGTTTAATCCTTCAAGGGTATTTCTTCCTATTTTGTTGAGTCACACGCCATGTGTACAATTTGTACAACACGTGGCGTATGCCATGTATGCCTTGACACGTCAAAACTTTAATGCATTGGTGAACATTTGTTTTACTGAAATTTCGATGTCTACAGCATAGTTGCTATAAAAGATAGCATTCTAAGTCGAAACTGGCACTTTCTGCAGTTCTTTTTACAGGATCCATCTAAAATTTGGTGGGGTGCAATCACTTTCTTTGGATCCTAGCTAGTTATAAGAGAATAATCAATTAGGAGAATAACCAATAATTATTTATGGGAAGGAAGTACTGATTAAACCCAATTTCAAACAAGATTCAATTAATGAAATAAAGATATATCAAAGCTAGAAATACTGTAATTAAATGGAATATTCGGATGTTCATGTTCACAAATTTACATAGCAAATACATTTATTAATCACTTACCCAACTTTATGATAAATAAATTGGCTAATTTATCTAGCCAGCATCTCCGATCAAGTAAATATGCTTTCTTGTTGATACGTTCAGCTTCAGCCATCATCATCTGTTGCAAAGCCTTGTTATAAACTGATAGATTATCTTCAAGTCCAATGATTCCGAGCAACTGCAAGCCAACATTTTGAGATGCATGCAAGAAAGATTCTTGGAAGTACATTTGTCGCTCTTTTAAGGAACTGCATTGCAATTTTGGATCTCACGCTGACTTTCCAAGATATGCATCTTGCATTTTTACCCAAATAAGTAGGTTCTACAAAATTAGACTCTTTATATATCTCCAATTGATCAATATAATTATTTTCAATTTCATAAGCCATTTCAGCTAAAATTAATGCTTGTGGAAACCTTCCGATCCACATGGACGAAAATTCGATTATCTGAAGAGAGGAAGGATGGTAGATGAAGCAAAT
Organism: Pyrus communis; assembly: GCF_963583255.1. NCBI lineage: Eukaryota > Viridiplantae > Streptophyta > Magnoliopsida > Rosales > Rosaceae > Pyrus > Pyrus communis. The sequence continues at coordinate 1,736,237 of NC_084806.1, forward strand.
TCTGATGACTTCTTTGACACTTTGGACTCGAAATTTTGCTCCTCCTTGAGGTTATCAGGAACTGGATTAGACAAAGGAGCAGTTATTGTGAGGTCTAGGTTTAAATCAGGCAGCCGGCCACAAGAATCATCCTCTAAGCAACTTGTACCGTCCGATTCATGGTCACAATTATTATTACCACCGGATCTTGCTTGCAGCTGATAATTGGTAGGGTTTTTTAAAGCTGCAGACAATGTTGCAGTACTACTGACAGTTTGTGAATTTTGATGATGAAGACGAGGGAGATTGACGTTGTTCGGTCGATGATTATTTGGATCTATACCCATGTTCATAAGCTTTCTTCTCAAATGAGAGTTCCAGTAGTTTTTCACTTCATTGTCTGTACGTCCTGGCAATCTCCCAGCAATCAATGACCACCTAAAAAAATTTGCTAAATAGTTAAATTAATTAGTTAACACCAACAAATCTGTGAACTCTACTTATTTATGCATGGTGCAATTGCATACAGTAATAATTGATTATTCTTATTTGATCATTTGTCATAAGAAATAAAAGACAACGGGGGATAACTAAAATTCACACACTTTTCTTTTATCCTCATGCATACCCAATTTAATTTAGCACTTGGATTTAATAAAGTAAAAAAGAATTAATTGATAGAATTAAACAGTGATGTGTAGAGGAGAAATATTGTGTGTATAAATCAGTTCTCTTGAAAGAATTAGCTAGTAAGGACCGGTTGCCCTTGGATAAAGAAAAAAGATAATTGATAGAAATGAACAGAGATATACAGAAGGAAAAACATGGTGTGTATAAATCAGTTCTTTCAAAAGAATTAGCTAGCAAGTACCGGTTGCCTAGGAGTGCATGAAGCTTGATGATGAGATCTTCTTCATCTTCAGCAAAGTTGCCTCTTTTAAGGTCTGGTCGTAGATAGTTTATCCATCTCAGCCTACAACTTTTACCACAACGAAGTAGGCCTGAACCAAATTGCAAAAAGAAGAAAAAAGTAAAAGAGGTGGCAATTAATACTCATTAAATTAAATATCTTTTCAAAGTTCTCTGAAATTAATCAGAAGAAGAAAAGGAACAAATTAGCATTTGTTGGCTTAGTTAAAATAGAAAGAAGAGAGAAAAATATTGACGAGGAATTTAAGAAATCAAGGAATTAACTCCTTAATATGTAAATAGTTTACCATTCTGATGAATGTTTTTGCTATGATATTACCAAAAAAGATGTTTATATACATATATATAACCTGTTAATCCACAAATATACGTAAATTTACAAGTTCATAGTTAATTACCTGCAGCCTGAGGAAGGGTACGCCAACAACCCTCGCCATTTTTACGAATGTATTCAATGAGCTTCAGGTCTTCTTGCTTGGACCAAGCTCCTTTGTTCGTGTCCTGCTTATCGCAGCAGGGTTTCCTCATTCTAAAATCTTATAACTAACCTTAATTAATAACCTAAAAATTGGGGGGGGGGGGGGGGGGGGGGGTGGTGGGGGGTGGTTGTGGGTGGGGGAAGGGGGGAGGAAGAGAGAGAGAGAGAGAGAGAGGGACCAACTGCCAAGAAGCTAGCGCGGATTGGGTAGAGAGTTGAGGAACAAATGGAGGGGGGTTTTGGGTGGGGGAAGTGGGGAGGAAGAGGGAGAGAGAGGGGCCAACTGCAAGAAGCTAGCGCGGATTGGGTAGAGAGTTGAGGAACAAATGGAGGGGGGTTTTGGGTGGGGGAAGTGGGGAGGAAGAGGGAGAGAGAGGGGCCAACTGCAAGAAGCTAGCGCGGATTGGGTAGAGAGTTGAGGAACAAATGGAGGGGAGGGTAATGGTTTATACTATCAGATAGGTAGGTAGCTGTAGCTGCAAATGAATTGGATGGCCGGAAGCAAAAGGGTGGGTTGACTTGGACCGGTGGTTCGCCCATGCGTGATAATCAGTGGCCAATAGATACGACTGCGAGTCTCAACATTTTTGACAGAGATAGAGAGAAGAGAAGTGGATACACTGTGATATTACTGTTTGAAAATTATAATGCTTAGTGTATATCAGTATTAAGAGTGCGAATGTCATATTGTAGAACTGAAGGACTTTGTTTAGTAGTGAAATTTCAAATTACTTTATAATATCATAGTCAAGTTGGCCCATAACTATAACGTTACAACAAGGTTCAGCTTTAAGTTCTTATTTTTTTTTGTATTGGTAATGGATGTGTTAACGAGATATATTCAAGATGATATCCCTTGGTGTATCTACTTAAATTTTACGACTTAATTCTCATTGTATTGCATAACTGAAAATATATACAAGATACAATCCTTATTCCATATGGAAACAATAAACAATAAAGGACACAAACATATATCCTTCCTAATAAATGATTCCTAATATTTACAATATATATTTACATACCCTTTTAATTATTACTCATGGCAACATATCTTTTCGCAGAGGATATAGTGTTGATAGATGAAACAGATGAGGGAGTGAATGTGAAGCTTAACCATTGGCCATAACTATTGGAATCTAAAGGTCTTCGCCTAAGTAGGTGAAAGACAGAGTTTATGAAGTGCAGGTTCACTGGGAAAGGGGATCCAAAAAAAATAAGGGTGATGATTGAAGATCAGGAAGTACGAAAGAGTGAACGCTTTCATTATCTTAGATCTATCTTGCAAAAGAAATGAGAATTAGATGGAGATTTGTCAACCATAGATTACATGCTAAATGTATGAAGTAGAAGAGTGTATTGAGTATGTTGTGCGATTGTTGTATGACACTAAAATTTAATGAAAAATATTATAGGTTGACAATAAGGCCAACAATGCTTTATGGCACAAAATGTTGGGCAGTCAAAAAGTAACATGTGTAAAAATTGAGTATAAAGAAGATGAGAATGCTTAGTTGGATGTGTGAGCACACGAGAAATGATAGGATTAAGAACAAGGATATCCGAGGTAAATAGAAGTAGCCGCAATTGAAGATAAGAAAATCAGTTAAGGTGTTTGAACACGTGAACCTGTTGAGAAAGAAATCTCTGATTGATTTACCATATATTGTAAATTGATAATTAGTTATTTACTTCCTTATTTAGTCTTTGGTCAACCTTGATTATAGGCAATACAATAGGAATGTGTTGACTGATATGTCTATAAGAATTTTAACCTAGTTGAATGAATATACAAGGAAATACAATTTCAGTATAATCTGATTTCTTAGATGGTACTAGAGCATTGATCTGGGAAAACAACAAAACACAGCTCTAAGGAAGACACGATCATGGGCGACAAGGCAGACTCGAGGTCAACTATTCAAGGCATGATTGCTCATTCAAAATGGAAAAAGTCCAACCATCCGTTTTATCTCCACCACTCAAATTAACCTGGTGCAATCCTCGTGCCGCAGCCATTGGTGGAAGACAACTACAGCACATGGGTTTCATCCATGAGTATGGCCTTAACGATCAAGAACAAACTCAATTTTGTTGATGGGACTGACATGCCTCGATCAGAATCAAGGCGTGATGGCCGTCACGTGAAGGTGACGTAACCGAAAATGCAAGTGATGTAAGAAAAATGTAGATAAATTAAAAGTGAAACTAGAACTTAATTAAACTAGTAAAGTGAGTGTGCAGTAGTGGTTACAACCTTAAAACTACAAATATTCAGAGCATAGATAACATAAGGGTAAAGTAGATTTCCTACAGTAAAAGAAATCTGAAATCTATCTAAACAGTGTTTCTAGCACTGATAAAATTAATGTACCCTCGTAACAACGAGTACAAATTAATTACAAAAGCGAGAAAAAATAATTTAAAGTTGCACAGTCACGTCCACGTCACTTGCCAACAGGGGCACAAACATCCATTTACACATTCAGGGAGAAATTACATAGAAAATTAGGGATGGGTCGTCATAAGGACAATCACGAAACCAAGTGAAAACAATCCCGAGGAGTTGCAACAATGGAATTGTTGTAACAACTTGGTCAAGACATGGCTGCTAGGTTATATGTCGAAAGAGATTTTAGGGAGCGTCATCAACTACAAGGACGCTCAATAGATGTGTACCAATTTGATGAGAGGTTCTCACATGTGAATATAGTTCAATTGTTCCATGTTGAGAATGAGATCCATGATTGCATCTAAGGCAATATGAGTGTAAGTTCTTACTTTACTAAACTTAAAAGTTTATAGGATGAATGCGATACTTGTGTGCTCTATTCTAGCATGCAGTTGTGGAACAAAGAATGAGATGACCTTGTATGTTGAAACTTAGAAAACCATGAAGTTCCTTATGAGACTAAACGAATCGTATGTTACGGTTCGAAGCAATACTCTTCTTCTTGAACCACTGCCTACGGTGAACAAGGCATATACGTTGGTCCTTCGACATGAACACCAGGCAAAGGTTTCTAATGGGAAAAATACATAACCAGAGGTTGCTGTCTTTGCAGTGAAGAACTCGTCGCGAGAACCTGCGGCGAAGGACAATGAGGTGCGATATGGAAAGTGCAACAAAACTAATCACACCACCAAAAACTGCCGTGAACATCTCAAGTGCACCTTTTGAGGATGGAAAGGCCACACTTTCGAGTTCTGTCGAAAACGGAATGCAGCTACAGAGATTGAATCTAGTCACCCTTTTTCTTTAAAGGGGAATCAAGTTTCCTAACATGACAAGCAGGAGACAATGCCTAGTTTCCTATTCTATCAGGAGGATTGCAAGCAACTCTTTCAGATATTTTAAAGAATAAGTCATCATTTGCTAATCAAGTCGATAATCCTTTTAGTCATGAAGAACTTTCAGGTAAAGCCTTCTCTTTTCCATATAAAGGCACCAAAAGTATTTGGATCCTAGACAGTGGTGCCACGAATCACATAGTTTGCAGCCCTAGTCTGCTTACAAACTCACGGGTCGTTGACAATCATACCGTTGAACTGCTAAATGGTTCCGTTGTCAAAGTCACTCATGATGGAGAAGTTGTTTTCTCTCATAATCTTATTCTTGATAATGTCCTATGTGTGCCCATCTTTAGAATCAATCTAATATCCATCAGTAAACTAGCCTATGATTACTTATATGTCACCATTTTCTTAACCTGTTTTTATGTCATCCAGGACCTTCGCTCGGGGAAGATGGTTGGGACGAGAATTGAAAGGGAAGGACTCTACTACCTCGACCCATCGAAGAAAGGAACATGCAACATTATCCACACCGTCTCACCAAAGCTTTGACACCAACGCCTAGGACACCCATCTCATAAAGCCTCTTTGTTATTCCCATTTTTAAATAATGAGACTTGTGATTCGGACAAATGTTTAATTTGCCCATTGGCCAAACAAACAAGATTGGCCTTTCCATTAAGTTCTATTTCTACCAAATCATGTTTTGAATTATTGCATATTGATATTTAGGGTGGTTATCAGGTTGCTTCTCTTTCCGGTGCCAAATATTTTCTTACCATCGTAGATGACCATACTAGAAGCACTTGGGTTTATTTGATGAAGCATAAATCTAACACAAAAGACATCTTAGTCAAATTCATTCAAATGGTTGAGACTCAATTCAATACTAAAGTTCAAATCATGCGAAGTAAAAATGGCCGTAAGTTCAAACTTGACCAATTTTATGCTCTCAAATGCATTCTACATCAATCTAGTTGCGTAAACACCGGCACTTGCTCAATGTTGCTTGGGCTTTGCTTTTTCAAGCTTGTCTGCCAAAACATTTTTGGGGGGGATACGACTTTAGCCTTGGCTTTTCTCATCAATAGAACACCTACTCCACTTCTCCAAGGTAAAACACCCTACGAAAAACTGTTTCACAAAGCACCTAACTATTCCCATTTAAAAGTTTTTGGTAGCCAATGCTTTGCTTCTACACACGCCCAAAGGCTCTTTAAATTCGACCCCCGTGCAACCTAATGCATTTTTCTTAGATATTCTTATGGTCAAAAGGGTTATAAATTGTTCGATATAAAACAAAATAAAACATTTGTTTCCAGGGATGTTGTGTTTTTTGAAAACCATTTTCCATTCCAAAATCTTACCACTTCCGCTGCCCCATCCCCATCAAACACTTCACCCTCACCTATTTAGTTTGATTTGGACTCTCCCCTTGAGTTGCATCATCCAAGTTTTACAGCAGGAACCATTTTAGATACCAACTCTTACACACTTGCTGACCCCACCCCATCTCCATCTCATTTACTCACTCCAACTCCACCACCAAATACCAAACCAACCATTCTATTACCATACAAAACCCCTCTACCCCTTTGTGGCACCAGACAGACCAAACCTTCCACATTTTTGCAGGACTTTCACGTCAAGGTGGCCCTTACATCCCGTGTTGCTCCCACATCTTCCATAAGCATGGTCCAGTCATTAGGTACGCCCCACTCTCTATCTCGTTACTTATCCTATGACCGTCTATCCCCCACTCACAAAACCTTCATCACCAACCTCACCATTATCAAAGAACCCACCAGTTTTTCGCAGGCTATCCAGGATCCCAAATGACGTGACTCCATGCAACAAGAGATTGCTGCCCTCCAAGACAATCATACTTGGACTCTGGTGCCCTTGCCTCATCACAAACGTCCCATTGGTTGCAAATGGGTTTATAAGGTGAAGCTTAAACTGAAGACCTACATATGCTCCAGTCAAAATATGAGACTATGAAACAGAGGGTTAGGAAAAAAGGGGTAGAGAAAGACCTAGGAAGACTCAAAACACTTGGCGCAAAATAAAACACAGTGGCGTTTTAGAATTCATACAACCGACCCCCTAGTGGGATAATACTTGGTTGTTGTTGTTGTAGAGTCAAGTTGGCCCATGAGCGCAACGACTTTGCACATGAGTGAGAGGGCTTGTTAAGATTGTGAATCTTGTATTGGAGAATCAAAAGACCTTGCATATCTTTATAATGAGTTGGATTCCTCCCGATTTAGTTAGATACCATATATACATACATACATATATATGTATATATATATGTGTGTATGTATGTATTATTATTTTAAATATTTGAACTTAGTTGGTTAAAATCGTTCACCATTATATCTAAAATTCTGAATTTAATTCCTCTCACCACTTATATATTTTAAAATAAATACTGGACGGATACAAACTAGACACCCATATACCATAATTGAAACCCTAGCCTAACTGAGTCATATACTTGGCTTTTTCCTCCGTATCAATCAAATACCTGAAATTTCGTTCCCAAATTCGTCCTGTTATACCGTAACTAATAAATTAAAACCCTAGCCTAACCAAGTCATATACTTTTCTTTTTCTCATATCCGTCAAATCTATTTGGTATATTCTATTAACAAAATTCATCATTTCTGAAAACATATCTTCAAACATCTTTGAAGAACAATTTTTTTTTTTAAGTTCTAAAAACTTGTTTGGTGTGTGTGTGTGGATATATATATATATATATTTACGTGGTATCTAACTGAGAGTTGGATTCCTCCCCATTCAGTTAGATACCATATATTCAAAATTGTTATTGAATCTCTATGATTATCATGACCTTAACAATCTTAGTACAATTCGATGATTTTTTTACCAGAAAAAAAAAAAAAATCATGCAATTGTAGTAATTAAGATTAAAACTAGGTGGGGGTACAAAAAAAATATTGATCTAGTAAGGAGCTAAGTTAAACAATAGCATCTCAGCCCCTAATTAGACATATATATATTTATGTGCTCGAGCGCGAGCGAGAGAGAAATGGTGAAGACATCAATAAAAAGAAAAGGGAAAAAGAATCTCCAACTAGTGCATCCAATTATAACTGTATATACACACATATATTCACACACACACACGAACGCACGCACAAGTTTATTGATCTCTTACTCATCCTTAATTAAGCGTAGAATTCATATTGTGTAACCGTTTGATCACATCCATTAATAGCCTTCTGTGCTATTCTTGTGCAGATATTTCATCAACTGTAGTCTGTAGGTACAAAAAATGTAGGTAAGAATTCATCGTGTGAGCTGTTGATCGTGGTGTGATTGCACGATAATATGAATCAAGAACACCAGCAGTTTCAAAGATGGTTTTATTTAGGTGAACGTAGGTTCATGTTCAGTTAATCGTTATAGAGAAAATGGAAGGAATGAAGGGGGGAAGGTAGCAATAACAATGTGATCACATGCTCATGCATGCACGTTGACTGATAGCTTCCCATTTTTGTCATCCTCATCAGCATAAAAAGTATTAGTATAAATCTTACAAATAACCACTCCCCTCCTCCTTTATCCACAATATTTGGTACTGATTTTACCTACTTACCTACGTGCGTTAATTTGTCCCTTGTGCGCACCTTTCAGATAAGCATAGATTCAGCCAAATATAGCTGATGGTCCAGTAAACTAGATTCAGCCCCCATACACACACACACACTTACTGTTGAAAAAAATACAAGAAAATTATGCCATTTTGATAATAAACACGTGGACAGTTAGGTTGAGGTGCGGATATCTCAATTTTTTATTAATTAAGATATTCAAGCTCCACGAACCGGTGCAGCAGCAGTATATATATTGACTTGTCCCTCCCTGGATACAACAACCCAACTGAATTGTTGTGTGACTCAAACATATCCACACAAAAAGGAAGAGTCCAAAGCTCCACCACAAGAAAACCCTTCTTTGGCCAATAAGTAAAAATGGAAAAGATGGAGCAATGAAGAATAATTGTTGTAGAATAAATTGCTAGTGGGATAATGAATAAAAGGATGACGGAGAAAATGCTACTAATTGTAGATTTATTATTTCCCATAGGTTTTTTTTTTTAACAAATATTATCACCCATAGTTAATATAGTAATAAACAAAAATTAACAAGAAAAATGTTACAAGAGTTACAAAAGATGAAAGGCTAAAAGACTCCATCTTAATTCCCCACTAACAACAATAAATTTCTCACTAACAACAAATAAATGTCCCACTAAAATCAAACAATAACAATTTTATTTATTAGTTAATATTAAAAATGCACCAACACTTACACTACAGTCTTCAGTGTTTGGATAAGGATTATGGACTATAACCTCTGCTGTTTCGTCGGCTCACCAATATGTCTCTGTCGATCTCATGTTCAGAAACATAGGCCATTTAATATGTATACATAATATATTATATGCGTGTATCTCTGTGCGTGTAGGGTTTATAGTTTAGCCGTTTAGGCCATGGCTGTGGCTTGCCAATTATTGGCTGAGTCTGCACACACATTTTAATTTTTATTCCAGAGCCCAGCATTGTTGAGTAAGACTGGTGCTTCTCTCTTGTTATATATTAATATTATCAACTTTGATAGCAAAAATCAAAGGATCACACACAAAATTGATGTGCTACCAAATCATAAGAGTTCCGGTTTCTCATCATCATGAATCTCCAATAATTTTGTTCGACGAAAAAGCGAAAACCACCCCAAAAAAAGAAAAAGAGTTTATAAAGATGAAATAAGAAAGCAACGAGAGGATTGGAGTTGGTGGCATTCTGCTTACTGCAATTTGTATCTATCTACAGCACCATTCGCTAATGGAATTAATAAAACAGTGAGCGTAGCAATTCAGTATTCGCTCGTAGGTAATTGTGTTCAATGATTGACCTACTGCGAAAAACAATTATCGCTCTGTTCTTGTCTTCCTTTCTGGTAATAATGAAGTAATGATGACGTCCACATTACCTACACTATGAATCTTCGGTTGGAGCTTTCACTTTCTGACCATATTATAAACTTAATAAGCCCAATGGCAATGCTAATAATGATTCTAGGTGGATCGATCATGTTAATTTAGACTTAAAAATACTAACAATTTTTTAAAGGTTCCTGTATACAAATTGATAGATTAGTTTTTAGTAGCTAGGGTCCAATTAATTAACTGTTAGGGTTTGATAAATCTTTTTCTCTGATTTTGATTCTCTGAGCAACATTTGTCGAAACTCCTAGCCTGTGGAGATTAATTAACGTAGAGTTTAGGTTAATTAATACGCAATATTGAGGAAATTAATTTATTAAAACCCCATATATATTATAAGTATTAGTTTGAAGTTTATATATAAAGGGCCGATGGTGACGATGATCTTCAATTGTTACATACGTTATATATATATATATATATATATATATATATATATATATATATATATATATATCAACCAGCTTTCACATGCATGTAATTGATTAGTACTGTTTCTCTTACAAAACATTGTAATCAACAATTAAGCTACCTGTAAACCTGTTTATTAGTAATTGCTAAAGCTAGAAGGGGACCATAGGTAATGCCCATCTTTGTACGTTTCTAGTCATTGATTGAAGAAGAAACAAGGACAAACAATATATCCACACACAATATCCACAACAGGTTGGGAGTTAGGTTGTTGGACTTCTTGATGAGCATGTGTCTCTCGTGCATGCAAGAAAGATGGGTGTGGGTGTGTGTATGTGAGAGAGAGAGAGAGAGAGAGAGAGTTGTCTATATATTACTTGTCTAAAATATACGGATCTGGATAGTAGGACGGGTAATATCCTTCTGCTCTAGGGTGATTGGAGCTAAGTAAGTTTGTTACTTTATCGTTAAAAAGGAAAAAAGTTGAGAAGAATTAAGTTTGTTAACTTCAAATTAAACACTATCAATCATTGTCTGTTGATAAAATCTCGGCACTGAGTCCAGGTGCATCATATAATACACACACACGCGCGCGACTGCAAGAAGACTACTAACAAAAAAAGCTAAATAATTAATTAATGTGTAAATTAATACATAGAGATCTGATTCATTCTTTTTCTTTGTTTGCTAAGTACATCTCTGATCGGTATTCCTTATTCTCTACGGTAAACAGATATTTTTTCTTAACAAACAAGGTTTCTTTAGATCTTATAGACATGCATATGATCATATTTTATCTTAAGCGTAACAATTGAGAAAAATTACTAAATTATATGCAAGGTTGTGTGTAAACAAGATCCAAGAATTGCAAACCTTTTGCGCAACCATATTTGCTTTGCAATATATAACGTATAGACTTGTGAGAAATATGATAGAAAAAAAAGTGGGTTGTCTTTTATAACAAGTAATATATGCCGTTAAAGTCTAGATCTTATTTTTAATGATTTGAGTTAGGATCTTAAAAGCACAATTCAATGATAGTCTTGTTTGAAAAAAAAAAATCCTCATATAATTCAATATCGTTAAGGCTATGAAGAAATCTTGGTAGGGTTGAACTGCAAGTGATCGATGAGCATATGACTTTTCAGGCAAAAAATAGCACATACATTATCTAGCAACTTAATTTGGATGGTATCAAAATTAAAATTATATATATATATATATATATATATTGTATAGAAATAAAACCCTTAATAAAGGATATTGGAAAGATTGAAGGTAAAGAAAGCATGCCACCTTCGCCTTGTGTTAGCTGCAGCATGATGTGTACGTATTTGTCCAACAAATGCCATATGTATTTGACGGACGAGCTGCCTCTCCGCATGCTTGGCAGCTGCCCCCAGCTACGTATTTCTCTTATATTTTCTTTTCTTTTGGTTTGAAATGTACTTTTATTCCAAGCTAGTCTTTTAATTTGGTGCTATAAAAATACATCTTTATCGTTAACATTTGTCTTTCGTGGACAAGGAATTGTTCGTAAAAGTCTAAAAAGAAAAATGGTATACATGAAAAATAAGATCGATTCTACATCTTGAATAATTGAATGGCATACAACTACATGGAAAATTCTTGGTTGCTACTCTCTTCATTGTCACTTAATTTTACAATGGAATTTCTTCTTTTTGCATAATATTAAAACAGGTTGCCTTGTCTTATGTTTGAAGTTCTCTTATGTTGGAAGTTCAAGGACTACATGTGTTCCACAACACTCAAATGTGTTTTTTATGCGTTTGGCTTGAGTATGGTTACACGAAGAATTAATTAGGATGTGAAGTGTAGTCTCACCTCAAAATTTTAAGCAACCTTGAATGTGGTTATTCTCTTTATTACCAATTAGTTTTATCGTAGAAGATTCTTTCGTCAAATTTTGATTTTTTTTCCTTAATATAATTATATATTTACACTAAGGGGTGGGGATATGGGCTTGTCCACACAATTAATCAGTCATAATAATGTGGCATAGAGCTCGCCATCAATGGAAGTCGAACTTTTTTTTTAACAAACGATATTATTTAAACTAAGGAGGACAGATGAGCTTAGCCTCACAATAAGCTAGCAATAATGCATATGGTTCAACAATAGAAGTCAAACTTAAAACCTCTCAATATCACTAAACTGTAATATTAATCAAACGACTATATTTGTAAGTTTTGGTCACACCAAAAGAATTCAAATCTGATCCTATCCTAACTCCAACCAATTATCCTTAGTATTCGTACCAGCAGCCTTCTCCTATGTCAAACAAAAATCAACAAAGGATTCATCTGGTTTAATCTTATGCTCAAACTGGCCCAACACTGATAGAGGGGCAGGAATGCCGTATTATTCAAAATTTGCAATGACATAATTTCTAGTACTTGGAAAACTATTTGTTGACTTTTATAGCAATATTTTTATGCATGTCAGTGCTTGGATGTTCGACTCATGTTTACTGTATTTTTTTAACAGGTCTCGATCAATGACAGCTGCATGCAAGTAACACTGTTTTTCTTGGACCCGACTTTCCATATACTGTACAACATTATAGCATAGGGTATTAATCAGTTGACCTGTTTTATACGGGAAGCATCAACGTATAGACCAACTTTTACGAACCCGTCCACCGTCACTATTACGTCCGGATTTAGTAATATGATTTTATGTGAAGCGTAGTTAGCATGCACATGATTGTTTTATGATATAAGTTGTCATAAGTTGTCATCGTGACAGTGTATTCGGTCCATATAAATTATCCTCGTAAAGGTATGGACTGGGCTCTCATAAAACCTGAAACTTAATACATTAATCGTTATACTCACGTGAAATCAAATGGTATATAAACAATCATATGGTGAAGCTAGCTCTTACATATGATTCATGTTTGCAAAGCACTTTACCAGCAAATCTCAACATTATATTATTATGACTTCGAACACGGTTGCCATGCATGTTATCTAAAATTTCCCAGCGAGCCACCGCCAATCACTTTACCAGCAAAGCACTATCTGCCATTTCGAACACGGTTGCCAGTCACGGATAAGCACCTCCTCCTTCACTATCTACCTTTCAACTTATTATAGTATAATATATTTTCTCTCTTTTAATGATTATTAGGTTTTTCTTGTATTTAAATTGAGACAATATTTTAGTGCTCATGTACCCATTTACGAAGAATCAAAACATTGGATTCTGAAATCGTAGGTTAAGGTTTTCTGAAACAACCGACAGGATCCTCCTCTGGTCTTTTTGGTGAGGATATTAAGGATTCGTAAATCGTGTTCGTTTATCGTACATCATATGTTCAGTTTTTATTAGGTATTATTCGTGTTTAATTTTAAATAAAAATATTTAAAATAATTTCTAACTACACAATTTACGATAAATGGACACGATTTACGGGTTTCCAGATCTCACAAATAAGATCCGGATTCTTGAATCACAACCTTAAATCCCTTTATCCTGCATCAACTAACCAAGTTATTTGCATTGATTATGGTTTTCTAGAAAGTCGAGCTTGTTTGAGACTTACTTCTATAGCGGATAAAAATAGTTTTTTGGCAGCCAAAATCATTCATTGTATTTGGCAGAAAATTTCAAAAGTACTTTTGTTCCACAAAAGTGCTTTTATCGAGAAGAATGTCAAATTTCATATTTATAGTTGATGGGTAACATCACATTTTGCAAAGTGTCCAATGCTTTTTTATTATTTATAAAACTACGCGAGTCAAAATTTAATAATAAAATAATCAACAAGTGAGAAAAATAAAGACAATCTGTGGACCTAGCATTAAAATAAAACAAACAAAATTTTTTTTTTGAAGCTATCTTCAAATTTGACAGCAAAGTAAAGAATATCAATCCAAGTAGGATTTTAACGTCTCATTTGAAACAAAAATACTAGTCTTTTTTTGTCATAATATTCTACGTATAATTTTTTACATCTCATTTAAATATGCTCTTACCAACACAAGGAAAAGTCCATGCACAATCTATGATCCTTGCAGACTGCCCTTTTCCACAAAAAGATGAACAATAATTACTCAGTCAAGGCAGCTTCTAGATTTGAACCTCTCAAGAGTCAAGACTGCTGTTGTAAATTGTAACATAAACAATTAAAACTCGCAAAACAATTCAAACTTGTACTTTCTGCTCTGTGTTGTCAATAACCCCAGTTTTGAACGGCAGGTGGGGGTGCAGAGAGTCGTCCCAATTTTTTTAGGACAGGTACCAGATAAGAACAAGGACAGTACCAACAGATTCTATGGTCATCGTTCAACTATATGTATACAAAGATAAGAAATAGGACAGTACCAACAAATTATATGGTCATCGTTCAATTATATGTATATTTGTCTACAAACAGATATATCTATATGTGTTTATGTGTATCAGCATTAGCATCATCACTCAGTACAAAATTTGATCACCACCAATTGATTTTACTTCTGATCAAGATCTAAAACGTACCGAAACAAATACGAGACAACCATTGACTTGTAGTTTCACGTTCCATCAACATTTAGGTTGATGAATTGGTATTCGGTGCCGCCTATCCACGTCGAATGGCGCTTAATTCGTGACCAGATGATTCACCTGGTTAAAAGTCAGTAGCGGATTCAACAAGTCACCAAGCTGCATCCGTTCCACCTACTGAAAAATCAACATCTTTATGAGAACAGCAGGTTGAATCTTCAACCATAAATCCAACGTGATAAAATTCTCAAGTGTTGAATGATGTATTTCGAAACTTGAATAGTTAAAGCCTAAAAAAATTAGTTGGAAAGAGAAATGTAACTACTTTAATCAGCCGATTACTGTGGCATTTTAACGGCGTAACCATTGGCAGGCAACAGAGAAGTTTGTTGAAGATTCTTAATCCTATTTCTTCGTAGAGAATGCGGATTTACTCCAGCCTTGTGTGCTGCAATGACACCAATTGCTTCCCAATAGTTTGAGACATTGACCTGCAGGAAAAGTTTCATTTAGCTTAGAAACATAAAGCCTATGAGTTGAAGCAAAGCCATTTTCCTAGTGGGTACGTATGTTCAGAACAAATGAATAATGATATGTACAGATCACTACACCATAAATTAGAACGAGACACGTGGAAATTCTTCCATCCCAGAAGTTACTCCCAAGTCCCAACAACCAAAGGGGGGAAAATGAGAAGACGGGATGTGCACACATTTGATTGCACATTTGGATACATACCGCTTCAATCCCAAATTTATCTGGTGTATCATCAAGGACTGTTTCATTTTCATCCACAGCAATTATAAGTGGCTGTAATAAAATTAGAATTAGTATCACAAGGAAAAAGTAGCCATATGATATCAGTCAAATCTGCTTTTGATACGTGCAATAGGCAAAACATCCTCAGGTTCCAAGATTATACCTTGTTTCTTTTGCTTCGTGCAAAAGCAATAGCGCCATGTCCTCCAAAAGCATCTCTAGGAAGGATGACGCTATCAACATCACTAGCAAGTATGCAACCATTCTCCGACTCAGAGTTCTTTACCAAGTACTGTGGTGCATTACTAAGCCCAGCAAGCACACATGGCAAGAATGTGTACCCCAACTGTTGCACATAGAAAAATAGAGAACAAAGAAATCACCTTCCAGAAGAGCATTGATATCATATTCTTTCATTTCTACTTTTTTTTTCCAATGTTCCCTACGAGTATTATCTCCTAACGCTCATAGACCGGCCATCGAGACTCTGAGTTATGCAAAAATTTACTGACCTCCTCAGCAGCTGATTTTGGGCATAGAGATGGGGTCATGGGGAGTGGTGATAAAGCAGGAGCGTGTGCACAAGGAATTTGGAACTCCTTCACCACTAGATGGCTTATAACTGCCTCAACCCCTGCCAATAGATCAATTCCCTGTAAGGTACAAAGTGAAATGAGATGTCGACTTTATACAAATAAACAGAATGCCTTCAGTCTTGCTGCTGAAGGTAATGTCTGAAGTAGAGTGTAATATCAAACAAACCAAAACGTTCGTATGTCATCATTAATATCACCTTATTCCTATATTAATCATGGTCCTGATTAGTTTTTAACTGTAAATTGATGTTTATGGTTGTGCGTGGCTATGTGATAACCACAAATACTAGAGAGCGATGCCTGTACAACACATGATGCGTCTAAGCAGTTTCAATTCCTGTCATTACACTAGTATCCTAAATTGCACGTTAGTATAGAAAGGTGGAATGGGAGGGGGAAGGAGGAAAAATATTAGCAGCGTCGACATCTTCCCTATTTTCAATGTTACATAAAACCGGACCACTACCCAAATGTGAAATTTGGAAACTTATTGTTCAGGGTCATGTTCAACGGACTCATTGTAACAAAATTAAGTAAACCAAGTACAATAAGCAATTGGCTCGCTTCAACTTATTGCATAATAAAATTGCAGTCGAGAGTTCAGGAAAGTTTACACATAACAAAACAGAACATGCATTATATTGTTGTTAAAATTTAACATACCATCCCTTGTCGATAATCGTCTGTGTCTTGAACATCATCACCGTCTGGGAAGCGTCCAACAACTGCAACAGCATTTACTTGCGAGTGTTTAACTAAAGCCTGCACAGCCCTCAATAGTGAATCAGGGTGCTTAATCCTCCCTGTTGATTGCCTAGTTTTTGGATCAACCCACTTCTCTACCTGTAAAACTTGTCCCATTCAATCTCGTGCAGTCACAATTATTGAGATGAAAACACAGGCTTGGCAGCAAAGAAAAGTGAAGCTAGTAACAACTAAATCTCTTTGCAATTGCCGAGTTTTCAAGCGCTTTCTTCGAATGAGATTGAAACTTGAAAGGCATACATAATGTGCAATTAACGATCAAAAACCTAATAACCGGATAAACGCAATACAAAATCAAATCCAAGTTTCAACAGCTAAATTAGTACCTGCAATGGAGTGTCAGTGACAACATATTCCACAACAGGCAAGCCAAGGGAAGCCCTCGCAGCATCCGCCACTTGCAAATGGCGAACACGAAGCTCCTCCTCGATGCCACAATCAAGAACCAAACCCACCTACTTCACAAATCAAACACTAAGTAAAATAAACCTATAAAATGTGTTGAGAAAATTAAATTTCAATTTCCGAAATTACCTTGTTTTGGTGAACAGGCATGAGACCCCATAGGCCTTCAGCAAAGCGGTCAAGGGCATAACCTTCGACGTACAACGCATTCGGCATTGGCCAGTAAAGCATCGCCGCATTCAGCACCTGCCGCGACGGTCAATATTAGTCAACGTCACAGTGGCAGACTCGGAGACTGCCAAATTCGGGACTTCAAAACGCTAAATTTAAAATTTAAAATACGTACGTTGGGGTGAGCGATGAGGCAATCGACGACGGAGGAGAGAGTGCGGGCGACGGGCAGGGCGTCGCCGGCGTATCCGCCAATGGCGGCTCCAATCCCGGTCGGGACTATCATTACGCTCGTGTAGTCTCTCTTAATCACCGTATCCAAACAGAGCAACAATTTTAGTTCTCTTCATGATTTAATTCAAATAAATGGGAGGACTGTTTGGCGGTAATTAACTGACCTTGAAGGAGTGCCGGGGATTGAAGCATGAGATGCTTGGTGGAGCGGACGGTCGGGATTTGTTGAATCGTCGGTTTTGGACGGGCAAGGAGAGGAACGGACGGCTCAGAATTACTGTCATCTCGTTTTCCCCGTCGACGGAACTCGGAGGCAGCACTGTTATCCCATTTCCCGCTGTTCCTGACTGGCCGTGCTTCCAATGTTATCCGCTGACTCCCGTCTTTAAAAGTAAGTTTCCTCAATCAAAATTGTTTTTTTAAAAGCGACATCTTTTCAAAATTAATTTTATATAAAATAATTAGTTTTCATTATTGCGGTAAAACGCTATCTAGTACTAAAGCGATTTAGATCACCCGCAAATGAACTCGAACTTATGTTATATTTTTCTGTACTTTCATTTATGAAGTGATAATTTACTCCAAATCGGCAAATTTATCCATAATTTTTTATGATTTGATGAAAAATTTGTAGGGTACAAGTTTACACATTTGAAAAAATTTCTGACTCACCAAATTAAAAGTTCCTCAAAGATCCAAAAAAGAAAAATCTGTATCAAGAAGCATTGCAAATTGTTTTTATTGAATGCTTTAGAAGGAACTTTCCATTTTTTCCTTGGTGCAATGGGCCAACAGCCCAAAGTTCCTACAAAAAGGCCACAAAATGCAGCTTCTATACTTTGTAAAGAGTGTGCTGAGGTAGAAAAATGATTTCCGCACTCTTTTACCATCTCAAGCTGTAACAATCAATATTTGTGACAAAAACGCCACATTGCCTTGCCGCGGGAGTTCCTTGTTATTCAAAGTTGTGTCTATGAATCTTGCATATGCTTCATGAAAGTATCGGTGCTACTTTTAACTACTGGTGGGTCTCGGTGGAGAGATTTTGTTGTGTAAACAATTATATATCATTTTGCATCCGGGAGTCTCTCGTATCCAGTCGCCCTTGTCAACGGACAATTTTTAAAGGTCTCATCATGGCATTGTCCTCATGATCCAAGATCTACACAAAATAGAATTAAAATTACATGTCAACCCCTATGAATATTAACAATTTTTCACCATATTAGAGTAGTTTAAATTATATCACTGATACGAAAATAAAATGAAACACACATAGTGTAAGTGAAACAAAATTTAAAAGCTATACTTACATGACAATGGTACACGTAACCAGGCTCCGCAGTAGGATCAAACTCATACGATGCATTCGAGTGTATGTAAGCAAATCTCAAAAATATCTGTGTCACGGTACCGGGTCTCATCTTGAACACATTCTTCCAACCTTTCTCGTGAGCTGGCACCTCTACTCTCTTGCCAACTGCATATTTGCTTATTTGGCACTTGACGGCGTCGTTTAATTTATTCATGCAATCTTTAAACTTTTCTACATTCACCAGCTCCCTCTGCTCCAGTACAACGAACAGTCCCAAGTGAATGTGTAACGGATGGTTGTCCGCCGTCAGATTGATCACGTTCCACACCTCACTGGTCCCCGCTTTCGCGATCTCCGTCGCCGGTGCCTCATAAGATTTCCCGTTCAAATAAAGATGTGTCGGCTCATCCGCGTCGCTCGTGTACTCATACATTGCAATGTATCGTGTGCGTGATGCACTCGATTGATCAGGAGCGGGGTACTGAATTAACCACGCCGGAACACGTGACGTGTCCAGCTCTGAATGGTCAGCAATCAAAAACTGCATGACCTTACTGTTAGCAATGTTAACGGGATCACCCGATGGGTAAGGATACGGTGCATCGTTGGCTAGGATAGCATTGGCATTCCTGGACTTCGAAAAGTCAACCACCACGTCAGCGATCTCAGAAGGCGCCAGCAAAATGTCCTTGGTCCCCACCGGTTTCCCAAGGTACGCCGAATCAGCCCCCACGTGGATGAATCTCAAACCGTTGGCGAAGAAGAATCTGAAGAACCTCGCATTGCTAGCGTTGATAATTCGGAATCTGTATTTACGACGTCGTACCTTCAGCTGCGGCCATGCCTTCCCATTCACAATAATTGCGTCACCAAAATATTCCGGCTGCCATTGCGGGTGTATGGAGGGATTGTTTCCGGTAGAGTTCATGTATATCGAACCGTCGGTGCGAAAGCTACGATCGAACACCATTAGCGTTCGATCAAATTCGCCAATTGGGAGTCGAAACGGGTCTTCGACTTCCGGCTGACGGACAATGTAGGCCCCAATCAAACCTGCGAGGAGGTTGACTCTGGTCAACCCCATGGAGTGATCATGGTACCACAGGTTCCCGGGTTGTTGCTGATTGCGGTAGCGATATCTTCGCTTCGGCCAAGCGGGCCCACGGTCTTTGAATTTGGCGGTGAACCATGCTTCTGCGCTTCCATCGCTTGCGGGTTCATGGATGCCGCCGTGGAGGTGCACCACAGTAGGAACGCCCTTGTTGGTAGCGGGTAAGGCCGTTGGAATGGTGGGATCCCAAGGCAGAATGTGTTTGGAGGGGAGGTAATTACGCCACGTCACGAAGGTATCGATTCCATGGAGGGCTTCGATTGTTGGACCAGGCACCGTTGCTGTGCGCTTATGTGTACCGTAGGCGAACACTGGAGTCGCCGGAAGGTCTCGGTGGAATCTCTGCAAAGAAAATAAAATAATATAAAAAGATTACACTGACAAACGAAGGGGTTAAAAATGGATAAAAATGGAAAAAAGACCAAAATAGCGACATCGGAATTTATGTCGCGGTCTAAACGAGCTCACTAATAAGGACCAGGATCCTTTCCTCACCTTAAAAACTGAATCTGCTGAGCAGACAATCATGATTATTGAAATTTAATTCAACGATTACAAGTATTATTATTTTTAAAGGATTCCGTTTGTAGGGATTGGATCGAATTTCAACGATTACGATTACTTGCTCAGCAGACTTATTTTTTTAATATCAGGAGAGGATCCTGATCCCTAATAAGATCCCACTAATAAAGTAATAATTAAATTACGGGAAGCAGCTTTACAACTGTGAATATGGAATTGGGTTGGTGACCCTTCTGTGCATCTTGGTCCGATCTTAAGCTATAATAACTGGATTATTACTTAACGAACTGTTATTAGCACTTCAAAAATCTCATTCTACATTTTTCATAAATGTATTTTTCTTTCTAATTATAAAAAGTTTAGAGTGTAAAATAAATTTTTTTGAATGTCAATAACAATTCTCATTACTTATGTGTTAATTAATGTGTTTCTTTTCAACTAGTGATAGTTTGCAAAATAGCTATGAAATTTAGTCTACCTAACTACCTAAAATTTAGACCGAATTATCAATTCATCATCAATCCAAAATAAACGTGTTAATCAACATATATGTAAAAATCTAATTATCAACAATTACGCCATACAATTTACAACAGTTAGAAAATAAATGCAAATTGAATGATGGTTGGGTTGCTTACCCATTTTTTCATGTACATGCCAATTTTTAATGACTTGGGTTTGGGAACACCATCGACAACATCAAAGCCTTTGAGTAGGGGCATATCGGGAAGTTCATCCACAAACATGTGCAGCCTGGTCAGATTTACAAGCTGCTCTTCCGCCCATGAAGTCTCCAAAAGCAACCCCAGAAAAGATATTAATAACACCAAAACTCTCTGGGCTCTAACCATCTCTCTCTCTCTGTCTTAGCTCGGTTGCATGGAGGGGGGAGAGAGAGAGAGAGATAAGTGCTTATTGGAAAAGTGATTTATCTGAGTAGGTGTTTTGCGGAAAGGAGGAGGTTGAGAGTTGAGAGAGAGAGACTGTTGTTTTAAAGGCGGCTGGACAGCGTTTTCTTGTTTGGATGTGTTGGATTCGTCGGACTCGAAATATAATGGGAAAAAAAGAAGAAAAAGGGAAAGTATTTGGCTAAGGGATACGATTTTCACATACCATTTTTTGTTTCTCACATGTTTTTCTTGATTTTTAGCCATTATACTAAATAAACCAAATAAAATCAACGATCAAAATTAAAACAGGTGCGTGTTAATTATTTCTCTTTGGTTAATTTCGTCTGTTGGGATATGATGTTAAAGAAAGAAGAAAAAAATGTTTAAAATGTTATGCATAATGGAAAATGTTAGGGAAATTATATATATTTTTTTAACAAACAATATTATCTGTACTAAAAAGGAGGGTGTGGGTTTAACCTCACAATGAGTTAGCAATAATGTGATTCAAATATGCTTTTGCTGAGAATCAAACCTAAAATCTCTCCCTTATAAGTGAATAAAAATATCACTAGACCGTAGTACTCAATATAAGAGAAATTATTTTTTAAAACCAGGTCTAGATACAACGTTTTTCCTGTAATAATTTAATAAAGAAATTAATCATTAACCGACAAATCACATTGTATATAAAATAATTTAGGCAGATAATCTATCTAACCTCACCTTATAAAAAATACGCAGCATTTCCTGTAGGGCCCTCCTTCCCCTTTGGATTCTGCGTTATGTGCCAATTCGAGCGTGAGCTCTTATAGATGGGCAGCAATGCCTCCTTCCTCTTTGGTGATGGTTTTATCTTGTGACGGTTTACCTGTAAATGAGTTTTGAGGTTGCTGGGTTTGTTCTTCCCTCCTCCTCTTTAGGTGGCCATTTTGGCTTTTGGATGATACTCGTTTGTCTGATATTTCTTGTATATTCAGGTTGTACGGCAAGTAAAAATAATATGTAAATAGAAATAGAAATATATTTCTTTTTATGGACTTTGTTATTTGTTAATCACCAAATTTATTTCCAAATCTATTCACCAAAAATGTGTCAACACTTTGCGTAATAGTAATAAATAAAAATATAAAGTAAATATCAAGATTCAACAAATCAAATATTGTTACGTAATTTTTTTTTTTTTGCACGTAATTCAATTGTTTTTTTTTTTTTGTCAAAAGATATATTTTGTTAGAGTGGATGATAGATTAGCTACCAACGAGATTTTAACTCAGGCCGTCATGGCTCAACATCTTTCTGTAACTCAGTTGTTGAATCTGATACTTCTGTGATAAGTTAAAAGTTTTAACTTTGGCAATAGATTTCTTTTCGTGTTCATTTCTTTCTGTCACAAATGTAATCCACGGCCTTGTATATATAAACAAAGTAATTGTTGTCAATAAAGCACTTCCGTTTAGTATTTCCGGAAAATAAAAAAAAAAAGAAAAAAAAGAAGCACAAGGACATGTTCGCGAAGGCATTAGGAATTTCTGTATTTATCATATTTTTATTTGTATTACAATTTTTTTTCTTATGAACAGAAATTTATTGCATCCTTTGTTCTTATTCTTTAATTAATATTGTAATTAAATGAATGACGTTATTTTTTGACGAATGAATCACAACGAGGACCAAGGCAAAGAGGCCCGAATGAATTTACGTTGACAATCTGGATTAGGATATTAAAATTTTAATGAATTTATGTTGACAATCTCGATTAGGATATTAAAATTTTATTTTTCATGGAAAAATAAAATTAGGATGTTAATATATTACTATATAAAGATGATTTTTTTTTTTATCAAATGTATTGAAAAGCAAATAAAGGAAAATAAACATAGTGCAATGCAACTCTCTCCTAGGAATAAATAGAATTAGGATAATACTTGGCTCACCTTTTAACTTTGTCAGATGATATTTTAATAGTGGCAAGAGAGAGACTGAGAAGCTTATGTGAGTTTTTTCAATCTCTAGAAAAGTGGACCGACGTGATAAAACCACCAACTAGTTCCCTTATAAAAAAAATAAAAAATAAAAAATAAAAAAACTTATAGCTTTACATAAGGCGAAGTTTGAATGCAGCAACATGAGTTTTATCCGCATTTGGACGCATTAGGTTGCCAAATCGATATGGGAATGCACGTTTGATGGGCTGGTTTGGATTGGGAATTGGACATTGGATTGAACTAGGCTAGTTTGGAAACTCATCTCCGAAGTGGTTTTGTGACCCCACTTATTATGGATATAGATCTGAGATCGATATTCAATCCGTGATACAATAGGCATGATTTATGTCTAATTTTTTTATACAACAACATATTTATAATAAAGAAAGAGATGAATAAATTGGTATTGAATTTGTCACAAAAGAAATTCGACCCTAAGACGTTTTAGGCTCTTACTCACGAGTTGAGGATTGGCTGATAATTATATTTCGCTCATCATTACATTCTATTATTTTCTGTGGCCGTCAAATATATCACAAGTTTATATATGTTTAGTGGTGGAAAGTACGATTTGAGTGGTTGAATTGAAAAATTAACAAGGGGCCCTTCCTCTTCTAGTTGTGGACCTCCAGGGTGTAAAAGCACTTCTGCTACCACTCACGGCAGTGAGTAATATTAGTGCCAATATATATATATATATATATGATATGATGGTGGAAGTCTCATCAATATCAATCAAAGTTGTAATCTAATAAATAAGAGAACTTTAATGAAAAATTTTTAGTATTGTTCACTTTAAACGATATAATAAGGGTGGGAGAAAGGGAGTTGAGCGATGGTGTGGGATCTGGGTGGTTTTGGGTTTGGGGAAGACGGGAAGGGTGGGAGGGAGGGAGTCGAGCGATGGTGTGGGATCTGGGTGGTTTTGGGTTTTGGGAAGACCCGCCCGGGGGGGGGGGGGGGGGGGGGTTGTGGTGAAGGACAGGAGCACGGAAGAAGGGGGGTGGGGTTTGGGTTTGGTTTTGGGGAAGATGGGAGGGGGAAGAGAGGGGATATGGGGTGGGTTCCTCATCTAAAAAAAAATATTAAATGATTTTTTTTTTTTTAGTTTTTTAATATTTTATTAATTTTTTAATAGATAGTGGGCTCGTATTAAACCACGTCACTATTTAACGGAAGAACTGACAAAAAACTGATAGAAGGTATAAAATTGTAAAAAATTCGTAAATAAGGTATGACATTAAAAAATTTTAAAGGAATATGAAATTGCGACTGATTCAATAGTTAAAATAATTTTATGTAATTTACCCTAAAATTTATTACAAATATTTTTGGTTATTCTAAAAACACTTGTAAACTGAAACGTCTAACTTCTGTATTGACTTATATTGATCACGTTCCAAATCTTCGCAAGTTGCAGATGAGCACCAACCACCCACAAGGCCACAAGTGAGAATTGCAAATAAGCCCTGTGGTCCTCTTGGTTAACAAGTTTTGCACGCATCAAAAGTAAGACGCACGTGACATACGCGTGCAAATCTGGTTCATGTGGCAAATACTGTGTTTGCATTTTATACCACTGGACATTGTCAGCCCAGCTGTTCCTAACCCTGCGCAAATTTCATGATGCCCCTCAGTCCTCCCCGCTGACCACAAATGCACCATCCGATGCCACATTTGTCCCCCAATTGGCATCATAAAATTTATCCAGTTTCCGAATCGACCGTAACCTAAAAACCCAAACTCGGATGACTTAGAAATAGGGAAACGATTATTGGACAATCTTGTTTATTTTTGGCTTATTATTCTCTTTTGATTTTTCGACTTAAACGTGAGCAAGAGTATATAAAGAAAGAGAACGATGTTTGTAAATCACTTCCACAAAAGAATGGATTATTTAGGTCAAAATGCGATGAGAGTATCAATTGTTCACTCAGATTTTTACTCTTGTATCTATAATCTTTTATATTGAATATCATCCATTGGAGTTTCATTACGTTCTAATTTTAGACAAATCCCTCAATTAATTTTTCCATTGTTGCCATTATTCATCCATGATATGCACCACTATGTGATCCGGAAAATTAACTATTTAGACCTTGCATCAAACAATCTAAGGGATCTTGCAACTGTTATATTTAGCATAAAACCCGTACTACTGAGTGAGATGTATTGTACCCGACCTCCTATTTTCGTACACATCTTGTTTGAAAAGGAAATGTAACTACAAAGACGAAAATACAGGAACAAAGCAGATTATTTACTAGGATGGTTGGATTAAACTCAGTCCTGAAACAAGAAGGGGAAACATTACCCCAAGAACTACAGATTACATTACACAGATAAGTGATTAGATTCACTCCAACAAACGACTCGTCGTCCAAAAAACCCCACCAATAAAACCGAGAAGTTCACTCTCCCCTCCCCCTACTCTACACATTTGTTTTTTCCTAGATGATGAAATTACATGATTGAACAGCTGCTGGTGTTCTCATCACTGAACATGTGAGCAGCAGTGTTATTACTGCCGTAACCAGGCTCACTGCCGTAGGGGTATGCGGCGGCGGTAGGGGAAAAGCTAGGGCCGGGGCTAGGATAGTAATTGTAGTAGCCAGTACTAGGAGGAACCAAGGGAGACCTATGATACATCATCTGTGGCTGTTGCTGCATTGCTGCTTGCCTAGCCTGCATGTTCATCATCTGTGATGGGTGGGTGTACCCATTTGGATTCATCAGGATAGAAGATGGGTATTGACCAATTTGCCCCGCGGTATATCCACCACCTGGGAAACCTGCTGCATTAGGGTTTGCCTGTGCCTGAAACCCTCCAAGAACGTTGGGATTTGCTTCCAAAGCAGCAGCATTTGCAGCAACATTTCCACCATTTCCATGAAAACCGGCTAAACTCATCATCGCACTCAGGTCATTCATGTTTCCTCTTGTAGCTTCACCGTTATTGATGTTCATCTTCAGGGCCGCCATTGTTTTCGGATCAATCCCGCCTGGATTCGCCTTCATATTCTGAATTGGGTGCCCACCTTTCTTCCCGGGATTCACACTTCCAACATTGTTGTTCATCATCTTCGCATTGTTGGGAGCTGCAGCAGCCGCGTTGATCACTCCAGCATTTCTCTTTGCATCATTTGCTTGCTGCTGCTGCTGCTGCCTGAGCATCCCACGGATAAATCGCAGCTCGTCCTCCTCGCTTTCTTCCTCATCGTCGAAGAAGTCATCATCTTCCTCGGAGCTGAAAGACGGAAACTTTTGCTGGTTTTTGAAGGCTTCGAAGTTCTTGAGGATGCCCTGTTTCTGCCCTTCGTTGTTGTTGATGTTCTTGGTCTTGTCATCTCTGATGCAGTTGTTGTTTCCCTTCTGGCTTTGGTTATTAGATTTCTGGGACCAGATCTCAGCATGTTTCCCAGCTCTGAGCAGTTTCTTGATCAAAGTTGCAGAATCCACACTTCCAGAAACTGTGACTTTCTGCTGATCAGAATCTATTTTCACTTGGTAAACACCTGTAGGAGAATTGGGTTTCAAAACAAGGAAGAAAACTGAATAAGAAATGCACATAACGGTAAACTTTAAACAGAAATGGGTGAAAATTTTCAATCATATCTTGAAGAATGAGTGAGAATTTTATGCAAAAATTACTCCTAAATTCATCAATGGTAAAATCTTTTTACTTAATTTTACCCTTTTTTCTAGCGTACTTTTCTCAGTAACCAAACAAGTCTTACAATAATATGCTTTTAGAAAGAGAAAAGTGGTAGTAAGTTAGTCATCAATTAAAATACAAGAACACTACAAAAAGTGAGTACCTTCAATTCTCTGAAGGAGTTTCTTGACTTTCTGCTTACAACCATCACAGTGAATGTTCACTTTGAGAATACAAGTCTGTAAAAATGCAACAACAAAAAGAATAAAAAACCAAACAACAAAAACCAAGATCCTTCGGAAAAAGACCAACATGTTGACTGAATAAAAATAATAATATTTAGGGAAAAAAAAAAAAAAAAAAAAAGAGAGAGTGAAGGGAAAGAATGTGGGTTAATAGAAAAGGACCTGGATTTTGAGGAGCTTAAAGTCATCGTCTTTGGTCATTTCTTCAAAACTCTGTTTGGATGGTAAGAAAGTTCACTTTCTCACTCTTTGAGGTGTTGGGAGCTTGGGTGGTTTGAAGTGGCAGTGTAATGAAAAGGCTGGGCGTGTATTGACCAAAATAAAACATAAAAAGTATGTTTTCTTTTTTTTTGGGTTTCCTGCAACTTTTAGTAGAAGACTGGAAGTAGAGAGAAAGAGATGCTTCTTAATTTATTTATGTATAATTATTTATTTATTGGAATTTTTTATTTCTCCTCAAAAGCAAACAAAAGAAAAGCACATGGGTCTTGTCACCAGAGGGTAGAAGCTAAATATTTTATTTGAGAAAAACAATGAGAGTACACAAAAGAAAAAGAAGAGAAAAGCCTGAATGTTGAGATGATGTGATCTAACGTTAAATACTGGACAAGAAAAGCAAAGAAATTTAAAAAAAAGTACAAGAACAACGACTAGACAGACTGAATTTCTATACTTCTTTCTTTCTTTCTCTCACTCTCCTTGTCATTAGAAGTTAGGAACACGATCTGATACATTAAATGTAATAATATAATTAATTTAAAATTTAAAGACAAAATCTTACCCAAGTTTAAAAGTACTTTAAAAATGTCATCAAGTATTATGATCCGATGATATTTATTTTCATTTGAAAATGAGAGGTGTTAAGTTCGAATTTTAGGTTCGATACCAAATTAGACTATTTATTATGTGGCTTAGCTGAAATCTCAATTCTTTTATTTTTATTTTTAAATGAAGTACAATATTCATTGAAAACAATTCAAATATGTACAAGCCGAGGATAGTGTGCTTAATGGGCCTCAATAAAACTTTGTCGAAACTTTCAACCCAATCGAAGGGAAAAGAGCTTCCCCCATGATAGATAAACTATCCTCAAATGACAGTAAAGCAAAATTACATACTTTCTTCCATCAATACATCCCTAATCAAATCAGGGGTCTTCAAACCATAAAACCGACTCAGTACTACCCACACCCATTCAAGCTAGTCGACGTGCCACATAATTACCATTCTTCGGCACATGGTTTAACAATCACTGAGGAAACGACCTGAGAGAATAACGAAAATAATTATAGGAAAAAATGACCATGCATCAGGCATACTAAAATTTCTCCTTCGTTACATGGGATGGATCATCTCCAAATCCCTTCCACCTAATCCTACAAGTTCACAAATCCGAACTCTTTAAATTTGATCCAACGGCTAAAAACAAAAGACCTCGTAAAAAAGTTATTAACTTTAGTCGTTAGATCAAATTTTAAGTGTCCAAATTTATAACCTTGATGAATTAGGTGGAAAAGATCCAAAGAGAATTTCTTTCATGTTACATGAAGGATTTTTATTCAAAGAGAGCATTACCGTTGTGAAATAACAATACATCTATATTTGTATTTTAATTGTGGTACAATAAATAATGCATTCCAAGTCCCATCGGGCTTTGTAAGGAAGAAAACACATATGTCCAAACTTGGTTCTGAAAGGACATATGTTTTAATTTAAATTAAGTTGTCAGCGATGAATTATTATGATAAGGCTTTTCTATTTGAGTTCGACCCTCTTTCCCTTATTTAGTATAGAATATAAATTTTAAAATTATAATTAAATTATATTTATTTTCATTTATATGAGTAAAAACTATAATAATATTCATTTTTACTCATAGATAAGAATATTTTAAATTCAAGTCGAGTCATCGATAATAGTAACGTGATGTATTGTTTTCGGCCCGGCCCATGTTACAGTACCGCACTGAGAAATTGAAAAATAGTGTGAGAAATTGTGTAAAAATAATAAGAAACAGGGCACCAATAGTAAATATTGAAAGAAAAAAAATTGAACCGTTGGTCACGTATCCCGGTGAGTGGGGAGGACATGGGGTCAGAGTTGGTGAACCGTGGGGTGCAAGACAAATAGGGTTTCAGTTACGAGGAATGGGTTGGACCGTAGTGGTTTTTCACTTTTGGATCCCCGCATTTACCATTATTTCCGAAAGTTTCCCTCACATTTTCTACTTTTGTGCTTCAACCCATACGGTGTATAGCCTTTAAATATCAAATACGTGTAAATAATGGAATTTATTCCAAGAAACAAGCAAACAAATGAAATAATGCAATCTAAATATGAAAATCAAACGAATTATTGAATGGAATTTACATTTTAAACTTAGAAAAAAGAAATAATCTATATGAAATGAGAATGTTAAAATAATAATATTTCAAATGAATTATGTGACTTTATATGAAAAATCAAAACACGTAACAATGCGTGATAGATTTGAAATTCCGGTACTTTTACGTTCCATTTCTCAAAGCAAGAAAATGTTAAGAATGTAATAAAGGCTACAGTAGATGTAGTTAGGGTTAGTTGGACTCTTTACTCTTTTAATTGAAGTGCATTCATAAATCAAAGTAATTTTTTCCCTCATTGACAACATTGTGAGAGCTCCAATAACAGTGGTCCTAACTCCTAGGGACAAGGGTAGTTAGCCAAAGGAAGGCAAAAATTGAATAAGACTTTAAGAACTCATCACATTATTGTAAATGGTGAAGCTAAAGAATTTTTTTTTTTAATTTTATAAATCACTTGATTTAGTAATTGGTGATCGAATTGCTTCTTTTAAATCATGAAACAATGAGTCCCCAATCAACCGTTACCTTATGTTATTTACAAAATATAATTTAAAAAAATGATCGCTTAGCATATTTTTGGTGAAAACGAGTAATGCTAAAGAAACAGTTAAATTATACCACATTTCTAAACCGCATGATGTTGATGCTGAGGTTGTTATGACCTGTCACTAGGTTATATTTTAAGAATTGTTAATTATTAATAATTATTTTTCAATATTAATTATTATTTTAACTGCATAGAAGTCTAAGACCATCTCCAAATGATATGTTAAATTTTAAACATGAAATTTAAATTTGAAGGCTGATGTGGCATTTTGATTTTTTTATTAATTTGCTCACCATCCGCTATGTCAAATTTAAACTATTATTTATTATATTATTACTTTTTATAATTATTTGTAAAACAAAAAAATAATTAATAATGAAGAAAAGTATTTATTCATAACTAAAAATAGATTAAAACCCTAGACGATAGTGTTGAGGTTTGCAGTCGCGCAGCTCTCTACCACCCATCATTCCTCTTGTCTCCCTCACCTCTCTACCACCCATAATAAAAATGGTAAAGTGTTGAGGTTTTGCAGCCGCAATGCTGCTGTTGCCGTTGCTGGTTCAGGTGTCGGTGGGGCTGCCCCTGCTACCGCTGCTCTTGCAGCATAATAGAAGAAGGAAGAACCCAAGGAAGTGAGTGATGACGATATGGGATTCAGCTTCTTCGATTAGGAGCTCCTTCCAGCAAGATGTATTCTAATCTTCAGTTTGATGGTTTTTAGTACTTTGTGATTAGTTTTCTTTTTGGCTGATATGCAGTGGTAATGGAGAAATTGTCAAGACTCCTGGCGTTATGCGGAACAAATCTTGATTTTAAATAATTAAAAATAGATTTGAAGGAGTTGTCAAATTTGACAGAATCTTCTCTTATTCTCATTCCATGTCATGCCACATAAGAATTGGCACATCGATTCAAAAACACTTGCGTTGTCTTTTATTATTGTTATTACTTATTTGATATCTTTTTTGAAGATGCTCTAGGATTTAGTTTGGGGGAGTTACTAAAATAGAGCATGTAGCTAGGGATTGCAATGAAAAAAACCGAAAAGACAAAGGGAAAGTTCACTTTGTTACCCTTTAGATGGTTCACAAACTCCCAACTCACTTGGTCATATTTTATCCATTTCTGAGCAATTTTTCAAAGTCCTGAAGTTGCTTTAAACCAGACAGAGAGAGCAGCACGCAATCAGACAAAGGTGAAAGGTGTGTATTCTACTATTCTTGTGCAAGAAGGAAAGTAAGGGCTCTCATTGCCTCCACATTCAATTCCACGCCCTGTATTTTGGTCCCGAGCAACTGTTACGAAACGAATAAGCAAATTCATCGATAAATAGGGTTCAAGGACCGGTGAGCAAATTGAAAGAACGTTTGCGCGTGGGCAATTGCTAACAAAAAT
Organism: Pyrus communis; assembly: GCF_963583255.1. Taxonomy (NCBI): domain Eukaryota; kingdom Viridiplantae; phylum Streptophyta; class Magnoliopsida; order Rosales; family Rosaceae; genus Pyrus; species Pyrus communis. The sequence goes on from NC_084806.1 coordinate 1,767,825, forward strand.
TTTCATTATGTCCAGAATACATAACAATACGTTATATGTTATGATATAAGAAATTTTTTCTATTGTTAGGTTATTGTGCTTGTTCTTACCCATTTTTCGATGCAATACACTATCATAGACGCTAAGAACATCTCTAATGGGAGTTCATACTTAAGAACTCCCACTACCAACGTCAAGGAATCATATAGAGGCTTTAAAAGAATATTCGAGTTTCTAAAAGACAAAGGGAAAGTTCACTTTGTTACCCTTTAAATGGTTCACAAATTCCCAACTCACTTGGTCATATTTTATCCATTTCTGAGCAATTTTTCAAAGTCCCGAAGTTGCTTTAAACCAGACAGAGAGAGTAGCACGCAATCAGACAAAGGTGAAAGGTGTGTATTCTACTATTCTTGTGCAAGAAGGAAAGTAAGGGCTCTCATTGCATCCACATTCAATTCCACGCCCTATATTTTGGTCCCGACCAACTTTTACGAATCGAATAGGCAAATTCATCGATAAATAGGGTTCAAGGACCGGTGAGCAAATTGAAAGAACGTTTGTGCGTGGGCAATTGTTAACAGAAATTTTCGTTGTGTCCAGAATACATAACAATATGTTATATGTTATTATATAAGAAAAATTTTCTATTGTTAGGCCGTTGTGCTTGTTCTGACCCATTTTTCAATGCAATACACTATCATAGACGCTAAGAGCATCTCTAATGGGAGTTCATACTTAGGAACTCCCACCACCAACATCAAGAATATTGTTTGCAATAAGAAATCCTTATATTATAATCCCTAAATGTAAGGATTAAAATATTTAAAAAATTATTGTTTATTTTGTTGGAGTATTGTGACCATTGATAAAAATAAACATTTAATTTTCAAGAGAAGGGAAAAAAAAAAAGCCACAGGAGAAAATTAAATGAGAAGTTGTCTCATGTGGATGGGTTCAAAATACAAGGAAAAACAAACATAAAGAGCATCATCGTTCCTACTCAAAATTAATAAGAGGTCCACTATTTGAGTCTCTATATGTTGAGATACTTTGAGGTATTTAATTCTGGCCTTTTGAGAGCCTTTTGTCCATATATTTAGAAACTACACGATTGTTGAGACTCCATTTAGGATCTCTATCGGTGATGCCTAAAACACCGATTTAGAGGTCCCATTCGACCACATTTTTTCTTTTTCTTTTTCTTGGGCCCATGCCAACGGCCCAGATTTATTACGGGTTACTCTTCGCCATAAGGTAAACGAACCTCGGATTTAGGCGCAAGTTTTATTATGGTTGTAGTTTAGGTGCAATTAATCGTTGTAGCTTACTAATTGTTATAATTTCAAAACAGGTTGAACTCCGCCATAATTTCTACGGATTCAGCGCTTTGAGGTCCAGGCATGCATATGATGTTTTTACACCTCAAAAACGTCTAATTTACCTTTACGTATGTAACTCGAGAAAAAATGGCAAACCTAACTTTGTATTTGACTTGCAACAATGAGTAAACTACAACGGGAGTTAAATTGCAATAATGGGGGCATAAAATAGTGGAATTTAATTAGCTCAAACCATAGAGATTAGAGAAATGCTAAGAAGACTCTCTAAATAGTTAGACTCTTCATGAATTATCTGTCATCTCATATTTTTGGCATAAATGTTAGCACGAAAATTGACGTTAAACTGTGAGGTGACAGAGAGTCCTACTTTTGAGAAAGTCCCCTTGTGGCTTACAACTTATAATTAAGAAACAAAGCTAGGAAGTCAAGATGGCAAAGCTTAAAAACGATATCGTGTTCAGGTCCATTCTTCAAAGAATATTCATAAATGAAGTGAACATCTTGTACAAGTGTATATGAAGTGCCTTTTTTTTTTTTGAATTCAGACTTCCAAAATCGAAAGACGAAGAAGCTGACTAACGCAAGGAATCTCCCTTACCTTTTTTACTTTGTGATCGATATTCTTTTTTTTCAACCAAAATAACATGCCAAAGAGCCTGCATCTTGACCAAGCATGAAGTATCCACCATAAACATCGTTTAAACTTTTAAAAAGGAACTAATTGATTCGAGAGCATCAAGTCTTTGCCCTTAAACCGAGCAAAGTTGTAAGTTTCCGAGAAGCATATTTTTTTTTTCATCTGATGGTGACGGTACACTTTTGAAGAACACGTACAGTAAACGAAAGCAGAGAAACCTCGTGCACGCATTTGTTGCAGTTACATGCAACATCTCTCTCACGTTCTGCGACATTGTATATGAGCTGCCCATGATTATATACACTATAAAGATGTTGCATGCAACGAGTGCATATAAATGTTCCCAAACAAAAGATAGTACGTAGTATACAATATTAATTATCATTTTGACAGGGTCAATCATGTTGATTTCGTATTTTAGGAATAACTAATATAATCACAAGATTGGTTTCGAAATCACAATACTATTGGTTCTTTCTAAATCTGGTGATGTTCCAAATACATATCTGGTATGACCCAAAAAAGTGAGTATATTTTTATATATAATAACATATTGGTTCATGCATGCAGCATAAGCATATATTTTGGGGGTGAAAGTTACATGAAGGCTTATCTTCTCAATTCTTTTTATTGTTGTATATGAATTCTGATCAGAGTAGGTGGAGTAGTGAAAGTTACATGGAGCTTATCCCTTCAGTGCTCTTTTTGAGTTGTGATTTTACCAGGTGGCAACTCTTATAAAATCTTACTCTTAATTCGGATCAAAACTTTTAAGTGGACGACAGATATGCTAAGTGCGATTACATGTTACACGTGGAAACTACCCAGAAGCTTAGGATAGTATGATTTACTGGACATGTATCCACATATATACGACAAAATTTTAAAAGATATCTCGATGTACTGTAGCAAAATTGAGACATATCGCAGTCGATTGGTCACTCATATATCAAACATATATTGATCAATATATCATTTGTTGAATATATGAGTAGTGTATGCGGTACGTATTCTGTTTTTGCTATAATTATAATGAAGCTAGATCTAGAACGCTTATGGTGACTAGTATAAAATTAAAGGTATTTTTGTCGAATTAACCTATTTACTTGCTTTTCTATTTAATGAAGATTTTTCACGAAAAAATCAAAATAATTTACGGTAGACAAACTCATGAACCACTTCTATCAATTTTTAATATTAAGGACCAAAGTAAAGAGTTATACTAATCTCATGAACTATTTTGACTAAAAAACTATATTATATTATGAATCCTTGATCAAATTCTTGCCAATATATTTTTGTCTAATAATGCCAAATGTAGGAGAAGTTTGTTCTGCGTATGGAGCGCTTGTACCTTATGGTCCTTATCCCAAAGTTCCCAACGAAGAGGATGAAAAGTCCCGAGATATCTTTCTTCCATCTTCAATGGAAGTGCTGGATATAAAACAATTTAAAATGGATGGTTGATTGGTGTTGGTAGGGCACAAATGCATCAGTGTACAAATATTCAAATATAATCATAAAGAATATTTTCAAAAATTTCACAAAAAGGCTTGATGATTCCGCCACTCTATTGCACATATCTAAGAGACAGTGATTTGATTGTTTAATTGTTTCATTTGCAAACATACGTCGAATGATTTGATTTTATATTGTTAATTGGGTATTATTTTACCCTTTTAGTGTTACAAAACATACCTAATCTAATATTTAATGAGCAAGGAAGGACAATAATATGGAGAAAATTTGCATACAATGACCCGATCACCTTATTTGTAAGATGAGTTTTTTTTTGTATTCCCTTCCGTATTTGACATCAAATAGGGTGAACTTAGGGTGGGTAATATACAACAGGCTCTCTATTGGCGTGACTAGTTCCGCATGGACAATGATCTGAAAGGTCACACGCTAGAATTCCTCCATTTCAAAGATATTTTTCACAAAAAAAAAAATATATATATATATATATATATATTTTTTAATTTTGGTCTCACTCTCACATAACTTTTTAAATTTTTGTTCATTGATTTTTTCCAATTCATTCGGTTTGAAAACAAAGAATTGAAAGGAGTGTGTAAGAAGTAAAAATAAGTATGTAAATATCATCAATCATAATAATTTTACTTGATGACATGAGAACACTCAAAAAGTTTACCGAAAATGATCATCATCAAATTAAGTACGTACAACCCTAAACATCAAGGCGAAAATTAAACAACACAAACCAACCTAAATACAGACAAAACTCAAAGCACAACGTGGCATAGATCGATCATAGTCCGCATACAACAATAATTTACTAACTGTGTAGTCTAATTTAATTAAGCCAGTGAATTTCAACCCTTCTTAATTACTTCTAAATCACTTCACATGATAGAACAAGCATGTGGATTTTCGTCGCTAAACATAGAGGTATACTTGTCATCCGGCGCATTCGGGCCCGGAAGTGCCTGAGTCACGTTCCTCACGTAGCCGGAGGGAGCCTTCTTGTCATAAGCTCCGGCGACATAAGGATATGCCACCAAGTTGTAAGGCACGTACGGCCAAATCTCTGCCTTCTTCCCTGTGCTCTTCACTTTCTTTAACACCTTGTTTGGCTCCACGTATCCCGTCACCGTCACCTTGCTCTGCTTTCTGTTCACCTCCACTTGCTTAGCCCCTGAATTTATGCATAATAACACCTTGATATTGTATTTAATTAATCTAACTAGGTTTAACTAACAAGGGTCCCGTCCCACATATTATAGCTAAGATTCAATTATTATGTCAGATGTTTGAGTACTGGAGAAGAGAGTCAAAGTAAATTTTTCTGTGAGTTGCAGAAGACTTTTGCTTTACGAGGATGCTCAGAAACTCTTGGTGTCCAGCCTTTGATGATCATCACGTGCATGTATATATGCTTCCTTTTTCTTTCTTATCATAAAAAATTAATCATGGGTTCCTAATTAAGTACCTAGTTAGTCATGCTGCAGTTAGGGTTGGGTAAATAACATGTATAGAGAAGGAGAAGTTCGAACCTTTCATGTTAGAAACAGCATTTTTGACTCTCCTTTCACAGCCATCACAGTCCATTTTCACCTTGATTTCAACCGTCTGCAAAATTAAACAAGATTAAGAGCAGAGAGATGTGATTAGTTACGTGTTTAGCCATGGAAAAACTTAATCAGAAGAGATTAAGGCACATGCAAACTACTACATGGAGCAGAATATCACAAGCCAAACTGAGATTTTGTTTTGGTTTTGAAGGTTTTGATGATGTATAGTATACCTGCATTGGCTTTCGTTTCTTTCTTGGTCTTGAGATTGTGAAATAGTCTGAAAGAGCATCCAGAGCACCCATTTTTCTCCACTCTGATAATTCTGATCTGAGTTTTTTTTTTTTTTTTGCTAGTGAGAGAGAGAGAGAGGGGTAGGGGGGGGGAAGAAAGGAGAGAGAGAGGAGAGAGAGGGAAAGGGAATGTGTTGCTGCAAAGGCAGTGTGTTTGGGGCGAGAACAAAGATATTTATAATCAGAATGTAGTGTGACTCGGTCCTCATCTAATAATGCAAAGATTTAAAACTCATTTTTGAGTCTTTGCATCGATAAGAAAACATTGGACTCAAAATTCATATATGAATTTTAATAATTTAGTTTTGTGTATTGGAGATTATTGGACTCAAAGTTTAATCTTATTTTCTTTGGTTGAATAAAAAAATTTCAACTTAAATCTCATATTAAAACTGAAATTTGAGTCTCACTTTCCCTCAAAACTCAAACATGAGTTTTAAGGCTCATGGGCGGTGCAAGTTGAGCTTAACTAAAAGGTAGTGCAAAAGATAGTGACATGCGTCCTCAATTTCTGCTATTCTTCAAGATATCACGCGCTCATGCCCAACAGCTTGGCAAAAAATAAAACAAAAATAAAGTATACTACTATTCACATACTTATTTTAACTTCTCATACATTATTACTAATTTTTGTCAATTGATCTTCTTTAACTCATTCGTTTTGAATACCGAAAATTGAGAAGAATGTGTGAGAGATAGAAATGGGTGTATGAATAGCACCACCTAAAATGAAAACAAAAATCAAATTAGCAACTTTTTTATTAATTTAAAAAACAGGAAAAGGATAAAAATGAAAGGGAGATATTTGGAAGGAAGCAAATCTCGATGGTTTGTATATGTTTGACAGCTTAATTGGAGGCTGTCGTCTTGCTGTTTTCTTAAGGCCAAAGAAAAGGGATTGTTCTGTTCAACGGCCTACTAGGCAGTGTATGCCTCCTAAAATCAAAGTTACAGCCAAATCATGCATAAATGTTGACAAAAGAAGGTTTGAAAATGTGGCAATTAATTTATTACTGATGTTTATGTCCACCATGAACTTGGTTTACGCGCACCCAATTTAAATAGTCAGAACAAAATAGTCCCATTGCAAAAGGAGACCTATGAAAAAAGATGCAACGAGACGTTCTTAATTCAGTATTTTAATATAATTTTTCTCATAAACTAGTGAAATTATACAACAAAATGAATTTAAGGCACATTATGTATATGTAGGAGAATAAGTAATTATTATTATTATTTTTTTAATTCTCTTTTGCTGAAAAGTTTAATATATACATAAAATAAATATACGAAAAAAATACGAGTAGTTCAAAATGAGACTCAAAGCACATGTTTTGTTGGCCTTGTTTCTGGCCGACTCTTTATTTTTATTTTTTTTATAAAACAAATTCACACACATACACACTCTTTCGTTTTCGTTTTTCTTGTGGGGTGTTGGTGTTGGGGGTGGGAGGAAGGGTATGGAGGTGATGATTGATGAACCTGTTGCAGATGTTTGCTGTAAGATGGCGACGGTTCTCAATGACACTAAAAGAGTTTTCCAAGAATAAAAAATTAAATGATCTGGAGCCCCTCTGTCTTGAATCATTTGCTAGGATGAAACCAGTGTTAATTGCTGGACATCATCCACCTTTTTTCTCAAATCATACAAGGCGCGGCTACTTCTAGAATTTTGAATGAATCACGTAGTTAATATAAAGTGTGAGATGTAAAGGTAAAAGAGTTATATTTTACGATAAGAGAAATCTGATAAGGGTTTGTAAAAGGTTAGGCAACTTCTCATATTGCTTGATTTTATAATGGAACACCAATTTCGTTATAGTATCAGAGCATGCTGGTTCACATGTGAAGGCCAACGAGACACACGTGTTCAATGTCACCTAATTTGTGTTGTTCACGTATTTGGCTTGAAAATTCATCACACACAAGAATTAGTGTGAGGATGTGAAGGTAAAAGAATCTTACAATAGCGAAACAAGACGAGAAACATTACAAGGCTTATAAGAGTTTGGATAACTCTCCTTATTGCTAATTAATTAATGCCGAGTTCTTCGTAAAGATATTATTCAAATAAAAGTTTAAACCTCTAAACCACAAGTACGTAAAACAACTGAGGTCAATACATATCTTCCACAAAGACGAAAAACGCAATAATGGAAGCTGAGTGTGAGAGAACGAACATGCAATAATAAATGTCATGCAAAAATCTAAAATATGTATGGTTCTTGAGAACGAGCCGATCAAAACAAAAGAATTTATGGGACGGGTCCAATTATTCAAGAGTTTAGGTGAGACATCGCTAGCCAAATGTATGCTTATATCACATCCACTCGGGGAGATTTTCATGGTCTTCTTTTTTGTTTTTCTGAAATTCAAAATTTTCATGGTTTGCAGACTTCCAGCTCCATAATTCATGTATGCATACATGCATGTCGTTTTCAGAAATTATGAAGTCGAATGAGTGGCATCGGAAAGGGTAAGGCTCTTTGCAAAGCAAAGGTTCGAGTCGTGAAAACAATCTATTTTCTAAACAAGAGTAAGATTGCGTACGATACACGATTTCTCTAACCTTAGCAAACCAGAGAGCCTGATTAGCTTGGGGTCATGCAGTCGAGTGAGTGGCATGAGTCAACTCAACATGTAGTGATGATTGTTGGCACGATGGAAACCCTACCTAGCAAGGGATTCTTTAAAATTTCCAAATTTACATGCATTATTGAGGAAATATTTGCTTACATATTTTTCATGATCGGTTGTCTTTTATTCCATTACTTTTAGTATAACAATAGGAAGAACAAAAGTGTGTATATATATTATAATGGTACACAAGCATGAAAACGAGTAGGGAAATAAAAAGCTAGCTGTTCAATTATTATGTAGGTGGTAGCCCAAGAATGTTGATTCTTTCTTCCATTTGATCCTGACTTTGCATGTTGGTTTCTTATTTCTCCAACTTTTTAGGTACGCAAGCAAGCGATATTTAGCTAGAGAAGTAAAATTTGAAATTAAGGACTCATGAGTGTGTAAGTTGCTTTAAACCGTGTAATTATAACATGAAGAGATAAAGTCTTACCAACTTATGGTTACACGGCCACGACAATCTGTGAACTACGTGCTTTAGATTGACTAAAATTATTAATTTTAGTGCAAAAGAATTGTTAATTTGAGCAAGTTATCTTGCTGTTCGATTTTTGAAGGATCCACTGCCATCATCGTGACAACACTAACAACAAAATATAGTACAAAATGCGAGTCCTTTGAACAACTTCTGGAATCTCTTGCAAAAAAATTGTAATTTTGAAATTAAAACATGGGACCAGATGTTGGAAATTCACTGGAAACAACGTACGGCCAATGCAAACTGGAAGTGATGCATGATTGAATATTGAGGTGATGGGTTAGTTGGACTTTTGGTAAACGTCCTTGTACGCGCCTCGATCCCTAGACCGCTACTGTCATCATGTAACGGAGAAGAATTATCTCCTTTTTAGCACTAGTATGGTATTGAGGTGATTTTGAAAAAAAATGGTTATAAAAAAAAAGCCGAGAGCTTTTTTATATTTGGTAAACATTCAGCTTCAGTTTTTTTTCACAGTTTTGGGTGAAAAAAAAGCCAAAAACACAAAACTGCAAAACCCAACTTTGAAAAACCAGTTTTTTTTCACATCTGTTTTACATAAAAGTTTATCAAACACTATAATACTGTTTTTTTTTTTTTTTTATTCAAAAGCACTTTTACAAAAAAAGTTTACCAAACACTCTATTGCTTTATTTCACAGCTGTTTATTCGCACATCATAGCAGAAGTTGTTTTTCTTCAAAGCACAACAATACCAAACCAGCCCTTAATCTCTCTCATTCCTTCCCCTTCTACTTGAATACTTACGATAAAGTCATATTAACATTTTATATTAATTTTTTTTATAGAGATAATAAGATAAAAAGCAAAGTGTGAGAGGAAGGGAGGGAAATTGATGAGATTAGGATGAGAGAGAATTATACTCTTTATGTAACGTACATACAATGTTATAAGTTATATATATATATATATATATATATATATATTATAGGGTGAAGTGCCGATTCACTCCCTGAACTATCACCTCAATAAAAATTAAGTCTCTGAACCTCTAATGTATATCATATACAAGTAACGTGACTTAAATTGACGAAAAATTGAATATGGTATATTCGAATCTAATATTAGGGATGTAATTGGTAGATTTTTATAATTCAATGACTGATTTTTCTGAAGTAAAAAAAATTCGTTTAGAGACCAAATTTTCACTCAAGTGATAATTTAGGGACTAAATTGGCAGTTCACCTATATATATTGGTTAATCCAGGATTCGAACATTAGGACGTTCCAATATTTAAAGGTCTACGTTTTTCCCTCGAACACCTGGTGGACTTGTTGCCATCATTCGGATGATCCTCGGAAGACCTTCACATGTATATTTTATGTACTCTGAATGATCCTTCTACACTACATTAGTCCCAATGTACATCCGTCATTGTGTGTGTGTGTATTTTGTAAAAAAATGTTTGACCATTCGTACAAGAAACTTTAACTTGATGAGCACTCGTTTTCATCTGATACAGGTGAGATCATCACATGAAGTTTCTTGATGAGCACTCGTTTTCATCTGATACAGGTGAGATCATCACATGATCAAAGTGACAACCTCCCTTCCCATAATATATAAGATGCTGATCACCTCAAGCTCCAAGTATATTTTTCCTGTATATATATATATATATTTGAGTGTGTATTTTTGTGTATCAGTAAATATATTGTGAATGTAGCAGGATTAATTATAAGGTTAGTCATACTTAGGACACACACAACCATACAAATTCCCATTACTAATTTCTTAATCAGATGGGTTGAAGATGAAAACTACGTGATCAATTATTTTTATAAGGTGCTGGATACAAATATAACCTTAGAATGTTGAATTAGTCGCCCATTACATTATAGATATAACATACACAATACACTGAATTAGATGACATTATCGAAAGAGGCTTGTAACTAATTAGTTAACAAAATTCACCCTTGCATCCTAAATTTCAAATTTGATGCCCCATGACAATATCGAAATGCCATATTCTAAGAACGATTGCGTTGAATTATTCACCGATTACATTATGCATGTAACATATATGACCGTGAGGGACACTCAAGCTAATTTTGAATCTGTATTTAAGGAAGAAAACTGCATGATGGATAGATAAATATATGAGATGGGTCTACCTCGGGAAGTCAATATATAGCGAGTGAAATAAAATAATTTGTTGCTTGTGCGACCATCGAATTAAACAGGCTAATCACCTCATTAAGTAGATTTAAGTACACATCAAACCATTTTATTATTTAAGTGAAGGCTGAAAACAAGAGATATGTAGCAATAACGATATTCAAACTGTCTCCTTTCCTTTGTTTTCGAATGCTTGGCGCTCAGCAGCTATATATAGAGTCCTAGAGATTTTCTACTCAAGAAATTTCCATCAAATGTTCATTTGTTTCATTCTTTAAAGTGGCTTCTAAGCAATTGCGTGCATTATTGATCGATGAAGACAAATTTTCCTTCAAAATGGGGGCATTCGGACCACCCCATCCGTAAACATCTCTCACAAAAATACAAAATTTTCTCTCAGCACGAGATCATTGGTTGTTGATGGCCCCAACAAATTCCAAAACTTTTTTTTTTTGTCAAACGATAGATTTGTTAGATTAGTCACCGACAGGGTTCGAACCTACACCGTTATGCAAGAGCTCAACACCTTTCCACCACTGTGGTAAAGGGCCACTTGCAACTTCCAAAACCTATGAGTATTTGTAGTTTTGAATGGTATTGTATTTGACCCAATAAACAGTTAGGGAAAACTAAATTAGAACTTCCTCCTCATAGTTCCTCTTCTTCTATTTTTTTTTTATCATCCTTGTCTTCGTTTTCTCTCTTCTTGTGTACGATTCTATTGTCTGCACCAAATGCTCGATGAAATGCCTTAGTTAACAAGCCTTAATAGTCTTCAACATTATTCTACAATTTCCTGTATCCACCCTTGACAAGCCTCTACATATCATAGTTATTGTTGACATATGTCGGCATAAGCCTTCGTTAGATGTTGACAGAAATCAACATGTTCCTACACCAGATGCTTGATGAAATGGTCCAATGAAGTTTTATGGTCGAAATCATGACTCCATTATTTAAAAATTCTGACTGTGCCACTAACCGACTAAACACCATTATTAAGAAAACTCTCCCAAAAATACGAGATCCTTTATGTTTTGATCCCACCCAATCTCAAAGTAATTTCAACTAATATGAGAACTGTCCTAATCCATAAAATTCCCCTTTCTTTCCTTATGCTGCTTTTTCCTCTGTTCTCCATCCCGTTTTGGCTTGTTTGCACACCACATCGGCGTCCCTCCTCATAGACCTTCTCCACTTTGATATGCAGTCACTCCATACCGCGATTTGTTGTAGTACATTGAGAAGGCGTATAGAGTTCTGGTGTCCCCACCGACTAGGGTGTTCACAACACCACCGCTTTCTCTCTGACTGCCTTTTTGCCAACTTTGCTCGTGGACTCCCATAGGCTTCTTTCACTTGGTGACTGGTTTTTTTACGTTGTGGCTGCGATCCACGAGTCGCTCGTTGCTGGATGATGCAATCGGCGATCTGATTGTGGGCGTGGGATCGTGCTGGTCGAGATGCATTGTAGTAGGGACAGTGGCAATAGACCTCTCAGAGTTTCTTTTGGTTTGTTTCTGGTTTCGGCCTGAACTCTTGTTTGGGCTCTTTTTTGGTCTCGGCCCATTACTTATCAATTAATCCACAAAACAAACTCCCTACGCCCTTAACTAACTTTTCGACTCCCACCTTCCTCAACAAATCCCACACCTCCACGTGTTCCAACTTAACCCGCCAAAAACACGCTTACAAATTCTACTCCGCCCTCCACACCCAAACCCTCGCCAACGCCGTCGAAATACTCTCGGATTCGGGCTACACCCCCTCGACCTCGCCTTCGCACCCTCCTCCATTCCCGCTCTCCTTCCGTCACCATCTTCGCCCCCAACGAAGCCGCGTTTTCTCACTCCGGCCAGCCGCCGATGAACCTCCTCCCCCTCCATTTCTCTCGCCGATCCCTAAAGTCCCTCCCTTTCGGCGCCAAGATCGCAGCTTTACTCTTCGACCGCACTCTCACCGTCACCACTATGCCGTCAGACTATCACTTCTCGCTCAACAACGTTAGCGTCACTGCTTCCCCAATTTTCGACGATGGGTCGCTGATCATTTTTGGAATCAACAGGTTCTTGGATCCGTACTTTCAGATTTCGGGTCCGATTCGAAGCTACACCCCCAAGAATCTCGGTTGCTTGGCCCCCAAGGAGAACCCAGATCAGAGGATGGAGCTCAGAGACGGTAAAGTCCCCTTCAACGACGCTTCCACCGCGCTGAAATCCAAAGAGCCTTGTTCGAACTCACCTAGAGTCATGAGCAATCCTTGAATCTTATTTTATTGGTTCAAATTTTGAAATTCGAAAAAATGGTTCAAAGGCTAAACATTTGGGTAGTTTCCAAAATTTATCAACTCTTGGATTCAATCGGGATCACAAGAATGGAGTTTTCCTGAGCATGTCAATCTAAAGACCCAAACTTATCACAACATCCTTTCTCCCCTCGTCGAGAAGGGCTTGTTTCAAATTACTAAACAACTGCGCTGGAGGTCGGTTACCAGCGTCCAACGTCTCTTGAAAGTACTTGCAAGCATCATCCAACTTATTCCCATGGCACAAGCTGTTAATCAATGTGGAGAACATGTGCATTCCTGGCAGGACGCCTCTGGTCTTCATCTGATCCCAAACCTGCAATGCCATATCCACGCGATCCTCGTTACAGAACATCCTCACAATGATTTCGTATGTAGTTACTGTCGGCTCACAGCCAGGCTCCCTACTTATTTGCTGGAAAATGGAGTAAGCTTGTTCTGTTCTTCGAGCCCTTACCAAGTGGTGCAAGATTATGTCTTAAGTTCGGGCATTGGGACCGATTCCACATTTCCTCATCTCATCCACCACCCCTGCATCCGCATCGACCAGCGGTAAGCCCCCACAAGAGCATTGTACGTGGGTGCCTCCGTTTCGATACCACTGGCTTTATTCAGCTCAAAAAACTCAAGGGCTTCACTCAACCTCTTTTCAGAACCCAATCCATTAATCAAAATGCAGAAGACATGGGGAGTAGCCTTGACATTCTTCGATTCCATCTCACGAAACAACTCAATCACTTCATCGTACCTCTTCGCTTTACAATGTGCATTGATCAGAATAGCATACATCTGGATCGAAACCCTCGTCCTTCATTTCTCTACAAACCTCATTCAACCTCAAAAAGTTCTGTTCTTGGCCCCATTATTCCAAACTTCTCCATCTTCTCGAACGCATCAATGGCTTCCTTAACCTTCTTCGCCCTCGCATATCGCCACGAAATCAGCGCAAAAGTCTCTTTACTCAGCAGCCCTTTGATCTACATGTCGTTCTCCAATTCCCACACCATCTTGAACTGTTTGATCTTACCTAGAGCTTCAATCAACGCATTGTAGCTCTCCGTGTTGTGCTTAAACCCCTTCTGCTTCTCCGCCCACCGGAAGAACGACAGCGCGAGGACGCTGGCGTTGCTGAACTTCTTCAAGACCGCCACCACAAGCGTCCACTGAAGCACCGTCGAGTAAGCTCTCGATTGGGGAATTAGAGCAGCTGGTGGATAGAATTTTGCAGATTTTATCAGCATCTTCTGAGAGGGTTTTTGAGAAGTGGGGTTTTGTCACCGGCGTCATCCAGCACTTGGGTTTTTTCCAGACCGTCGTGGACTGCTCCGTGAAAACTACCAGTGCGATTGCATAGGAACCCAGATGGATTTTGATTGATACACGAGGGAAAATTCGAGAGAGAACCATTTTATTTCGTTCTTATTACTTATAAAACGAACGATTTAGATTACGATATTTTAAAGTTTATACACATTACAAGTGATGGGTGAGTTCGAATCTCGTGGTGAGCGCGCGGTCTTAAATTCAAATATCATTAAGGGGCGAGTTCGAAACCAGAGGGGGAGAGGTTCACTATGAATTTAGAACAAGATACAACAGATCAGAGGTGAAAGAATGAATTTGTGATCCAACATTCAAACATGTCCGAATGTAAACCGAATCGAAGTAGACATACAAGAGCATGGAATGGCAGCACAAAAAGAGGGAGAGCCTCTTATTAACTCAGTTACTCAAAAGCTACAAGTGGCAATACCATCGGTAACAGCCCGCCATGCTACGGTAAGTGGCAATACCTCAAGCTAACTCACTATGTTTCTCCCTTCTACTCTGCCCCGACGCCCCGTTATAAACAATAGTCAAGCATGAGACTGGACGAACCCACAAAACGAAAAGTGTTCTTAGGGGCCAAAGAATATATCTCCGCGGTTGCCAGTCTTCTAAACTAATCAAGTTTAGCTCACAGGAAAACCACACCGGGTATCTGGAGACATTTTCAGCACAGACATCGTCATTGGCATTGATTTGATTGTGCATTCCAGTCATCGAGAAGGTTAGTGATCGACTCTTCAAACTTCTTTGCTTGGGGCCCAGGCTTCAAGATACTGGCATCACCCCAATGAGTGCACGGATCCATCCACCAGCTTTTCCAGCCCGAGCACCATGCCCCCGGGGCAGCTTGATTTCTCCCACGCTTGAGGATCTTTTTATCGACCATATCCAGCACAGGGTCATCTTTCTCGAATTGTCGGGCAAAAGCAGCTCCACTTTGAATCATTTGATCAAAATCCGAGGTGTTGAGGAAGTGGGGTTCCATTTTTGGGGGTGTGTCCCAGATCATGTATCTTAGATCACTGTTCACAGTAGTGTTCTTGAACTCTGGTGAATTGCATATAACTGAATGGAAATATCCTTCCTGTGACAATATCACATTTGTAAAGTACATGAGCAGCGTCCGGGGAAGATTATCCCAACCAAGAATGCAAAATTCCAGAAATGATCTGCTCAGAGTGACCCATGGGGAACCTGCAAATCAGGGAAAAAAAAAAGTTTCTAATTAGCAGTTCAACATGTGGACAGAATATCGATCTGGGTAATCTTATATAAATGTGTGTTAGACTTTGCCTGTGAATACTTTAAAAGCATCAGGGGTTTTCCGCTTCTCTGTAGCATGAAAAATTTGGCTCCTTCTGGCTAGGTATGTCGCCGGATCAACTACTATTGGCTGGACCCTGTGCAACCTACATCAAATATTAAAAACATGGGTTCAGGTTCAATCAGAAATATGTTGCCCAGAGAGCTAAAGAAAAATTAGCGAAAGGGTTTGCCTACTCCTTCCATCCAAGGTCACTAGTGTGATCAATAAAATTGAGATCTCTTCTGACAGATGAGAATACATGAGACAGATCTGAAAGTACAAAACAGAAGCAGAAGTGAATTAGTTGGTGTAATTTATGAAGAAAAACAACATAATGCAATCATTTATCGGGAAAAAAAAACAGCACAGTGAAATTAGAGTACACATTTAAACTTAAAAGAAATGCCTGACAATAAAGCTATAACAATAGTAACAGTAACAAGAAATAAGTGAATTATCGTCTCCCTTGGACAGAAAACCTTCACAGAATTGTCAAAGATGCACACCATGTGCATTGTCACTGCTGTACATTGTGAAATGTACCAACAAGGCAAGAAGCGGGCACAAAGTTGGTGGCCTGGAGAACTTCATCGTAAAACATTAAAAGTGTTGCCCTTGGTAAAATCTCTGAGCATTAAAGAAAATCGTAACACAGCATTTTAATTCCTTTTATCTCCATATGTACCATATCCGCATAGATTGTATGCAACCTTGATGCAATTTTTCGTGTTCGTTGGAAGAAGTGACAATAAATAGAATCCTTCAACCTAAGGATTCTTTATATGCTCTATTGCAGTTAGAACCAAGTATGAACATGAAAATGTCTTTAAGACCAAAAGACTGATATTCACTTTCACAACACTTTCTACTTAAAAAGTTCTTTAGCATTTTCTGCAGTACAGATTATTAATGTTAAAACTCAGGCAATTACTAAAGATAATAGACCAATATCCAATCTTTCTGCATAATTAATATCGCCACCAGCTAAACTCCCCATAAAGTCCCCAAAAAACTCTCTCATCTCAAGTGAATCAATAGACTTGAATGAAATACATCAAATAAAACACTTGAAATACATCAAACATCTCGTGTGAAATCCAAATAAGTGTTCTAGATATCTGTCCTGATACGTGTTTCTTTTCGGGGTTTTGTTTGTCAAGGATCTTGTTCCTGGATAATTGGGTATAAGGTAAACCCTTGTTTTTTGGCCCATACAAGCAGAAGCTTATACCAAATCCATTAGGAAAAGAAAAAAAAGGACAGTCGACGAGAGCCACCTAAACGTTAGAACAATTTAGCTCAAAAGTCAACTTCAGAATGACAGCTGCAGAAGCCAAGAGGTTCAGCATAAGGAGCTGACATGACAATATTAAGTTCACTAAATTTGGTGTTACAGGTCAAAGAAACAGCATCCTATTCCTATGCCAATACATCAAGTTTCTCAATACCCGGCACATCCGACATACCATTTTCCTGATTGTACACGAAAAATAATTGCAGTTGATCCTATACAAGAATCAGTTGGGACATCTGGAGGAAGGGGATTTGAACTATGACTTTTCGCAGTTGCTCCAAACTGGGCTATGCCAACCTCCCCCCTATAAATATATGGCTCTAACAAAAATGGAAACTTTTCGCTTTAATTTATCCTACATATAAGTACTTCCCCAGATAAACACTTTCCCCAACCCTAAGAGCCAGATTCCTTCAGTCAATTTAAACAAAATATTCAATAATAAATTGAATTCCCCAACAAAATCCAATCTTTTCATAGACTGTATTTATATTCCCAAGCAAGTTAAAGGAAAAATGGTCAATAAAACAAAGAAATTACATAAATTTGCATACCGTCCTGGGTGATAAGTGGATAATCCATGGCGCTCAAAGTGACTAACCAATCCCACCCACTATCAACCTTCAACAAAATCGCCGCCGCGCGCAACGTGGTGGCAATATTGGAGGACCCCATGTAAGTGATTCGATCAGGCTTGCCCACCACATCCACATTCCCAAACGCCTGAATTGCAGGCACAGCCTTGATAGCGGCGGCAAGGCGTCGGCGCTCTTCTTCAGATTCGTCAGCCGAAAGATGCAACAAGTATCGATTTCGGGGATGGTAGACGGCGAGCAGCAGCCGGAAGATCCGAGCCCTATCGCCGCGGCCGCCCCATATGTAGTAAGCGAAAGCGGGCGGGTAGTGAGAGCCGTGCTGGACAATTGAAGGGAAGGGTTTGGGGAAGCTGAAGGCGGAGATGGAGGAGAGAAGGAGGAGAAGGAGAGAGAGGAATGTGGCTGAGAAGAGCGTTAGGAGCCATTTCTTCTCAGCTCCCATAATGGGTCGGTTATGTTGGCGGCTCAGCTGGTTGTTGGTGGCGGAGTTGGGGCATATGGGTCGGTTGCTGAGTCAAATAAGTGGAAATTGGGATGTGGGTTTTGGTGGAATTAGGGTTTTCAGACGGATTTAGGTCATGGGTCGGTCAGGATCTTGCAAAAATGGTGGGGAAGCTGTTTGAAGATTGGGTCTTTAAAGATTGAGCTGTAGAAAAAGTAACTGTCTTCAACTATTCGTTATGTGTTGGATCAACAACCGTCAAATGTCAGCTCTTTCTCTCTCTAACGCACACTTTCTCTCTCTAAAAAAATTGCTTTCTCTGGCTGTGTAACAGAGCTAGGGTTAGGGTTTCCAAGTTGGATTTTGTTGCGATGAAGAAGAAGAAGAAAGAGTTCATCGATTTTTTCCCTGTGGAATTTTTTGATTTGTTTGATATGATCTCATAAAAGTTTATGTTCACACCCTCTGTCTTTAATTTTAAGTTTAATTTGTCATGTGGCCCCAAATAATAAACTTTGGGAGTGAAAAACATCCTACGCTCGTCAAACACGCGTGGCCGCACGTTCCCTGACCATACTGGCGATTTGGCTACGTGTTAAGGCGATTGGAATACGGGGGCGGCGGGCCACCTTCGTTTTTAGAGATGTTTTAGTGTGCTGAAAATACAATTCTGTATATTCAACTTTTTGTCTACTAATAGAAATTTCGCTAGTTTTTTCTCGTAGGTATAAATTGTACAAAAGAAATTCTAAAGATATTTTTATGAACTCTCTATCATTTTATTCTTTAACGTCAAACTTGTAACAACGTTATAAATTATTGTGCAAGAAAATATAAAATAGAAAAAATTCATAAAAACTCTTGACTTTTGTTAGAGTTTCCATCGGCGTTTCTTATTGTAAGTAGCAAATTTGGTGGGTAGAAATAGAGATCTGCGTATTTGGTGACGTGTGTGATGAGGTGAGCTATTGGGTTTTTCAATGGCAGGTTCAACATTGGTGGTTTGTTGGGCCCACAGATGGAGATGACCAAAGCATAATTGTTTTCTTTAATTGCTAATTATAATTAGGTGCATTTTATGAGGAAATTTTATGGATTAAGGAATGTCACGTCCAATTAAGAGTCATTGACAATAAATACTATTATTATGATACAAAATAATAACTAGTAAGTTAGGTTTTCAATTTTAAAACAAGACCAATAAATTATAATGAATTTGAAGTTTAATAGAACGCTGACATCGTGTCATGCTTCTAGAAAAACAGCCAACCAAATTTTCGTAAGACTGCCTAACTAGAATAGCTCGCAAATCTAATAAAAGCATCTCTAAAAAACGTCAAATCGAATGTTATCAAAATATAAAACTTGAGGCTCTTGCTTTTGAAAGCTTTAACGAAAAATCACATTTTCACATTAAAAAGTCAATCCTGATACTATTCACTTTACTCTTTATTTTATCCTTATCGTTAAAACTCAAAGTTTTCAAACATTTTTCATTAGTTTTCTTCTTGCTTTCTATGAGTCAAAATTTTGCTCCTTTTATGTTGTAACCCATACAAGGTATCGGCTTATGACAAAACTTATGTGGCATCATTATCTAATCTCACAAAATATCAGCATGTACAAATAACAGTATGATTATCTTCTGTTTTTCTTCAAGCTCCGTTTGCCTGCGTAAACATCCTTTGGGACTGTTGACCGTCTTTGACAAGCTTTCCTGAATTGCCCGACATCTCAGATGGAGTTGACTGAATCGTCATCACTGCCTGCATTATTACCACCATTTTCGCTGCCGCTGCTGCTGCTGCTCCCACTACTATTTCCGCTGCTGCTGCTCCCACTTCCGCTGCTACTTCCGCTGCTACTACTTGAACTAGAAGTCTCAGTTTTCCTCCCTTCTGCATTCCCCTCGTCTCCAAACATATCAGTGTGTGTTTCCCTCCCCTGTGCATTCATCACCTGGGCTCGAAGGGCTTCTGCGGCATTTGGCCCCTTGTCAACTTCATCACCGCTATCATCTACATCAGCAATCTCATTATCACTATCATTCTGATGTGGCATAATGATGTCAAATTCAGGATTGGCTTCATCTTCAGCAGCATTCCCATCATCGGGTGATAAACTACCGAAAAGGTCTTCAATATCTATATCCTGGTGTTCGTCGTTAACTTCTTCATTCTTAGGGCCTGGCGAGGCAGCAGATACATTTGGTTGATCAGATGAGTAATCAATCACACCTTTATTGGCAGCTTTCGCACCTGTAGATTATGAACAAAACATAAGGATATATGATAACTGCGCAAACAAAATTGAGAAAAAAAAACAGTAGCAGCATCATTACTTTTTGGACAAGACACAGCATAGAGGAATGAAGACATCTGCAAGATGAAATTCTTTATTGTTTTCAGTAGACTTCGAAAAGGCGGGGTGAAGGTCATGTTAGCAAATTCATACGCATGCCAAAGTAGTCAGGCGAACAACTGGCGACTAATCATGTGACCATGAATCAGTAAAAAACAAGTAAAAAGAAGTTTCTTAGAGTCCAGAAAACGCTCAGCCCAAGAACAGCGCTCGAAAGTTTTTAACATTTAGGATGGGGGTTGGCACAGTAATATTTGAGTTGGTTAAATGATTTCAGTACAAACATAGTAATATAAGGTAGAACCATTGGGGTTAGACTGAGTGGACTCTTCAGCGGCCCCAATTAAATCTACATTGGGTTTGGCTACCTCAAATGTGTAGTGAAAGGTATTGTGCATATGTGAGTATCAAATCACAATTGTGCACCAAAAGTGTTTGCAACTGGACAATGGAGAAACTACGCACCCCATTCTGCGGGACAAAAGAAATATTCTTTACGAAAGGAAAAAAAACACTTGACAGGAAGGTAAGCTGAGACAAAATACGCCCCTCCTCTCCACTAGGAAAGAATTAACTCGTCAAGGTTCCAGATTCCAAGCCAAATGTCATTACACGAAAAAGTTTTGAATTTTAGTTTGTTAGAGCTGAGGGCTCATTTGGAAGTGCTTTTAAAATGACTGAAAGCTCTTTTGGTGAAAATGTTTTTGTCATTACAATACCAAATCGTGATCCTATTGATTTTGTCGGAGGAAGTAAACAAACACCATACTGTTCTCACTTGCATACAGAGCTTCATGCAACTAAAGAACAAGCAATGTCTACTTAATTTAATCATGGCATTATGAAGTTTGATTCCGATCCTCTCGAGGGAACGAAAAGCATTCTTTGACAAGCGAAAAATCCGATGTATATTCTTATTTCGGAACCAAAAAGGAAAAGAACTATCATAAAAACAAACCTGGATTCTCAGGCACCCCAACATCTATCCGTTCCACCTCAACCTGATGAAACAGAAAAGGAACCAAAAGAGTGCAAATTTCAGCTGCTTTTCAATAACCAAAAACAAAAGATTCAATCTTGAATCATAATATTTCTAATAGCCAAACCTTACCGGCACGATGGGGAATGCAGTTCTAGCAGGATTATACTGATGCGTTAGCTTGGGCGCCTTGCCAACCGGAGAAAGCTGCGGGTCTACAGCCATACCAGCCGCCGATTCCCCAGGCCGGCGGTCATGCCGGAGCTGCTTCACGGAGCGGTGAAGCCTCTCCAACCGAAACGTCTGGCCGTCAAAGAATAATACGGCGTCGTTGCCCTTGTACTCCTCGCTGCTCCCTTTAAACGTGACATTGGGTTTCCCCACTTGGTTGTTCTGAAATTCGACCGTAACCCTATTGTCCTTGGTCTTCTTCAGTGCTCCGGCCTTAGTCTTGTCGATCGACGCCGGCTTGAAGTCGTCTGCGATGGATATCAAAAATCGAAAAGGATTAAAAAAGAGGCAGATTGGATAGGATACCTACATCGGATAGATACTTACATCGGAGAGTGCAGTACTTGTTGGCGGAGCCGTCTCTGAAGGAGGGGCCGAGGGTTAGGTTGTACCAGCGATTGGACTGGGGGCCGGTCTTGGGCTCTTCCTTGGAGTTGTCCGCCATTGTTAATTTGTGGAGAATGTTTCAGGCGAAAGTGGGACGACGGAGGTGGGGCCCACACCTTGCTGACATGGTAAGATGATCGGAGTGACGATGGAAACTCAGGAGGGGTCGGGACTGGAACGGGAACGTGGGAGAAGGAGATGGCGACGGCTGGTCTCCAAGGACAGCGGGCTTGTCTACTGGGGACAACTGATAAATTCGATTCGCACCAACCCGATTCCATTGCGGGTCGGATTATGCTTCGAACAGCCCAAAACGGTAAGATTACCGGATTGCCTGTGATGGGCTGGCCCAACCAGAAGTTTATTTCGTTACTCCTCTTATCCCCAACAGGGACACGCGTCGCGCAAGAGCGATTTCAATGAAATGGTTCAGTGGGCCAGATGGTTTTGGGCATCGGGGGCAGCGGGGTGGGCCGGGCCCTAGCCGCCTTGCCGCAGCTCTTTTGCTCTGCCTCTTTTCCGGAGACCGACGCCGATGACGACGAGGACAATGACGCGATAGACCACAAAGCCGAAATCCCGGGTGTCGGAAAAGTGACTCCAGTCACAATCCGGTGGCGCAACATCAACTGCTCCCTCTCTGAGCTGTAAGTTTCCATCTGTTGGTTATGACATGTCCCGTTACGACCGGTTTGGTTGCTGAGAAAATGTGTAGGATAAAAGATTTAAATTCCTTAATTTTGAATGCTTAGGTTCGATTTCTGCTTAAAAACGTAAGCGGAGAAGCGAAACCGGGAGACTACTGGCGATTATGGGGCCGTCAGGGTCAGGGAAGACGACGCTGCTAAATGTACTTGCGGGTCAGCTAGCTGCGTCGCCACGGCTACGTTTATCAGGACTGTTGGAGGTAAATGGCAGTCCTAGTCCAAACAAAGCCTATAAGTATGCTGCTTGTTTATGTTTCAAAGCTCATTGTGTAGTTCATTTGGAATTTGTGCTTATTCTGCAGTTCTCATTTGTTTAATTTTGTGTTGGGTGTTAAGGTTTGCTCATGTGAGACAGGAGGACCTGTTTTTCTCGCAGCTGACGGTGAGAGAGACGTTGTCACTTGCCGCGGAGCTGCAGCTTCCGGAGATATCTTCTTCTGAAGAAAGATTGGAGTATGTGAACACAGCCTGTTGTTCAAGTTGGCGTTGGTAAGATAGCATTGATGTGAAGACTGATACAAGCCCCTACTGCTAGCATTTACTGGTAGATGACTATTGTAGCGTATTTTTGTTTTCCTCAACGCCTAGGAGATAGTCTCTTTATTTCTCGTGGAAGCAGAAAATGGACCTTTTACTTTCATTGTTTGACACAATATACCGGTTGTGCTTCTAGGACTTGACGCCTACCAGGCAGAAAAAGTAATGGAAACCCTTCGACAGCTTGCACACGATGGACACACTGTAATTTGCTCCATACATCAGCCTACAAGTTCTGTGTATGGTAAATTCGATGACATCGTGTTGCTAACAGAGGGTGCACTTGTTTATGCTGGTCCTACACCTGATGAACCACCAGCATACTTCTCACAAAAGAGTAGATGCTCCTGTTGAGTCATTTTCACAACATTCGTCACTAGTTCTCCATGCAACTCGGATCACAAGAAGGGAAGTGTCCGACAAAGAAACAAAGTTCAGCAAGAAAAACAGAGTCCTGAAGAAGGGAGGTTGGTGGAGGTAATTCCGCTTGCTCCTAAAGTGTGCATGGATGCAGGTAAGACCTTTTTCTTAGTCTTAGCATGAAGACCAAAAAAAAAAAAAAAAGGATTAGCTCAATGTGCAATATAGGATTTTCAGTGATGACATTGTAAATTAGTTCACTTTGGTTTAAAGATTGTTTTAGTTGCTTCCTTTTATAATGTCAGACAAAGCTTTATAACAACATAGCTCGTTATCAACCTAACATCCACACTTTTTAAGTAGCGTTTTAGCACTCAACGGTGAGGGAGATATTCATCTATTTAGGTGGGTTTGAACGTTTAATGATGAATTGGGCTGTTTTATGACTATAACTCTGTTAGACCAAGTCATCCAGCTCATGTTTAAACTCTAAAGTGCCTGCCATCATTACAACTATAGTGGACATGTGATTGCTGACTCATGGACAGCAGGGAGGGCAATAACCTGGACAGAAGGAATACTGCACTGGCTGCAATATTCCTTGACAGCAGACCTCATGTGCTCTGATGTGTTGCAGCATGGGCAGCAAGCACGCCAGTTTTAGTTTATTGTGTGTGTGTGTGTGTAAGATGTATATAAAACATCTAACTGTCATTTTGTAATATACATAACAAAGCCTTCCCGTAAGGCCGGGGGTGTATGAGTGAATTATTTATTGAGATCAGAAATTCTATCATGGTATACTGAGCCTTTCTGTCTAACGACAAAAGATCCTTGTTTTTTTTTTCTTCCGCATCACTGTTTCCATGGCTGAAACTAATAATGTCAACCCTATTTTTCCCCCTCCTGCAACTTCATCCGTCAATCCCTTCTCCTCTTCCATGACTACCATAGTGAATATTAAGCTTGATCGTGCCAACTATCCTCTATGGTTGGCGCAGATTTTGCCAATACTGAAGAGTCGTGACCTGATGGGTTACGTCGACGGCTCTCTGGACTGTCCTCCGAAACACTTGGCTGGAAATACTGCTGTCAATCCGGAGTATGTTACATGGGTGCAACGCGATCAAATGGTTCTGAGTTGGATCAATGGCTCGCTGACTGCTTCCGTTCTAGCAACTGTTGCCAGCAAACGCACATCTCGTGCGTCATGGGAGGCTCTTGAGCAGCGTTACGCATCCACTTCTCAGAATCGCATTCTCTTTCTGCGCAATGAATTGCTCCTGACCAAAAAGGCGATCTCTCAGTAGCTGATTACTTGGATCGTGTCAATGCTATTTCCGATAATCTTGCCCTCGCCGGACAACCAGTAAGTGATAATGAACTGGTTCAAATTATTCTTAATAACCTTGGACCTGCATTCGAGATGACTGTCAATGCAGCTCAGGCACGTGATACTCCGATCACGTATCCAACCCTTGAAGCCCTCCTTTTGACCACGGAGAGGCGCATGATGGAACAAACTGTACCTATGGTGGAAGCTACTCCAGTCAATGCTTTTGTAGCTGCAAGAGGACGTGGTGGACGTTCTCGTGGAAATGGACGTGGTGGTTTTCCGTCCAATCGAGGTGGTGTTTCTCCTATCAACCAGCGAGGTTTCTTTCCTCGCAACACTAATCAGCGTAATCCTGCCATTAATGGGGAACGCTTCAGTACAAGTGGAGAGCGAATCACTTGTCAAATTTGTGGTAAGCCTGGCCATCCTGCTTTAGATTGTTATCAGCGCATGAATGGTGCTTATGAAGGACGTATTCCAACCAAACGTCTTACTGCTATGGTCTCTTCACCAATTACTTTGAATCGACAACAAAATGGCACCTGGTTACTGGACACAGGAGCTAATGCCCATGTCACTCCTGATATTCAAAATCTGGTAAATCCGAAGGAGTACAATGGTAATGAGAATATCGGTGGTGTAGGTAATGATACGGGCCTTTCCATTAAACATTATGGTTCGAATAAAATCAGTACTAAGGCTTGCTCATTTGAACTAAACAATATCCTTCATTGTCCATCCGCCTCCACTAGCCTTATTTCTGCCCATAAATTCACTCTTGATAACCATTGCTACCTACTAATATTTCCTCATTTTTTCCTTGTCAAGGACCTCAAGACCCAGAAGACGCTTTTCCGAGGGAGATGTGAGAATGGGTTATACCCATTGCCAGGTGGCGGTGGATTACCCCAGTATCCTATGTCAACGTTCTTAGGTGTTAGAGTCTCAGCCAAAAAATGGCATTCTCGTCTTGGTCATCCTGCGTCTTCAATTATTAAGCTTTTAATTTCAAATAATCAAGTACCAAGTCATGGTACTGCCGATGTACTGTTTTGTGATTCTTGTCCTTTGGGCAAGAGTACCAAACTTCCCTTTAGCAAGTCCGAGTCTGTGTCTCACTCTCCTTTGGAACTTTTGCATTCCGATGTGTGGTGTTCACCAGTTATATCAATTGAAGGTTTTCGTTATTATGTTTTGTTTGTCGATGATTTTTCTCGTTATTCTTGGATTTTTCCCATGAAACACAAATCTGAAGTATTTGGCATTTTTGTCACATTTAAGGCGCATGTTGAAAAAATGTTTAACACATTCATTAAAACCCTTCAATGTGATGAAGGTGGTGAGTATAAGAGTCAAGCCTTTAAACAGTTTCTTGCGACTCAAGGTATTTCCCAACGGTTTTCATGCCCTAAACATCCTGAGCAAAATGGAATGGCGGAACGAAAACATCGCCACATAGTCGAAACTAGTGTTGTCATGCTTTCCCATGCCCACATCCCTGACAAATATTGGTTTGATGCCTGTTTGACAGCCACATATCTAATTAATAGGTTACCAACTAAGGTTTTGTCAAACAAATCTCCATATGAAAAGCTATTTCATCGAACACCGATTTATGTATCCTTTAAAGTCTTTGGGTGTAAATGTTTTCCTTGGTTGACACCCTATGCCAAACACAAACTTCAACCCAAGTCTAAGTCTTGTGTTTTCTTAGGATATTCGTTGAATCACCAAGGATACAAGTGTTTGGATTTATCCACGAGACGAGTGTATTTGTCTCGCCATGTATTATTCGTTGAGGATTCCTTTCCCTTCCAGGAACTTACATCTCTCAAGGAAAACGTCTACACAAAAGGTATCTCTCCACCCTTTGAGCTTCTTTTTCATTTTTCAGATCCTCTCCCTGGTACACCAACTACCCACAGTCTAGCCCCACCCAATGTCCAACCCGCCACTACAACTAGGTTCCCAGATACTCCACCACTAAATGAACCACCTGCTCCTACTCCCAATCTTGCCCCCACTACCAGTTCCCGTGAACCTCTCCCAAACCAAGATGAGCAAGAAATAGTTGCTGCTGTCCCTGTGAACCCAACTCCGTCACAACCCTGTGATCCCGTGCTGATTCCTGACCCCCCTCTCATCCATCCTATGACCACTCGGTCTAAAGCTGGGATACAAAAGCCAAACCCGAAATATGCTTTGTATGTTAATACTGACACTCTGGTGGCAGAACCAACATGTTTTAGTTAGGCTATAAAGCATAAAGAATGGAGGAATGCAATGGCTCAAGAATTCAGTGCCTTGCAGCGCTGTGGTACGTGGACTCTTGTGCCTTACCATCGTGCCATGAACTTATTGCCAAACAAGTGGGTTTTCAAAATTAAACGACGTGCAGATGGCTCGATTGAGCGCCATAAGGCTAGGCTTGTGGCTAATGGCTTTCATCAACAATCCGGGATCGACTATACGGAGACCTTTAGTCCAGTTGTCAAGCATAGTACCATTAGACTTGTGTTGAGTCTGGCAGTTTCACGGAGGTGGCATGTTCGACAATTGGACGTTCAGAATGCATTTTTGCATGGGTATTTGAATGAGGATGTGTACATGAAGCAACGACCAGGTTTTGTTGATAACCAG
This sequence comes from Pyrus communis, assembly GCF_963583255.1. Lineage (NCBI taxonomy): Eukaryota > Viridiplantae > Streptophyta > Magnoliopsida > Rosales > Rosaceae > Pyrus > Pyrus communis. The sequence continues at coordinate 1,795,182 of NC_084806.1, forward strand.
TATCCTAACTATGTTTGTAAACTACAACGTAGTTTATATGGTTTAAAACAGGCGCCTAGGGCCTGGTTTCAACGATTTTCTGAGTTTCTCCTTCAGTTAGGGTTCCAAGAATCCATGTGTGACTACTCCTTGTTTGTTTTTAATCAAAGAGGAGTTTATTTGATTTTGCTTATTTATGTCGATGACATATTGCTCACAGGAAACAACACTACTCAAATGGCATGGTTGATCACGAAGCTTAGCACTTTGTTTTCCATGAAAGACTTGGGTCCCCTTAGTTATTTCTTGGGCGTTGAAGCCACTTACGTTGGTCACAACCTGCATTTGACTCAATCCAAGTATGCTCTGGACTTGCTTGAGCGAACGAAGTTTAAAGATGCCAAGCCAATTTCCACTCCAGTTTCTACAGGCCAAAAATTAAGTGCTTATGTTGGTGAACCCTACAAACATCCTGAGCAATATCGTAGTGTCGTTGGTGCGTTGCAATATTTAACCATCACGAGACCGGATCTCTCATATGCTGTTAACCAGGTGTGCCAATTTATGCACTCCCCCAAGGACACTCATTGGATGGCAGTGAAACGTATCCTGCAATATTTAAAGGCCACGTATGATCATGGTCTTGTCTATAAACCTGGAGATATGCAACTGCATGCTTTTTCTGATGCCGACTATGCGGGCAATCCTGATACTCGTCACTCTACAGAAGGTTTTTGTATTTATTTGGGGTCCAATCTGGTGTCTTGGAGCTCAAAGAAACAGAAGACTGTCTCTCGGTCAAGTACAGAAGCTGAATATAGGCAACTAGCCTACACGGCTGCTGAGCTATCTTGGTTCAGGTCATTATTCAAAGACCTTCATCTGCATCTTCTTCTTCCCCACATATGGTGCGATAATGTCTCTTCCATAGCCTTAGCTTCCAATCCAGTATTTCATTCGCGGACAAAACACTTAGAGGTCGATTATCACTATGTCCGTGAGAAGGTGGTTCGAAAGCAGCTTCTGATACATTTTATTTGTTCTCAAGATCAACTCGCTGATCTGTTTACAAAGGGCTTGTCCTCCTCGAGTTTCAAGCTTTTGGTGTCCAAGCTTCCAGTTGTTTCTCGGCCTGTCAGCTTGCGGGGGGCTGTTAGACCAAGTCATCCAGCTCATGTTTAAACTCTAAAGTGCCTGCCATCATTACAACTATAGTGGACAAGTGATTGCTGACTCATGGACAGCAGGGAGGGCAGTAACCTGGACAGAAGGAATACTGCACTGGCTGCAATATTCCTTGACAGCAGACCTCATGTGCTCTGATGTGTTGCAGCATGGGCAGCAAGCACGCCAGTTTTAGTTTATTGTGTGTGTGTGTGTGTGTAAGATGTATATAAAACATCTAACTGTCATTTTGTAATATACATAACAAAGCCTTCCCGTAAGGCCGGGGGTGTATCAGTGAATTATTTATTGAGATCAGAAATTCTATCAAACTCTAGTTATTGATTCTGTTTGATTCACTAAACAATCTGATTAGGCTTCTCGTGATGGACCAACAAATAAAGTTTGGTCAGGAATGTCAATTGCATCAGCGATCATATTTGCATCAGTTTTTTGGAGAATGGGAATATCTCAGACATCAATACAAGACGGAATGGGATTGCTTCAGGTGTGAAATGGTTTTTTTTTTTTTTTTTCGTTAATTCACTTTAGAAATCTACATGATTTTGAGTTCCTGAATCAAACTTCCATAGAGACACTGCTCATTTCCTGCAATGCCAACACTTCTACAAAGATCACTTGGATCACTTGCCATTTGCCCGAAAGAAGTTTTGATTGCTTAGATAGATCAAATGATACAACTATGTATTGTTTCCTTTACCTTACGGTTTTATATTTCCTTGTGCACTTTCAGGGCTTTCCAAGGTCTTTGCATCAATGAGTTTAGGCGTCTTCAATTTGATCATCAGCATTCTTACGATATTCAAAACGGAGAGCAGGTACAAGGAGAACTCCTGTTTGAACTTTCAAGAAAATGAAGCGTCTTCTCTTTATTAATAGAACCTAATATTATGTAAGAACCATAGGCGTAAACCCTTTAGCACTAGTACCACAATTTTATGCTTCTATGTTGTATGGTTCTTAAAATTAACGTTGTATCGCTTGACTGAGGTATATAATTTTATATCTAATACCTTCGGCTCTGTTTCCTCCTTATTTTGCAGGCACTTGAACGCATCCCCTTCGGAGGACGTCACATTAGGGAAACAATGGTAGCTCAAAGTAGAATACTGTTGTTTTGGTATAGCACCACTTACCTTCTCCTTCGGAAAAACAAACCGAAATACCAGCTGCTGGAGGCCACACCTCTTGACCAAATCCAACCGGCGGTGCAGCTTGAGCTCTAAAATACCGGACAAGATGAACAAAACGAGCCAAATGAAGTTAATGAACAACCCGTAACAGTTGAAAAAGTCGAATTAAACCAGCCACCAAGTGAATCATCGCCAATTGACTTTGTCCTGGAAGGTTTGTGATCACTTGGGCATTAGTAGTGTTGTTATGGAAGGTTATTTACTCATCTTGCACAAGCTCCTCTATGTTTGTTAATTACTCATCTTACAAGTTAGATCAGTTGGTTGTGGCAGATAAAAGTTACACAATACTCCATTGGCACTCAAGTTTGAGTCTCTACGTTGTAGTCATTTGTAATTTAAAATATATTATTATAAAAAATAAAAATAAAAAGTCAAAAGTTAAAAACAAAAAAAAACGTGCATTTCTTTCAACGGTACATAAAATGTGGAGAGCAAATCTTTGTAACACATTTGTCACGCTGCTGTTCTCATCCATATGTTTCGGTAGCTTCGGAGATTTGCTCAAACATGTTTAAAAGATAGAACACGTTGCTAAATTGACCACAATACCCTCGGTACATGTGATATTAATCGATAAAATATAACACGGGCAGTGCCAACTATACCCGAAAGTGTGCCATAAAGAAAGAATGAGGATTTTCTACGGATTCTCTTTGTGAGGATTTGGGGATCCTCAAATTATGTATATTCATTGAAAAATTGACCACATAATATATATAAACGATCACGATTTGAGAATCCTCAAAATTCTTAAAAGAAATGTAATGCCTAAGAAAAAATGAGATGGCTGCTGACATGCGTACGCATAAACGGCAGTAACTTACACAAAAGGTATAAAATCAAGATAAATGCTAAATAAACTTTCTCAAAGTCAAACTCCCTATGAACTTTTCGATGTTTCATGTTTTTACACATTATTTTATAATATTGACACTAAAATTATGCTTAAATCACGAGCTAACAAAAAATCCAAAATCATGAGCCAACGAAATTCTATAGAGAATTACACTTTTAAGTGAGAGATTTTTCAATGTGACCGTCACATGTGGTGGCACATCACGTGTCGTTATATAAATAGTGCGATATGTGTGTTAAAAAGTTTATAACTTAAAAAATAAAATTTCCTACCATTTATTCAAAAATAAAATTTCCCACCACTTACGTAAAAACACATGATGTATTATCCGTATTTCTGTCACATACTAAAAATTTCTTCACTTTTAAGATACTCTGCCTACCGTGTCTCCAAAGTCAAAGGATTAGATTTGGGTTGCCGTCCCGTCACAATATTACTTTGCCGACAAGTAACTTCTTGGAGGGTTCGCTCTCATCTCATGGCTCGTGCTACATGCCAACCCCGAAAAAGCCACGCACAAATTGCCACGTGTCATTCCTACGCGGCCTCTCTCTCTCTCTCTCTCATTTGCAGCATCTGTATCTATATATATGTACCATGTACGAACCTCGTTGTCAAACAAAAACACACATCAAAATCTTAAATCGTCAAACTTTCGAGAAGCTGCAAGCTTTGTCATCATGTCTACATCAACGCAAACCTGTGCTCTTCTCTCAGCTCCGCCACCGCCGCGGCGTTTCATTTCCGGCGTTAACCGAAAGACCGGGTTGCTGGAAATGCGGCGTAGGCGTCGTCCTCTGACGATTTCTGCGTCGTCGCGTGGTCCTGATAATTACGACGGTAGACTTGTGGACGAGGACATGATTGTGCTTCGGATGCGAATTCACGACACGGAGATGCTGCAGGAAGACAATCACCAACCGCCGTCGAACTGGATGCGGTGGGAGAAGCAATATTATGCACACTACAACTCGGACATCTGCAAAGGCGTGGGGTTGTTGCAATCCCAATTGATGAACACTAGGCCAAGCGTGGCGTTGGGAATGCTAGCTCTTGTTACAATTAGCGTGCCAATATCCACGGCTGCTTTGATGTTCCCATTGCTGGACATCTTTAAGGGGATCTTAGGCAGTGGGAATATTCACTTTTAGTTCATGCATGCATGGCTTCACTGTAAGTAAATTATGCAACGGAAAAACTTGTTCACAATTATCAACTTAACCACTTACCTATGGAAGACATCGTCTTAGAGAACTAGGATTAATAACTGAAGTTCTTCTGCAACTCTACACAACTAATAGCAAGGCTCGCTCAATGGGGCTTGAGTTTTCTGTAAACTTTGTGTACCGTGAGAGAATAGGGACCTCAGTTTTATCATACGATAGAATTCAATAAGGATCCCTCCCATTAAGCGATCCTTATCAAAGAGTAGCCTTATCACCGTGAAACACTTATGCATTATATCATCTGGAAGAGTTCTAGTTTTATCAAGAATGTATCTAACTTGAAACTTTAAATAATACAACTCCTGATAAGTCTACCACAAATGTCAATCCTAATCTCCTTATCATTCCAAATGTCTTTAATCAATTCACCAAGTGTTTGCTCTCATACAGAACTTACATTCATTGCCTTCTGTAAATAGACACACATATTATTTATTTATTTAATTTCTTGGAAAATTGTTCACCCGTGTAGCTATATTGACTTAATTTGTTTTAGTTGTGTTTTATGATTGTGATCACTTGCGACAGTTTTTGCAGATGCAATGCAATAAATTTCGACTCACACCAGAGGGGACATTGAGGGGGAGCGAAAGGTGCAGTCGCATAGGACCTCAAATTTGAAGGGGTCCCTAAATTTTTTCCATTTAACATTATGTAATAATGTTCTATATTTAAAAATTGTTTTTGTTAGCACTTTAAACCGCATTGTACACTCTTCATAAGAGTATTTTTTTTTTTCTTTCTAAACATAAGAACTTGGAGTACAATGAGATTTTTTTTAGTGTCAATAATAACACCCTAAAAAGCGACAGTTTTTTTTTTTTTATTTCATGTTTGGCTGTTTAAGATAAAACTGTTTTTGATTATTTAGTGAAGGTTATTGTTTGTTTGTAGCTCTTTTTACTTATCATTCAGAACATTTGTAAACATGCAATCAGTGAGTGCTAAAGTTTGTTTTGATTTTTTTTGTTGTTGAATAAACTATATTATCTACGCTAAGAGGGTGGGGGAGTGGGCTAAATCTCATAATGGGCTAACAATAATGTGGTTCAAATTCGCCTTTGGCGAGAATTGAACATAAGACCTCTCACATACAAGTGAAGACGAATACCACTTGACCGTAGTACTAAGTGACTTTGTTTTAATTTAAGTGAATATTTTATAGTATCAATACATTGTCATACTTTTCTAAAACTTAAAACTATCTTAAGGAGGGTCCCTTTTACAAATTTCGCATAGGGCCCTCAAAATCTCAGAGACGGCCCTGACTCACACAATAACATCTAGCTATTGGTTCAACGATACTTTCTTTCAAACGTGAAAAAGAGTTACTGAATTTGAATTCCCCACCCTCATTCATCAAATAACATTTTATGGGCATCTTGAAATAATCATTAAAGCCAAAAGTATTTTCATTGTTTGCTACGTTTTTTGTTTTTCAGGGTGGGTTTTGCTGATTTTTCATGAGTCATAATGTGCTGGAAATTAACTAGCTTCCTCAATTATATTAGGGTTCTTCTCGTTCTCAGTAATTAACCAGTATCTAATACCGGAAATGCATGATAGGCAAATGTAAATGCATGATAGGCAAATGTAATTTCCGTCGGCTCTTTTTCAGTTTTGTATCAAGAGAGGTGCATGATTTGCACATCTTTTTGTTTGTTCATTACTCATCTTGCAAAAGCTTTTCTATGTTATCACAGATTTGGAGCCGTGGGTTGTATTCCTACGCTCTTTAGCTAATACAATTTCAATTCAACATTGTTTCCATGTAAATACATGTCAGGCCAGTTGGCTAAAATAGCCAAGTACAATCGCACAATGTTGCATTTGTACTAAAGTTCGAGTCTCTGCTTGTAGACTTGTACTTTAGAATATCACAAATATAACATAAATTGAAAAGGTAAAAGCAAAAAAACGTGCATTTCATTCAACGCTACCTAAACCTAAACCTTCTAGAACAATCTTTGTAACATGGTCATGTTGCTGTTAGCATCCATCTGGTTGTGTAGCTTCGAAGATATGCTCAAAATTGCCCGAAACACGTTGCTAAAATAACCTCGGAAGTTGTGAAATTGATCGATAAAATATGATATGAGCGCTCCCAACTGTACCCGAAACCGAAAGTGTGTCGGAAAAGAAAAGTAATACCTAAAAACATGAGATGGCTGCTCACACGCATAAACGGCGGTTACGGCCCCATCACAATATTACTTCGAACACAAGAAACTTCTTCGAGGGCTCCCAATCATCTCCTGCCTCTTGCTATATGCCAAAAAAAGCACGCGCAAATTGCCACGAGTCATTCCTACGCGGTCTCTCTCTCTCTCTCTCTCTCTCTCTCTCCAAATCATTTGTAGCTTCTATATATATGTACCGTGCACGTGCCTAGTTGCCAAACAAAAACACACATCAAACTCTTAATCATCAAACTTTCGAAAAGCTGCAAGCTTTTTCATCATGTCTGCAGCAATGGTAATCTCTGCTCTTCACTCAGCTCTGCCACCGCCGCGGCATTTCAATTCCGGCGTTAACCGAAAGATGGGGTTGCTCGAAATGCGGCGTAGGCGTCGTCCTCCGACGATTTCTGCGTCGTCGCGTGGTCATGATAATTACGACGGTAGACTTGTGGACGAGGACATGATTGTGCTTCGAATGCGAATTCACGACGCGGAGATGCAAGACGAAGACAATCACCAACCGCCGTCGAACTGGATGCAGTGGGAGAAGCAATATTATGCACACAACAACTCGGACATCTGCGAAGGCGTGGGGTTGTTGCAATCCCAATTGATGAACACCAGGCCTAGCGTGGCGTTGGGAATGCTTGCTCTTGTTATACTTAGCGTCCCAATATCCACGGTTGCTTTGATGTTTCCATTGCTGGACATTTTTAAGGGGATCTTAGGCAGTGGGAATATTCACTTTTAGTCCATGCATGCATGGCTTCATTGCCTTCTGTAAATAGATAAACATATTAATTATTTGCTTAATTAATTAATTTCTTGGAAAATTGTTCACTCGTGTAGCTATATCGAATTAATTTATTAGTTACGCTTCATTATCGAGATAACTTGTCGCAAAGTTTTTGCACATGCAATACAATCAAATTTCAACTCACAAAATCTTAACAAGTTATTAATTTAGTGGTATTTCTTCGCACCAAAAGAGTTCCTAAATTTAAATTCCCCACCCTCGTTCGTCAAATAACATTTTATGGGCTCTTGAAATCATCATTAATTCCAAAAGTATTTTCTTGGTTTGCTACGTTTTTGTTTTTCCAGGTGGGTTTTGCTGCTTTTGCACGAGCTACAATGTGCTTAAATTAACTAGCTTCATCAATTCTATTAGGGTTCTCCTCGTTCTCAGTTAAGCTACCCTTAATTAACCAGTATATAATAAGGGAAATGGTAATGAGACTATTTTAAAAGTGAGTGAGACTTTTTATATGTATGCTGCCACCTTATATTTTTTTAACAATATTTTATAACATTGTTCCGTCAATTGATGTAAATTGTGAGGTGGCAAAAAGCTTGCGGAGAGTTCCACTATAGAAAGTCTCCTTAACACTTCTCATATAATAAGAGAATAATGCCAGGTAATTAACTTATTTCTTTTTCACCAGAGGAGGAGGTGGGGAGATATATAGAATAATGTTATACACTAAATGTTTGATAAAAAAAATTTATAGACTAAATATACATACTAAATGATATGTCACTAATAAAAAATAAATACATTAATCGATATTTAAGTAATAATCAAATCATCAACTTTTATATTATTTAATTTATAAATTTTATCTATAAATTTATTCTTCTTATTATTACACGAAGGTAAATTAGACACTGAATGAATTGAGAGGAACTGAAGAGCCAAACATTGCTCATAAGTACAAGGGGTGTGATATCCACATACCCCATTTTACTTCTCACACACCTTTTTAATTTTCAGCCGTCGATCGGATGAATTGAAGAAAATTAACAGATAAAAATTATCAAGAGGTGTGTGAAAAGTAAAATGAGGTGTATGGATAACATATCCCTAAATACAAATATAAGCGCCCGTCCAAGTCAACCCAATTCCACGCCGGTGGATCCCCCCAGGTAAAATGCCAATATCCTCCTCAATGATTTACAATATAATAAACGAAAGATCCTTTCATTTGTTCATATATTCCAGGAAGGTTTCTCTGAAATAAGATGCACGCATGTTAGGTAAATGTAACTTCCAGTTCTTGACTCCCTGTCCAAACTTTTTTAATCTCTATGCATGATAAGATACAAGAAAATCTATTAAAATTATTTAAAATTAAATCGTAATTGTTGAATTGATCAAGAGGAATATCGATGACATATTATTTAAATATTGTTAATATAATTTTGACCAAAAAAACTTTGTTGGACCATTTCGTCAAGCACCTAGTATGAAGATGTCGAGTATTGTTAACATTTGTTGAAGGTTTATGCTAACATATGTTAACAACTACTAAGATATGTAGAGGTTTGTCAATGGTGGCTATAAAAAACTGTACAATAATATTGAAGATTGCAAAAACTTGTCAACTGAGGTATTTCATCGATTAATTGGTGCGCCTAATAAAGTCACACACAACAAGAAAAAAAAAAAAAGGAAGACATGGATGACAAAATAATATAAGGAGAAGTAAGAGGAGGTTTTAATTTTTTTTGTCCTAACCGTTTATATGATCAAATACAATACACATACAAATACATAAGTTTTTTAAGTTGTTATAATAAACTACCAATGATTCCATGATGGTTCGGGATTGAATCAATTTCAACGTTTGGTATTTAAAAAATGATCATTTAATGATTTTTCTAAGCCTTAAACGCTTTTCTTGATTAAATCAGAGCCGTCGATTAAAAAGGTGCATCAAATCTGACATATACCAAATTGGCATCACAAGATTAAAGTCTTCTTATCCGTACCCCACAAGTCTCACTCTGTGTGTGATGTGACAGGAGCTAAACTTCCGGAATTTCTGACGTAAATAACGCGTTGAACAAGCTTAGTGCCCCTTAAAATATAAAAACACGGTTAAGCCTCCATCTCCATTTTCCCAGTTTCTTAGCTAATAAGCTGTGTCACATGCCCCACCGCTTTTTCTCTCTAATCTACAAAATTAGAACCTTTATCTCTCCAATTATTAGTCCATTATTATTATTATCTTAATTGTTAATAATTTATTAGCACTATAATTAGGCCCATAAATATAGGTGCATCCACCACCAAAAACCATATCAAATTTCAAGTACACCAATCGTTCCCGTTTCTCAATCACCGTAGAAAGCAATGGCAGCAACTTCACTCATTTCTTCTTCTTCTTGCTCCAACATTCTTTCATTTAATCCGATTTCCAGCACGACCCGAAACCAAAAGCGGAAGGTTTCTTCAACTAGGGTTTTTGCATCGAGCAGAAAAGGAGGTGATCATGCAGACCAGTACTACGAAAACTACAGCAGCAGGCTAGTGGACGAGAGCATGATTGTTCTCCGGAAGAGAGTTCACGAAATGAAGATGGTGGAGAGAAACTACGAGCCTCCGTCGGATTGGATGGACTGGGAGAAGCGATATTACACCACCTACGATTCGTTTATATGCCAAGTCATGGGCTTCTTGCAGTCCCACTTGATGGACACAAGGCCAAGTTTTGCTTTGGCATTCTTGGCTTTGGTCGTTTTGAGCGTGCCTACTTCAACGCTTATGGTTTTCTTCCAACTTTTGGAGCTCGCAAAGGGGGTCGGTCTTCACTAGCGGCTATATATATATATATATATATATATATAGTAATTTGTTTGTATAAATACATAGACATGTAGGATTCCAAGTTAATGAAATAAGTTCTTTCGTCAAAAATTTCAAGGAAGTTTTGGTTCTTCTCGTTTTTTTTTCATCAATAATCATATTAGAGGCAAGTTATATACAACCCATGAATCTAGGTAGTTTACAAGAAAGTAATTTTCGCACGTTTAACTTATAACATAAATCAAATTAAGATATACAGATGTTATCTCCGCTCATTTTCTTCACTTCCACACCCGAAAAAGAAAATGCCACTTTTGTAGCATATGACAGTAAAATGTGAATTAGAAGAATTTTCGATCCACTAACTATACTTTTGACGGCTTTTTAACTAAAATATACATCTTGAAATTGATATAATTTTTCACTTTAGTCCCTGACAGTAAAAATTATAGAAGTGATTTTTGAGTTTGTCCACTGTTAATCATTTAATTTAGTCATCTATAAAAAATTTGTCAATATGCCTATTAAGTGGAGAGAATATTGATTTGATAAAAGTACTCTTAAAACGGTGGTACGTGGTTGTTCACTAGACAATTTAATGAATATATTGAAAGATTTTTCACGAAATGATCAAAATGATCTACGAGACTATGACAGATAAATTCAGAAATGTCTTCTATAGATTTTCATTGTAATATATCATGTGAAATTATACTAATATCATAAACTGTCTTAACTGAAAAAAAAAAAACCCAAGTGTGGGCATATCCCTTTGCATCAGTTTCGATCTGTGAGTTACAGTTCATCTATATTGGACGCTTGAAGTTGGGGCAGCTGGGAATTAGATTATTAATCATTATCAAGCACAAGCAGACGTCGTCGTCATTATCGTGGGCCACCCAATTTTTTATTTTTTAAGTTTTTGGTTGACACTCAAATTTTAATTAATTTTCAATAAAAATGTACATTTTTTGAAATGATTGAGGAATTGCCGTGGATGCGCACAAACTCAACGGCCAAAACAATTCCATAATCCTGACTGATTTATTTTCTATTATTAGATTCCGATCAATTGCAACGATCTTGAAATAATATTGAATAAAATAACTAGGACTTGGATGTCCTTTTATTTAGAGAGAAGTCGGATCAACAGTATGAAACAAAAATGATTTAACCAATGCGGAATGTCATATATAAATGGAAAAAAAAAATTAGTGCGTTTGAAATACAAAATGGTATTCTATATATTATTATACCGTAAAATAAAATAAAATTTTCTCAAGTGTTTATCAAATTTTTTATTAACATGTGTATTGCTCCGTATTTCTCGGACATATTGAAACATTTATCCTAAAATTGTTTAATATTTTTTTATTATAATTAGAGGCATAAAATGAGTGGCAAAAATAAAGAAATATGATACCTTCTCAAACAACATGAGAGGCATAAAAATGGTTCCGCTGAAAAATGGCCTTGTAAAGGTTGACGAGCAACCAACAGTATTATGATTGCTTCAATAATTTCAAAGACAACAGATGCTAATTTTTAACGATTATCTTAATTGTTAAAGGGGAGAAAAGCATATATCTATAATAAATCGGCTAACTTCAAAGTTCCGGAATAGGATATATACTCTCCAGATCTTTTTTGTGAGATCTGAAAAACCAATCAATCGTGTATGTTTATTATATATCGTACGGTTAAAAATTGTTTAAAATTAAATATAAAAGCACTTAACGAAAACTAACCGCATAATATATGATAAACATATACAATTGATTGATCTCCAGATCCTCACAAATAGGATCCAGAGAGGATCCTCGTCCCAAAGTTCCAAGGGAACGAAAAAGAAATTAACTTAGTCGGTTCTATCTATATGATGAGGCTGCTTGATTAAATATAAATTTGTAATCAAATAATTAAACATTGCTCTTCAATCTCAAATCTTCATTAATCTAATATTTTATTATAATTGGAGCCAATGAACCATCAGTTAATTCAAAACAACTCACCATTTAAAAATAAATAAATTGGGATTACTAGCCCTTTCACAAATCCACCAATTAAAATTAGCCCTCATCTTGAAAACAATCTCTACAAACATTTTTTTAACAGAAGTACTTTTAATGTTGTATCAATAATCTACCAAAATTGCGTCAAACATATATTAACATTGTTTCAGTGATGAAAATATTTTTGTCAAAGACAACGAGCAGATATTGCATTTTAAGAAGGGCTGGGTTTGTGAAGGGGCTACTAAGCCAAATTATTTAAAAAAAGAGTCGGTTTACACTTCATCTTTTGACACACATCACTTTCATTTAAAATAAAATTTTACCCCAAAAAACTTCATGATTCATTAAAAAAAAAAAAAAAAAAAAAACAGTTATTTCCTTTGGACACCAATAGAATTTTAAAACAAAAGTGGTAACGACAAACTGATTTGGATCAAACTTTAGCGTTGAGTCAAGATAACCGCGTCGTCGCAATAAGATTGGGAAGAGAGAAAGGGTGTCCAAAGAAAATAAAAAATGGGTGACCTAAACAAAATAAGTAAACGAAGTGTCCACACAAAAAAATTGAGTGTACACAAAACCACTCCAATTAAATACCTAAGTTCGATCTTTCTTAATTGCCATACAAATACAATACATCGGCATCTGATGATCAAATCTCCAGCCGGAAAAGTGAGTCCAGTAAGTAGCTTCTAGCTAGGCGTATGCAGCTCCGGTTGAATTCTCAACAATCGACCTTCAAAGCATGCTCCCCATATGTCATATATCCAGGTAAACTAGCTTCTTCCCAAAGGCATCTTATATATCTGCATGAAGTTCTACTGCAAAATAAATTGTGAGGTAAGAAAATCAATTCAGAAATCCAGTAATTAGTAATCTTTTTACCAAGAAAATAATTGTGGAATGAATAATTATAGGTAAGGAGCTCCCTTCAGTCCAAGACGTGACAGCAATAACCAACTTCTCGGCTCCTGCTTCGTTGGATCAGAAAAACACCACTTCTTTTAGCAACTGTATGATGAGTTTTTGAACCAACGAGTCAGCAGCTGAGTGCCAGCCCTTAAACTGCCTCGGACTGGACTGAAGAAGAGCTCCTTTCACACACACACACACACACATATGTATGTATATAAACCCACCCACACGACATCGTATATAAAACCCTAGGGATTAAATTAACGAAGCGAATACACGACTACATAATATAGGGTTTGCATGCATGCATTAATTACAAGCTGTTTTGATCAGCTAGAAGATGCATGCTTGTTCACTAAGTACTATACATAATCACATTTATATAATTTAGGGCTTATTGCCACAGATCGAAAAGAGAGAAATAATCTAGGGCACAGCTGAGAAAATGGTAAGGGACGAGGGAGGAAGAAGGAGGGCGAGGGTATATATAGCCATAAAAGGTGAAAACGACGACATGCAGATCTAAAAAACAGTACTGATAGAGATTTAGGGCAGAGATAAAGGGCACCAATTCATATCATGTTTGAAAATTTTCGAAGTCCTTTCAACTCAAACAAGACAACTTTATCTTAATTTTGGAAAAGAGATCCTCTCCGAATCTCTTTCTCCAAAACCTATGGATTAAGTAATTCGGACTTTTAAAATTTGATTCAACGGTAAAAAATTATTATAATTTTTAGAAGTTTTCACTAACTTCTCTACTTTTAGCCATTAGATCAAATTTCAAGAGTCCGGATCACTTGATCCATAGACTTTGGAGAAAGAGATCCGGAGAGAATTTCTTTCCTTAATTTTGGGAATTAGATCTGCTCTAGACCTTAGTTTCCGGAACCTAGAAATCAATTCATCTGGACAGCACAAATTCAATCCAACGGTCCCCATTAACTCATTTTTTTGGCCCACCACACAAAGCAAACGGCTCTGATTTCTTTTACACATCAATCAGTGGTCCAGATGATTTGTTTCTCAAACTCTAGACATTAAGATTCGGAGTGGATCAAATTCCCTAATTTTGTACCATCTCTGCTGACCTAGCTAGCTGATTTTACATATCTCATCAGACAGCTGGATTGCTCACCACAAACACTTGTCTGATCAACTCTTATATCTCATGGCTCGCTGCCACAACTACACACATACGTACAGCTGAGATTAAATCTTAAATAAAAAAATTATACACTGTTTTAGTCTTTTTGGCATCTTAAGCACTCCTCTTTAATCTTATTTTTTCGTTTGATTAATTTAATTTCATGATCAGAAACTAAAAGAGGTGTGAGAAAAGTTAACAGTGTATGTGAAATTCACCTTCCAAATAAAAAATTGTTACATATGCATGACCATATCATCTAGGGTAATTTTATCTATACACTCATTTTTACTTTTCACACATATTTTTCAAATTTTTGGTCATCGTATCAAATGAATTGAAAAATCAAGGGACAAAAATTAACAAAGAGTATGCAAAATGTAAAAGAATGTATAGATAGCATATATAAGAAAGAAAATTCTTAATATGCTAATCTCAATTAATGTTATGCAAACCCTAGAGTGTCATGCTTTTTGGGAACATGCAAGAGCACTTCTTAATTAACATGTTTTTGTTTTAGTGTATAAAAAACAAAATAGTTATAGGATTATCGTATGCAATTTTTAAAAATAATTTGGACTATTTAGTAGTACAGGAAATGAAAGGTCGAGATTGAATTAAAAAAATAATATTTATACTTACTTATCAATCTAATGGATATGAAGCCAGACTACCAAGTAATCCAGATTATTAAAGACTCATACCTCTATCGTATGAATCATGTCTTCACCATATAAGATCTCTAGCTTATATATACCACTATTTTTTCCTTACTTTCTTTAGAACACAATAGTTCTATATGATAAAATACAAAGTTATTGCAGAGCAATATCCTCATGTTTTCCTCCAATAGCACAGAAACCTTGCTCTGAAGAGGCTCGATAACATGCATTCAGCACAATACCAATTGATAATCCGAGTAGAGATCAGTTAATTAGTTGGTATAGACGTCTTAATTATCTTTACAATATATGACTATTGTTGCAAAACGAAAATGATCATGCATCACAAGAATACATGATTGATGACCTAATGTGTAATAGTATATATGCCCATTTCGTACGCGTACTTCTGTGGACAGAAGATAGGGTTGATTCCTTTCCTCAATTCCCTCCTGAGTATGGCAGCCGTTAAATAGGAGAGAGAGATCCCAAAGGCTAGTTATTTAGTAACCAAAAAAGAAAAGGGCTGGTTCGCTCCAATCCCAAGTCCCCAACGAATCTAGTTCCTTTCCAACCATGTCATTCCCTGGAGAGTAGAGGTAGGGCTAGCTACATAAACAAGTCATTTGGGTACGCGCAGAAAAGAAGAAATTTTTTATTGTGACCGAAACATAGTGGTACACCACGTGTTTTTATATAAGTGGTAAAAAGTTTTATATTTTAAGTTATTAACTTTTTAAAACACATATCCCACCATTTGTATAATAACACGTGATGTACTACCATATGTTCCGATCACATTGAAAAATCTCGAACAGAAAAGAGAGAATATTTGGAAACAAGGAACTGTTATGTAAGGTGGAGTTTTCCCAGAAATAAGAGAGAGCGTACGTTTGGCAGATTGGGGAAGCTCATTGATGTTTATGATGACTTGTAGTGTCTGCCAGTACTCTCTCAGTCTCACTCACTCACGCTCGCTTACTGTGTGTTCTTTATTTCTTTCTGCATATAAATAGAACAAACAATCAGGGAATCTCAGTCCATGTATATATGTGTGTGTCTGTGTGTGTATGTATATATATAACGTACCACTCTACGACTTGTCATTCACCTCTTTTTTCTTTACCTTTCCCAGGCTTTTACCAGTGAATTAAGTTTTATTTCTATATCTTTTAAAAGTATTGCTTATAATATTAATATATGATTACGATTTTTAACAAAATTACTTGTATTATTTTTGATGTGTTGTTGTGCATGCTAGGTTTCAACCCAAACCCTAGTTCAACCTAGCTAAATCGTACACAGAAGGAGAGGAAAAAAGATTACAATCCACAGTTATCACAGAGAGCTAGTTTATGGCTTAAGCTCGAACATTCCGAAAACAGACCCCAACTGATTCAAACTAATTATGGTTGACAATCGACCAATCAAAATAAGCCACTTGGACAAAATACTTGTTAAGAGCTTATGAATAGCAGTATGCCAGTATCCTATTGTATTATTGTTGGAAAAAAATTATGTTAACTTAAAGTGGGACAGGTCTTGAATGAATGATAATTATGCGTGGTTATTTGGGCATGAGGTAATAATAATTCCTTTTTGGCGATTCTATAAGTCTACGGCGTATTAATCATTCACGTTCGAAGGTGATTTGTTATTCACCTATTCAAAGTGAGGTTTGTCCTATTAATTCGAGAATTTAGAGCGTATTTAATTTGACCTCAACATGAGATGACAATGAATCACTCATTCACTTGACTTGTTTATCATAAAATCAATTACTTTTACGCTTTACTTAGTACAAACCTACGCTACTAGACTTGACAATAAGATGTACTTATTTCAACATAAAATCTTCTTTTTCATTACTTATGTGTTAGTAAACGCATAATATACAACATGTCCTGAAATTGTTGACTACCCATATTTTCCTTAAGGAGTTGTCACTCTAGAAAAAATCATCATCCACTTTTCTATGTACAAATTCTCTTTTATTTTTATAGATTTTAAAATGAGTGATGATTTTGAAAAGTGTGTGAATATATAAACCTTCCATTGTTGCGGTGCAGTTTCAAATCGATACAAAACAAATTGGTAAGGTATATAAACACTTTTGGGTACAACAGAAGCCAATAGCTGGTTTGCCCGAGAGGTTAAGGGGGAAGACTTAAGATCTTCTGCACATAAGTGCGCATGGGTTCGAACCCCATAGCCAGCACTAATTTAGTTTTTTTTTTCAAATTAATTGAATATAGTATTTCAAAATCTACAGCCCATAACATAACAGTCCGCTTCAATAAAGCCCAAAAAGTATTAAACCCAATTTGCAAAAGCCCAAATACATTACCGAAAAATAATCAAAGCTCCCAGCCCGCCCTTCCTTCGATCATCACCACATAATCTCCACCCGCCAAAAAAAGAACAAATAAAAAAGAACCTCATGCTTCCGAAGGACTCGACGACGACTCCTGTTTTTGTTCATCTTTGTTTTCAGAAAAGAAAAGACAACTCATTTTCTCTCCTTCTGAAAAGGAATACTGACAAGTCATAATTCAGTATCATTTGGCTTCAAATTTTGTTATCAAGGCATTCGCCTGCAAATCTTTCTCCGACAGCCTCAACCACCGCCGCCCCGTTGTCAAACCTATCGTTCAGCCCTCTCCAATCTCATCATATCTATCTGTAAGTCTCTTCTTCTCTCTCTCTGAGCACTGCAATTTCGTTGACATTTAGGTTAAATTCTGTGTGTACTGACTTACGCACTTTTCTTTCTTGGTTCGCTAAGTTTTGTGAAAATCCCCGTGTTCCATTTCCGTTGAATTTTTCGTAGCCATGTTGTGATATAATCTGTCCGATAATGCACTTTGATTTTGTTACATGCATACGTTTGGCATTTTGTCCTGAATCAATGTTGTGGATTCTGAAATTTATTTGGTCTGGTTTTATTCATTTGAATCTGTGTTTGTCTAATTGCAGAGAGAAATATCACGCTTGTTCTTCCGGTAATTAAAGGAAAGATGTATCGGTATCTTATGGAATTGTATAAAAAAAAATTCGAGTATAGTGGGGATGTGATGAGTGCAATAGTTCCTTTGATGAAACTTTTGTCCCTCACGGTTATCGGACTGGTTCTTTCGCACCCGAAAACTGAGTTGATACCCAGAGCTACTTTTAAGCTCCTCAGCAAGCTTGTTTTCGCCTTGTTCTTGCCATGTCTAATCTTTACCGAGCTAGGTGGATCGATTACACTTGAAAACTTTATTAAGTGGTGGTTTATCCCATTTAATGTGTTAGTGAGTACGCTTATTGGTTGCTTCCTCGGGTATTTAGTGGTCATCATATGTCGTCCTCCCCCACAGTTGAACAGATTTACCATAATCATGACGGCATTCGGGAATACTGGAAATCTCCCAGTTGCCATTGTTGGATCTGTCTGTCATACTCCGAAAAACCCATTTGGACAGCATTGTCACTCCCGAGGGGTGGCTTATGTCTCTTTTGCCCGATGGGTTGCTGTAATTCTTGTATATACCTTTGTTTACCACATGATGGAGCCTCCGTTGGAGTACTATGAGATTGTTGAAGAAGGGTGTGAAAAGGAGGAACCACTAACTAACGTTACGAGCAGACCTCTCCTTGTAGAAGCTGAATGGCCGGGTATTGAAGAAAAAGAAACCGAGCTTTCCAAGACACCCTTTATTGCTAGGGTTTTCAAAAGCATCTCAAACGTTTCGCTGAACACTTTGCCAGATGTTGATCTCTCGGGAGAAGGTGGTGGAAACAGTCCCAAGTCGGCTAGGTGTTTGGCTGAACCTAGGGTGGTCAGGAGGATGAGAATTGTTGCTGAGCAAACTCCATTACAGCACATACTGCAACCTCCAACAATTGCCTCTTTATTGGCTATCACCATCGGGACAATACCAATGTTGAAAGCTTTTTTCTTCGGAGATGATGCTCCACTGTCCTTCATCACTGACAGTTTAGAGATTTTAGCCGGTGCAGTGGTGCCTTCAGTGATGCTTATTCTTGGGGGGATGCTTGCAGAGGGGCCAAATGAGTCTACGCTTGGCCTCCGGACAACTGTTGGTATAACTGTGGCAAGGCTTTTACTGCTTCCTCTGGTTGGAATTGGTATAGTGGCGTTGGCCGATAAGCTCAATTTTCTGGTCGACGACGATGCAATGTACAAGTTTGTGCTTTTGATGCAGTACACGACACCGAGTGCAATTTTATTGGGAGCAATAGCCAGCTTGAGGGGTTACGCAGTTAGAGAGGCCTCGGCAATCCTCTTCTGGCAGCATGTGTTCGCTCTCTTCTCCCTTTCCTTGTACATTGCTATCTACTTTAAATTAGTAACATATGTCTGAGGTTTGAAGAAGACGGGTTTGTTCCTTAAACAAAAACCTCTGCAACTGGCGACGGAAAGTGGTTTTTGGGCTTTGTTCTTTCATTTCTCAAAAGCCAGTGATGCTCAATTGTCTAAAGCTTCATTAATACCAAAATCAGAGCCGTGAACAAGAATATTAGCACCCGAATTTCGCAGAACTACGTGTTAAAGGTGTATTTTTATGGTAATTTATGATGATGTTTGGGAAAATGGAGTTAACATGTAGTGTCATGTTTACTTTTAAGGAATGAGAATGCAAGGTATGTGTATCGTTCCCATTATTCTTATTTCTGACTAATTCTCTATTTCTTAACGCACAAGAAATGAATACATTAGTTAGTCCTATGTTGAAAATATATAATCATTCCAAATTTAATGATATATAATTACTAGTAAACAAAAAAAAAAGAGGGACGACCCCTAACCACTTTGTGAGGGTCGGAAGAGGAATGTATATTATACGCACCCTTACCCTTACTTTGCAAATAGACTGTTTCCATGACTCGAATCCTGAACTTTGGTCATAAAATAGCAACATTTATGCTGCGCCAGTTAACAAGATATCATTATCTTTGGTTATTTCATATCACTCATTCCCAAAACTATTACACATGCTAGCATCAAAGTATGTTATGCAAAAAAGGGTGTGTATGCAAGCCTAGCTATCTATCGCTACAGACATTTTTGAGCTACTAGTTGTCACATGGTTATAAATAGTCGGTGATAGGCTGTTACATAGAGAATAAGTCATTAAATTATTTAATTGTAGCATAAACTTCGTGTAATTAAATACACGTTAAAGTGATTAGTTGTACAGTAAAAATCAAGTGAATGATGTAATATTAATGAAGAGTGCATAATTAAATTTTTGAAGTGTCAATAATTTTACAAGAAGTGCGCATTGTTGCGCGCTCTGGTTAGTCCTCACCGTACGTGAGAAGCACTCTTCCCGGCACCTTCATAGGTTGATCATTGACTGGAATATGTCATAAAATCCGTGCGACTTCGGTGGCTTTTACGTAAGAAGACAATTTCAAGGCAAAAACAAATGTAACCCCCCATGTTTGGTGCACTTTGACCAAACTTTCTTTTCGACGATGGAAATCGAAGAAATCCTGGACTTAAAAGTGAGACACGAGAGAAAAGAAAAGAATGAGAATCCTATTATTTTTCTTGAAAAGAGACGTGAAAAGCAAATGGTTCATGGGCTGGATAAATTTTTTATTGTGATTGAAATACGGATGGTACATCACGTATTTTTAAAAATTATGAAAAATTTTATTTTTTAAATTATTAATTTTTTAACACACATATTTCACCATTTATATAGTTACATGTGATGTACCACTTTGTGTACTAGTCACACTGAAAAATCTTTCCACGAACTGATGAGTGAACAAAACAAAGCATAGAAGCCAATCAAACAAAAGGAAAAAAAAATACCAAATTTACCAAATTACGAATGCAATGCACCTATCGATTATATATAAAGCTAGAGGTGTGATGAACAGTGCATCACAGTGGAGATCAGATTTTTGATGACCAAATTATCAATTTACCTTTGCATAATTTGAAATATGATTTTGGGATTATACATAAAGCTGGAGGTGTGATGAACAGTGCATCACAGTGGAGATCAGATTTTTGATGACCAAATTACCAATTTACCCTTGCATAATTTGAAATATGATTTTGGGCAGGTTTTGACGTATTTTGGCTGAGGGGCAGTTTGGTCCAATTAAATTTGTCAAAGTGGGTAACACCAAAATTTTTGTCTTATTTGTAAAGAATAAAAAAAATGAAAGGGAAGAGTGAAAATCATAAACAAATGACAAAATTGATAGTGCCCACGTGATATAAAAAGATTATTCACACGCGGATAATAATATGATTAAATAAATTGTCAAATGATTGATTTTTTTTTATGTAACAAACTATATTATCTATACTAAGGGGAGGGGGTGGGCTTAACCTCACAACGGGTTAGAAATAATGTGATTTGATCAGTTGTTTATTAAATATTATTTTCTCTATTTTTAAACACGTTTAAAACATCGTAAGAAGCGTGTAATGTCGGTTATAAAAAAATCTTTCACATGTGGATAATAATGTGATTAAATTAATTGTCAAATGATTTTTTTTTTAAACAAACGATATTATCTATACTAAGGAGGAGGATGTGAGCTTGGCCTCACAATGGTTAATAATAATGTGATTCAATCAATTGTTTATTAAATATTTTTTTCTCTATTCTTAATGTAAATTTTATAGAGACCGATTTTATTATGTGAATTCAGCTGCTTTAATTGGTTTATGAGATGTTACTTCTAGCATGATCTAAAGTGATTCATTTACTTCAAATATTTGACTTTTCTTTTGTCAATTTACGCATATAAATACATTTAAAATATGTAAGTCGCGCCTAGCACGCGGTGATTCAAAAAATGCATTTTGCACGTGTAAGTGCGTGCATGAAGGTTAGTATAATATAACCTATATATAAAGTCAACACAAAAGTGAATAGTGTTTTGGTGTCATAATGCTTTACCCAAAATAATTGGACAAAAATACCCCCAAAACAAAAAAGTTCAAAAGCATCCCAAAATAATGCATTAAATAAAGTAAGGGCATTTTTGTCATTTTAATAGTATTTTTTAATAATTAATGATTTTGTGGGTTTTTTTTTAATTAGTGCCTCACAATAGGCTAGCAATAATGTGATTCAATTTATCTATTTTCAAACACATTAAAAACATCTTAAGAGGTGTGTAATTCTGGTTATAAAAAAGATCATTCGCACGCGAATAATAATGTGATTAAATTAGTTGTCAAATGATTTTTTTTTTTTTTTTGGTAACAAACAATATTTCTATACTAAGGGGGAATGATGTGAACTTGGTCTCATAATGCGCTAACAAGAATGTGATTCAATTAGTTATTTATTAAATATTATTCTATCTATTTTAAACATGTTCAAAACATCTTAAGAGACATGTAATGCCAGTTATAAAAAAGTTTTTCGCACGCAGATAATAATGTGATTAAATTAGTTGTCACTTCTTTTTTTTAACAAACGATATTATTTACACTAAGAGGGAAGGGGCAGACTTTGCCTCACAATAGGTTAACAATAATGTGATTCAATCAATTGTTTATTAAATATTATTTTCTCTATTCTTTATATAAATTCTATAAAGATTGATTTTATTATGTGAATTTAGCTGTTTAAATTGGTTTATGAAGGGTTTCTTCTAGCGTAATTTAAGATTATTTGTTTATTTCAAATATTTGACTTTTCTTCTAACATAATTTAAAACATGTAAATTGTGCTTAACATGTAGTGATTCAAAAAATGCTTCGCGCATGAAGGCTAGTGTACAATTAACTGAGTTCCCAAGAAGATGCCCTGCACTCGCTTATGTCTTTTTCATGGACCACACACAACAAATGTCTTCGTCAAAAACTGCATAAAACAACCTTTTTCCGCTCGTCTAAAAAGACACCGCAAATTTACAACATAATATTGTGAAACATTCATAGTAAATTCATGACATACAAAATTTTATTACTCATCAACCTGTACCACTTGAGTTTTGGCAATGCAAAATCAAAAAATATTTATTAAGAAAATTCTAAAGTGAGGTTTAATATCATATTGGATAGGGTGTTGAGTTTCTATCTATGCGTTTCGGGTTTGAAATCCCCCTCCCCCTATAAAATAATATAATAATTTCGAATCATCCATTTTCGTTTAATAATAGTTCACATTTAAAAAAAAAAAAGCATATGACGGTTGCCTAATAATAAATCCGTTTGAACAAACAATGTTGAAACCGTTTTTGGTGAAAATGTTTTGGATCCAATCCTTAATGAAAATGCAAGTGAACACTGGAACCAATCATAAGTAAAAAGGCAAGTGAACCCTGAAAAAGCACTTAAAACATTTTCTCTAAAACACACTTCCAATCATTCTAAAAATATTTCTAAACGTGCCTTGTGTGTATATATATATATATATATTTTTTTTCAAACGATAAATTTTATTACATTAGATGTTAGATTAGCCATTAACGATGTTCAATATGCAAGGCTTAACTTCTTTTTATTATTGTGGTAAAGGCCACTTGTTAAAAAATTCAAATCATTATATAATATAAATATATATAATGGGGTGGCGGTGGTAGGGCGCAAAAGAAAGAGAGGAAGGGAATCCAGGCAATGGAGAATATGCGGAGAATTGTAAATCACAATGGAGTCATGGACCATGCAGCATGCGTTGTTTCCCATCCATCCCCCACCATGCCCCTTTTTTTTATTTTTTTTTTTATTTAATTAAATAATAAAAAAGCATAAAAAGGGTTAATCTGATTCCATTCATATGGCATTTTATTCCTAGCCATTGATCTATTACCATATGCTCAATTTAATCCAAACACTCCACTCAACTCAAAGCGCATAACAAAATGGATGTCCTTTTCTCTAATTTCTTATTATTCCTTACAATGCCATACTCGATGGATGATATCAAACGTCCTTTTCTTTTTCTTTTTTTAAAAAAGTTTTGTGCTTTTGGATTTCTATAATGACTAAAAACATTTTCTAGAATTTGGAAAAAAAATTCAACTTTCAATCGCAGCGTGTTAGTAAAGTTCCGTGCTAAATTCCACTATTTTTTCAATTGAAAACAAAAATAAGAAGGTAAAGTTGTTCATCGTTTGTTGTCACTAGTCCATTCAAAATGTCAAATTCAACTTAACGAATGTTGTTAATTGTTGAGCAGCTAAACAATCCTGCATTTTGGCTTAATTTAAACCAAATGCAACTTCTTTTGCCCATTTTTCTCAGAAACAATAAATTTAACTAACAATTAAAGTTAAACCCAAAAACCTATCGCAAAATCTAACCAAAAACAACTTTTTTTTAGCACATCAATATCTTTTACAAGAAAAAAGGGGGAGTTTGACGATATATCACGTGTCATTATATAAATAATAAGATATGTGTGTTAAAAAGTTAATAATTTAAAAAATAAAATTTTTCATTACTTATATGAGAACACATGATGTTATTTTCTTATCTTTCTTTTTTCTTTTCTAGTTCCGGTAACAATGAAAAATTTCTTTAGAACAGGCCTGGAAAATCTTTTCCCACCACGCGTAAATAGAACCTCCAATCTCCTCCAATTTCAATTTTCAATGCAGATTTTTTAAATCCACCCAACAATTTCCCAGCTCCCACCACTTTCCATGTTCCCCTATAAATACAACTCCTTCCCCAACTCCGCCTCCTCACAAACCCTATCTCCTCCTCCTCTTCTTCTCTCTGACCTTTGGCCCCAAATGCTGACCGCCACACATTCCTAGATACAAAATCCCTAACTCTGCTCCCATTTTTGGTCTCCCCAAATGCTTGAATATCTCAAAAGATAGCATTTTTGATCCGTTTTATTAAATCCAAATTCTGGGTTTTGATTTTCTCTATATTTTAGGATAACCCAGTAATAGTTTCTTTTTGTTGCCCCCATTTTTATATTGGGTTCTTCACAATCCGGCCATGGAAGCTGGGATTTTGTTGCCTCCCCCGACCTCCTCCTCCCCTCTATCACCTCCTACGTCGTCTGTGATTCTAACCCAGGACGAGTTGAAGAAAATCGCCGCCTACAAGGCCGTCGAGTATGTTGAGTCCGGCATGGTCCTCGGTCTCGGCACCGGCTCCACCGCCAAGCACGCCGTCGACCGAATCGGCGAGCTTTTGAAACAGGGGAAGCTTCAGAACATTGTAGGAATACCCACGTCGAAAATGACCCACGAGCAAGCCCTGTCTCTTGGAATTCCGTTGTCGGACCTGGATTCGCACCCTGTTCTTGATCTCGCAATCGACGGCGCCGACGAGGTCGATCCCCACCTCAATTTGGTCAAGGGCCGAGGTGGATCCCTCTTGAGGGAGAAGATGGTGGAGGGTGCTTGTAAGAAATTCGTCTGCATCGTCGACGAGTCGAAGCTTGTGAAGCATTTGGGAGGCAGCGGGCTGGCGATGCCGGTGGAAATTGTGCCGTTCTGCTGGAAATTCACGGCCAAAAAGCTCCAGGATTTGTTTGAGTACGCGGGTTGCGTCGGAAAGCTGAGGACTTACGTCGAAAATGGCAAGCCTTTTGTGACGGACAATGGGAATTACATTGTGGATTTGTATTTCCAGAAAGATATTGGGGATTTGAAGGCGGCCAGCGACGCGATTTTGCAGCTTGCCGGAGTTGTGGAGCATGGGATGTTCCTGGACATGGCAACCACTGTGATTGTTGCAGGGGAGCTCGGAATAACGGTGAAGAATAAGTAGCCTGAAAGGCGAATTCGGAGGTAGTTTGAGATGGGTTTCTAACTTGTTACTGGTAGGAGTAATTTATGTAGTCTTGGTTTCCAATCGAAATGCGGAAGTTCGATTGGGGTTTATTGTAACCGGGGAAGTTTTCTTCTCCTAGAGTTAACTTACACTATTTTTTGGGGGAGGGTCTCCTGACGTTCTGAATTTATCTTTGATTCAATTGAGCAAGAAATATTAGAACGTTCGGATTCTTGGTTTATTGTTTGATGATCGTTGTTATGTTGTTTTGATATAAACTCATCCTTATTATTAATGGAAATCTCTCACATTTTACAAATAGACATCTGTGGATTGATTTGGGAGTTCATTTTTAAGCATAGGCACTCCAAACAACTGATTTAGTCATCGACAGGAAGATATCGTCTTCAATTGGAGGAGTAACCAGGCGTCCAAAGTTCAGCGGCGTCATAAGATGCAAATACTACTGAGGAGATTACTAGCGAGACAGGAATTGATAAGGTAACTCCTGTTCCCAAGTGTTCTTGTTACAGCTTTAGAATTTGTTTCTCAACAATTTTTCCAATTCGCGGTGTTGGATGCTCTGATGTAGCATTTTGATATAGACCAAAACAAATTGAGCAATGAAAATCTCAATCAAGGAACATGAATTGAACCTCAAACCTCAAATGGCAGGGGACACGACGAATGATCTCCAGGGTGTTCAAGAAGAGCAATACTTGAACTTCAGTTTTAAGGAATTTCAACCGACTCCTAAGCATTGTCCTGTTTTTTGCTACGAGATACTATGCTACAAGATAATATGCTGATTGTGTTCCTTTTTTCCTTTGCAATGGTGGAGAGCAAACGCCGGTTCTTTTTAACTTTGATCACAGAATTTGGCTTTCTTTTTAGATCTTGTCTGCTGACAAAATCTTTTTAAATAATACAGACATTTTCTTGCTCCCTCTACATACGATGGGAGTTTTAACTTTTATACAAACATGACCCTTGTTTTGGAGTCCTATTATGCACCAAGCGACTCGTATCCGCCCGTCTAATTCTCTTGAATTCTTTAGTGCACATTTAGCCGTTGAATTCAGTAAGGTACGTCATACATTGATGTATTTTAGAATTTTCGACTTGAACTGCCCGGTTCATGCCTCCTGAATGATTGGCAAATATTTGCACAAGCAACGAGTGTATGGGACGTTTTATTGTTTCAAAACCTGACTTTCTGAATGCATGGAGTAATTTTCCTCTGGTGCTCAACTGCACATGCCTCCTCTTTCTGTTTTTCGTTTTTGGGTTTGGATCTGCTACTCGTTTCGGTCTGAAATTTGCATGGATGAACTTTCAGTGTTGGGCCCAACTTCCCATTATTTAAGCCCAACCCGTTTGACCTCCAAATCTGCTGGCCCAGTTATTTTCTTGGGTTGCAAATTGCAATGCAAAATGGTCCTTGATCCGTCAGTAATTAGTCGGCCATTATCCCTAACTACCGTGATTAGGGGCCGTAAGTGGAAATTTTCTTGGGGCTTCAAAAGCAAAAGCAGATACTGATTGATAGATTAGTCGGCAAGCTCTTTTTACTTTCTCCCATCTCTCTTTTTCTCTTTTGGTAGTAAGCACCTGCACCAATAGTCCGAAAAGGTGAAAGCCTGAAAGGGAATTCTGAATGCTAGTTGGGGGGCAAATTTGCAAGTTGCTCCAATGGAGTATTAGTGTGTGCTTAGTTAGTTATTAAAAGCTTCTGACTTGTAGATATCACTCTCAATTAGTCATTAGTAGGCCATTATTACTTTTTGGTTGAATTATTATGATTGTGGAGTAGAGTGGATTGATTGCTAATTTGCTAAGCAGCTGGTAGACGGAAATGATAACTATGTATTTTTTTTACTTATCTCGTACGCTTTTCTTTATTTAAGATCATTAGATTGAATAAATCAAACAGAAACGATGAAAAAAATTACATAAAGGCGCAGGGCAGAAAAAGTATGGGATTATCATTTCACTGAAAGTAAATGGCCTTCAATGTACCAAAATCCAGACAAGCCTTCCACAAACCAAACCAAAAGCCAGTAGATTACAATAGCTCCACATAAAAGTAAAACCATTGGTAGGTTCACATTCTGGGTGGTGTCCTTTTCATCCCATAAACGCCAAGATCCAAATTATGCTATGGCTGGTGGATTCTACAACCATCCTTTACTTCTTTAACCTTCCTTTAGTGCCCTAAAAAGTTATAAAGTAGGATGGTGCAATTCATACATTCAGTTTTATCTCTCACACATTCATTTCAATTTCTGTCCGTCGGATCAAATTAAAGAAGATCAATGGAACTACTCGTAAAATAATTATTCTGAAATGTAGAGGGACAAAAAGAAATGTTAGGATCTTGATTCTTATGTTACTGATCTAAGGGAACTTTTACTTTCAGTTACCTTGCATTTAATGTTAGTTTTCGCGCTAACAATATAAAATATTATGCTAAAAACATGAAATGAGTTCATAAAGAACCTTAGTTTTAAGAGAATGACGAAGAACCAATATACATCAACAACTTAAAATCATTCATGCTTGACTGGCCTTGGCCATAACATTGTCCCAAGCTACTAATGACCATGACGACGACCCAACTGTATTTGCCGAAACATTATTATAGCGGCTGCCGATGCCATTACACCAATGGACACCCAAAATCAAACGGCAGATACGATAACATTAGAAATCTGCATATACTTCGTGTCACAAATGTACAAATACACATGAGCATGTTAAGGTGTCGCTCGGGTTAGATCTAAAGACAAATTTACAAGGAAGGAACCACCTCCACCGCCATGAAACTTCACCATGTGTCGCATATATACGTACGGACGCATCCATGTCTCTGAGAGTCACTTTCCTTTATGTGGCATTCAAGAAATGTATAATTGTTTTATCAATCTTTTTGGTGAGAGAGAAGATAGCTTTCTGGAGGTATGTATTGGATCGGATCATTGATCACATGCATACACCACTTTTCAGCTTCCCGGGGTCCCCCGTGTCATCTCCTTTTTCTAAAGCTAGCTTGCGGTTCATGCATGTATGGGGCCATGGGTTTAGTGCGTAGCGTAAGCATCTCGTGTTAATAATATAATAATATGAAGAGATAATCTTATATGCATGTATGGATATACTACTATTCTATCATCTCATCTTATACATGTATGCAATGGTGGAGTCAAAATTTTCAAATAAATGGGATCACGATTTTGACAAAAAAAAAAAAATTGGACAATTTCGTCGAGCACCTGATAACAACTTGTCGATTATTGCCAACATGTGCTAACAACTTCAATGATCTGTAGAAGCTTGTCAAGGGTGGCTATAGGAAATTGTGAAGTAATGTTGAAAACTATGAAGACTTGTCAACTAAGCCATTTCATCGAGTATTCGGTGATAAAAAAGAGATTAAAGAAAGACAAGGATGATAATAATAATAAAAAAAAGATAGAAGAAGTAGGAGAACAAAGTTGTGATTCAGTTTTCCCTAGCTATTTATACGGTCAAATACCATACGCAAATATGCATACAATTTTTTAAGTTGTTGAAGTCATCGACAACCATTCACCTCATGCTAGATCCGCACTGCATGCATGAGTATAATGTGCCTATCTTATTATGCTAAATAATAAAAAATAGACGATTTTTCATGAATACGTTACTTGGTACTTATACCCTCAATTTAATCGATACATTTGAATGATTAAATAATTTCGATGGAACTTGCTTTCTGGAACAGAAGATGGAATTTGACACCCACATTACATACTACGGTACTAGTTATATGTGTTTCATATACGACATTAGAATATGTCTTACATAGCAGACAATTATGCAAGCATGCTTAATTAATTTGTCTTTTCGTTTGGTCACAAACCGATTGCCTTGAGACTAAAACTGTATGAACATGGCTGCTTAATTGATTTAGACATGCATCATCATATGTGTTAGCTGGTTCGCAATGTCCCTGTCCCCCTCCCTCTGATTTAGACCTCAAACAACTCCATGTAAAACGGTTAAGCCAAGCTAAGTTAAGCTACATTATCCTAAACCAACTACAAAGAATAACAATATCTCTAATAATGAAAAAACTAGTAACACTATACTTACTTAGAAGTTGAACTAGAAAATTATCCGAGAATGCAAGGTCAATCACACCTATGAATTTTGATATCAAAGATGAAACATAAATTGTTTAGTTTTAATGTTTTAATCTTAACCCTGACACAACGTTCATAAGTAAATGCTAAAAATTGTTAGTACAATTAGATGATTAGCGTAGCACGACTCCTAGCAATATGTTTAGTGCAGTAAAATAGCAGGATTTGAGGGGTGGAGGGATCAGGTGTTTCGTGCGGCACTGATTGCGCTGCTTTGGATGTTATTTGGGGGCTGCCTAATTCCGTGTTTAAGTAGAGTGTAGGTAGTGTGGCTGGGTCCCACATGTCCCCACCCCTAAGCTTTGATTAGTCCCTAATCACGGATAAGGGATCATGTAATCTCACCCGTTTATCGTATATCATGCGATCAGCTTTTGTTAAGTACTATTTGTATTTAATTTTAAATTTTAAATTTTGAAATGATTTCTGATCGTCCGATATACGATGAACATGTGAGATCACGAAATTTCTATGATCTTTAAAAAAAAATCAGGAGAGGATCCTTTTCCCCTGATCACGGTCCTACTGCCTCTAATTACAATATACAATTTTCTTTACTTGTACTAAAACATGTGGAAGATCACTTAAATACCCAAAACTTAGAAAAATCTCCTCTCTAGTCGGCCAGCCGACCTATACGTCGCAATCTTTATTTCTTTTGGTCTAATACAATCTTTGTTTATGTTTTACATTTTATTATTTAACATGTGTATATAAATTTAATATTTTTGTGTTTATTTTTATGTGTTATATCTGCATATATGTCGTAAAATAATTAATGTCTTTGAGTATACAATTTCTAGCAAATTCGAAAATTAAATGTAAATTAGAAAATTTGACTGATATCATCCATCCCTCTCTGGTCTCAACCTACAAATTTAACACAAGATTATGACGTTACAGTGCACCTAACCTAAACGAACACACTATAAATAAAAGAAATTAAAAAAAAATGGTTAGCAAATATTGAGAGATAAATATGGAAAGTAACGTCGTGAATTGTCAGAAAATGCCGGTTCCGTCCCTCCAAAGATACTTCCGTTTTGTTCTCATCCGCTACGGAATCCGAAAGAGGATCCGATTGAGAGTGTTCCACTTTTGTCATGCTTCATGAAAATATTATTTTTTTTCTGCAAAAGCACTTATTATTTTAATTAATTAATTACGTACTGCTTTTTATATGACCACCCCACGGCACTAGAGGAGAATGGACGTATTTATTTCATTTACAAATGGCAACTTCGTTTTGCCAAAAAAATGAGTAGCCCCTACTAACATAAGACAAAAACTTGCGTATGGTTGCCCATTCGACATCGAGAATAGTGATGGATTCAGGATTTTAACATTTAGGGTGTTATAATATTAAAGATTAAAGTATTTTTTAAATGATGTATAATTTTTTTCTTGTAGTTTTTTTTAAGTAATGCATTTCGTCAAGTGCCTGGTGCATATGTAGTCATTTGTCGCGCTACGTCGCACGCTTGTGCCGAACAGGCATGTCAACAGGTGTCGAGGAAGCCTATGCCGAGTAAAACCTGTTGAAATTTGTCGAAGCATGTTGTTGAAATCCGCCATGCGAGCATTTCTACTAGTAATTCTTATTTGTTGCCTAGAGGAATTTTTGTGCAACGGAAACGATGACACCACATAACGTTACTATTTTACTAGTTTTTATGAGTAGATGACAAAATTGATATGATCTAATTTTAAAATAAATTAGTAAATAACAAATACGCATGTTATAATTTTAAGTAGAATAATAAAATTACGGGCATTCTAAATACACCAAGTAATTACTCGTACAACTTCTTGTTTGATTCTATGATAGTCAAGATAACGAGATCTCAAAATCCAATTATACTTCTAATACCTTTCTTGCAATTTACATGCCATGAAAGTATATAGAATAAAATAAAGAAAAAAAAAAGAAAAAAAAGGAGAAAAGCAGAAAGGACAAAAAGAGAAAAGTGGTACAAATAAATAAATAAATAAAAACACTGTGTTGATTTGCTTGCTTAATGGAGTGTATTTCAACAAAGACGGAAAGGAGACAGTGTAAGCAAGCAGCTGAGCTGAGGCTCGAGGCGCCTAAAACCTCGCCTTTTTTTCATTTCACACCCGCCTTTTTCGGTTTATCCCTTCTCTAATCAGCACTTACCCCACCTCCCCATGTGACGTTGGTTCTTATAAATCTCCCTCACCGCCAAGATATGTAATCAGATTACAACACTAACACAACAAACGGTTGGTTGATTACACTTATTTAAGATTGGGTTTTCTTCCAAAACCAAATCTTGTAAATGGGTTCGATTCTTATCCGGATTTCGGTCTGAGTTTTTTGGTGAACAGAGTGTCAGACGGCTCTGCAAATGGAGCGCTTGCCGGTTTCCTCCACCGCCGCTCTCTGCTGCTGCTGCTTCTTCTTCTTTATGGGCTCTGCGAGCTGCGTGTCGGGTCTGGCTCGGAATGGACTCGGACCCACCAGAGATCTTCTGAAATTTAATCTAGGTACGCTTCTGAATTCGGTTTTTGAAACGGGTCGGATCTCGTGTGCTTTTCCGGTTGCTGCGGAGGATTTAGTGGTGGGAGAAATGGAAAGTGAGATTTTTTGGAGCCATTGGTGTTTTTGGTTTCGAGACGAATAGGAAAATACATAAACCTTCGGTCCAATTCATTCCAGTATTTCGGTTTTCGTCTTTGTTCTTATTTTTAGAAAAATCTGATATTTTATTCTCCCTTTTGATCAGCAACCAAACAAGGCAAATGCTTTTTTTGTTACAAACCTGAAGTTCGAATATTTTTGCAGACCCAAGTTCGAATTCCTCTTCCCGAGAGTTAGATTAGATTAAATTAGAATATCGCTCGAATAAAAAAAGTGTTGTCTTTTTTAAGTCTAAACGGCTCAGTCTCAACTGCTGAAAATTGTGCAGCTTTCTAACTTTGTAATTTTTTTGGTCCGTTGTATTTGCAGTGGATGAGAATCTGGGGTCGTGGACAAATGGAATCGAGGAGACTGCTCAATCTCCGGAGCCAAGCGATGCACCGCAAGGGACGCTTGTTTTGGCGGCGAAAAGGACCAACAGGCCGGATGTTCTCAGTCGGTTTAAGCGTTATCGGGGAGGTTGGGACATTGTGAATCGGCATTACTGGGCAGTAAGTCTTGATTCCTTGTTGCATTGTTATGGTGTACCTCCAGTATTGGTTTAAAGATGCAGAATTTCGTGTTCTTTGTTTACCTTATTAGTATTGTTCCTGCTTTTCCTTTAAATGCTATTATCTACACCTTTGTGAATAGTAGTTAGATCAATATATTGTTAAAAAAAAGGTAATTTGAGGATTATATTGTTACTTGTACGTATAAGTTTACCATCATTTCCTTAGTAATGTGATCTCTATGTTTCTGCAGTCCGTTGGATTTACGGGTGCTGCTGGTTTCATTATTGCCGTCTTGTGGTTTGTTGCTTTTGGCATGGTACTTGTGGTTCATCATTGCTGTGGATGGAAGATAAACATTAAAGGTGAAGGATCACACCGCTCGCAGAGAATTTGCTTGATTATGCTACTGGTCTTCACATGTGCTTCTGCGTAAAGATCTGAACTTCATATTTTTTACTTAAGATTGTATAATGAGCATTTTTATGTAGCGTAGGAAAGTTCTATGCTATACTTAGTTAGGTCAGCACCTTATCATATTGGCTGTCTGTTGTGCTAGAAAGGCAGTTTCGTTACGTTATCTGTCTCTTGTGTGCCACAATTCTAACATGATAAACTATATCTTCACACAGGACTGGATGTATTCTTCTTTCTGTTGGGCAAGATGAATTTCATGACGAAGTGATGCACACACTAAATTATGTTGTTAACCAGTCGGACTACACTGTGCAGACCCTGAGAAATGTCACGGAGTATCTGACACTTGCAAAGGCTATTAGCGTGGCCCAGGTTTTCTTACCTTCTGATGTCATGGATGGTATTGACAAGCTGAATGTGGATCTTAACACTGCAGCGGACACACTAACGGAGAAGACAAGTGAAAATTCCATTAAAGTAAAAAGAGTCTTCAATATTGTGTATGTGTCCATAAACTTCAGTACTACAATTTAATTAACGGGTTATACTGAAACCCCATGTTTTTGATGTACTAATTTTGAGTTGATTGTTGCAGGCGTTCATCTTTAATCACCGTGGCAGCAGTGATGCTTCTCTTAGCTGTGATTGGTCTTTGTATGTAACAACATAAACAACCTGATGAATGAAATCTATTATTTGTTCTTCTTGTTTATTGGAAATTTTGCCTGCTTTCAATTTCAACTGACTGATGTATCTTGTTGCAGTTTTGTCCCTCCTTAGGCACCAACATGCGATCCACATGTAAGTCGCCCTTGTACTAATTCTACTACTCTTCACATTCTGGAGTGTCTTCATATTTCTGTCTGACAAAGCCGTGATATTGTTGCAGATTTATTGTTAGTGGATGGCTACTTGTGGCAATTACATTCATTCTTTCCGGAGTTTTTGTGATCCTCAACAAGTAAGAATATGTAATGTTTGATTGAAATGTTTCTGTTCAGGTATTTATTTGCTTGTCTACTGAATCAGCAACTCCATACATTTCTATGGTGATTGTGTTTCAGTGCTGTTTCCGACACCTGTGTAGCCATGGAAGAATGGGTAGAACATCCTCACGCCGAAACAGCACTTAGCAATGTCCTTCCATGTGTTGACCAGAGAACCACAAACAAGACTCTTAGCCAGAGTAAACAAATTGTAAATGACATTGT
Source organism: Pyrus communis (assembly GCF_963583255.1). Taxonomy (NCBI): domain Eukaryota; kingdom Viridiplantae; phylum Streptophyta; class Magnoliopsida; order Rosales; family Rosaceae; genus Pyrus; species Pyrus communis. Next base: position 1,829,820 of record NC_084806.1, read on the forward strand.
CAATGTTGTCAACCAGTTCATCTACACCTATGCCAATACGTATCCTTCCCCTGCCAGTCCATACCCTTACTATTACAATCAGTCGGGGCCTCTGATGCCACCTCTCTGTTACCCGTACGATTCTCAACTGAGAGACAGCCAATGTGGGGATCAAGATGTGTCTATTTCAAATGCTTCTTTGGTAAGAATCGTCGACTATGACTATTAATTTGGTGTCTTTATATATTCTACTGGAAGCTGCTTGATTTGTGGAACTAATAGATTAGAGAAACAATTGCCGATGGTTTGCTTAATCCCATTTATTTGGTTGTGTGAATTCTTCAGGTTTGGAAGAACTATATATGTGAAGTCTCAGCATCCGGGATATGCACAACTGTTGGAAGGGTAAGCCCGGATACCTACAATCAGCTTGTTGCAGCTGTTAACGAGAGCTATGCCCTTCAGCACTACACCCCGCCTTTACTGAGCCTCCAGGATTGTAATTTTGTTCGGGACACATTTCGAACAATCACGTCAAGTTACTGTCCTCCACTGGACCATTACCTGAAAATTGTGAATGCAGGATTGGCCCTGATATCAGTTGGAGTCTTGCTGTGCCTTGTTCTCTGGATACTCTACGCAAACCGCCCCAGAACGGAGGAAGAGTTTGCAAAACCATCCTTGCCAATAAAAGGCAGGAGCGAAAGGAGGAGTTCCAGCACATCAAATGAAGTCTAGCAGTAGAAGTAGTAGGTCTCAGGAGAAATCGGTTATACAAGTAGGGTTTGAAATATCAAAAAGAAAAAACCGAGTGGAGCGAAGTTCCATTACGAGTTGTGGGGGCCTGGGAGCTAATAGCAGTTCCGGTCCTGTATCTGGTCTCTTGTGTATAGTAAAAGCAATTTAGATATTGTTGATCATCTGTCTTGCCTTTTCCTTCTGAGTATTCCTTCATCATCTCTGTTTCGGAGTCGGACACATTGCTGGACTCGGTTTTGTTTCAGAACGGAATGATCAACGATCAAATGACGAAAAGATCACATTTTCGAGCGAAATTAATTCAGCTCAGAAGCCAAAATGATAACTGAGCATTTAACCAATCTGCTGAAATAGCTTCAAAATTTGTTCACAAAAGAAATCGGATAAAATTCTGAAGTCTTTGAATTTTTTCACTGAACTGATATCTTTACATTTGCTAATTTTGCCCCCCTTGAATCGCATCAGATACAAAAGAACGAGCGAAAATTACAATAAAAGTCACCAACTTTCCATCTAATTACAAGAAAAAAGCTGACGACCCAAAAAATTCTTCAGTAAAAAATTGAACTTGTTTGCAAGAAATTAACAGCACTTGCCAGAAGTTGATCTCACAATTCAGTATTATCAAAAGGCACCTCATCGTCGGTTCTTCCACTTCCCGGCGAAGACTCATCGGCAGATTCCGGCGTCTCCGGCATCGCAAGAGTCTCGCGGAGGCCGTGAACGACGAAGGTGTCGCCGTAATACATGTTGGCGAAGAAGACTGGAACTCCATTCAGCAGCAAAACGTTGCCGTTCCTCGAGATGGTGATGGCAAAATCCTGCATGTACGTCGGAAGTACAACGCCGTCTGTGAAACCCGCCAAATCGCTCCACATCAGCCGGCACGGAACGACGTGTCGCAGAAAGATCGAGGGTTCTTGCAGTGGGTTGTCCATCGCTTGGTCGAGAGGAGCGAACACGGTCATTGGAGTCGCGTTCTTGAAACCCAGAAGTTGCAAGTTGAGGAACGACGCCATGACATTGTAGCCATTGGACCTCAGCATTTCACTCGCTTCTTCGAACCGGGAAGCTCCGGGAAACCTAATTGCAGTTGTGCCGTTGGCGGATGACGGCGGGGAAGAAGACCCACAAACCGGATCTGGGACGGGGATCCGAGTCGGTATCGGGAGATGAAAATTGAGGTCGAAGAAGTTATCGATTCCGAAAATGATTAGGAACCCGTCGTCATAAATGGGCGACCCGGAAGTGATCTTGACATTGTTGAGCGAAATTGGGGTGCCGGAGGGCGGCGTGGTGACGAAGAGGGATTGTCCAGAGAGTAAAGTCGGGATCTTACTGCCAGAGGGGAGGGATTTGAGGGTTTGGAGGGGCAGGGGAAGAGGGCAGAAGTGGTATTGGAGCAGAGAGAGGGCGGGTTGACCCAATTTGGTGAAGGCGGTGTCCGGCGGAGTGAAGATGGTGAGGGAGGGGGACTGCGGCACGAGGGACTGGGATACGAGCTCAAGTGTCAGCGCCATGGAGACGTAGCCGGAATCGGAGAGGATTTCGACGGCATCTTGGATGGCCTGGGCGGGGAGGGCGGATGAGAAAGAGAGGAGAGAGAGGAGGATGAGGGAGACGAGAAGCGGCGCCTCCATTGATGGTTGGTTGGTTGTGCGGAGGAGCTTCGAGAATCAGAAGGAGGAATTTTGGTTCCTTGGAGTGGGATTTCGTTGGGTTGCAGTTGCAGAATGCGAGTGAGAGTGAAAGCGGCATTCGATGTAAATTTAGACACTGTTCGTTCTTGTTTTGGCGCCAAGGATGAACACGTGGCGTGATTGGGTTTGTTGACGTTAGGGTGTTCGTTACGACGAGTTTGTGAAGCGGTTTTCTTTGAATGACTACACCCCTGATGTTGCAGAATTTTGGGGAAATTACATTCTCTTCCTTCATTTTTCTATTTCATTAATTAAAATTTATTTCTTTTCAGTTTTTTATCATATTTTTTTTATATCAAACTATAAATTTTGTTAAATTAAATATTAAGTTAATCATAAAAAATTGATTCACACCATAATAACTCAACTTATTTTCACCACTTTTACTCTCGTCTATTATTTTAATAATAAAATATTTACATATCAGTACATTTAAATAAAATAGGAGATCCAATGGGTAGTATTGTGAGGTCACACGCCATGCAAATGCAGTATTATTTATTTCTTTAAGAGAGTGCATGACGAATTATGTTAAGGTGAATGATATTCAAATACAATGATGGCCATTTAATATGACAAATATTATAAAAAAATATGAGTACATTATAGATAGGAAATATTATAAAATGATAGCCATTTAGCATATAAGAAAGTCGATCGTCACCTCGCCTACTCAATTCTCCATCCAATTATGCAACATGCGCCAATTAAACATAGGGCAGTTAGATTCAGGTTTAAATTTTTTTTTTTTTTTAAATGGGGACAACTGATAGTGAATCATGTTATTCACTTGTTTCGGATTCGGAAAAAACTAGTTGGGAATTACACCATATTCATGACCACAATCAAACAAATCCATAGCTTACAAAGAATAACATATCTTTATGATAAGAAGATAATAAAAGTTTTGAAGTGAAACGTATTTAGATAGCATTGAATACAACTAATTCTGAAGAGATAGATTACAAATAAAAAATATGTATAATATAAGTAGCTAAAAACGATTTATTTGTGATGTAGATAGATTATTGACAACAAAATCTTTGATATAGATATATTAAATAAGTTAAAAAGCTGAATGCACCATGGTTGAAGAGGTTTAATTCTTATAAATTAGAATATTACAATTCTTTTAAACATTCAGTTTTATCACAAACTTAACAAAAAATAATAATCGTTGGACCTATTTAAAAAAAAAAATAGAGTATTCCTAATAATAGCTCACAAAATTATATTTATGTTGAATTTACCCTTACATGCATATGTGTATTATTATTTAATTTGTTTATGCAAATAAATTAGAAACTAATTGCTTCGACAAGTCAAAATCGCATCATATAACTCCCACTAATTATAACAGTATTTGATGCTCTTTCAGTCGCACTTCCTGCAAATCGTATAAATGTTTCTTGATCAACCACACCTCACCTTCTTATAAAGTAAACCTAGAAAACGATAAAACCAGATTATTAGTCTAACGTTTTAATTTAATTATGGTTTAGGTCACGAAAAAGGAAAAGAAAATTTGGTTTTGGTGATGCAACAGTTCAGGACTCAAATGCGGCTATCCCTCATCCAGAATGGTGAATAATTGACGTGTTCTTACCGGTAAGAAATTGTGTAAATACTCAACTTAGATGAACGTGTTATTACCGTTAAGAAGATGTGTAAAAATTCAACTTAGATATTGAACGTGTTCTTACTGGTAAGAACACCTACAAATAAAAGATGCATGTCATTACTTGCCTTGACACGTTAACCCTTGCATCATGGCATGCCAAAACATCATTGTGGGCATCTGACGAAATGTCATGGCATGCATTTTGCACGCTTGGCATGGCTTGCCATGACACGGTAACGCTCCCATCATGGCACGCCCGAACGTTGATGTTGACCACAATATGACAAGCATCGCGAATTGTCGACAAAATGCATTTCATGACATGCTGTGCATTCTCTCCATAAACCCTAATGCTCCACTTGATTTTTCGGAAAATTTAAGCAATTGAAACTAAGAATTTAGAAAGGAGAGAAAGATAGGCTTACATGCACTCTCTCTATAAACCCTAACAATCTTTGACTTTCTTTGCCTACATGATCTCTTCCCCGCTCATTTTACCACAAGATTTGAGATAGGTATTGCAGTTGACACATTTATTATTTTTTTTCACACGTCTCTTACAATTTTGGGTTGTCTGATCGAATGAATTAAATAAGATTTGAGATGGGTATTGCTATTCACACATCTATTTTTATTTTTTAAACACATCTTACAATTTTTGGCCGTCTGATCGAATGAACTAAAAAATATCAATGACAAAAATTAACAAATGTACCTGAGAGGTAAAAATAAGTGGTTAAATAACAATTTTCATTTGAGATTACATATATTCATCTTAGACAAATATGACTACATTGGGATATCTTAGTGGTTAGATGTTAGGTTAAGGAGTTGATGGGGTTTGAATCCATACAAAGATGCAATTGCATAACTCCTTTCCACCACTGTAGTGAAATGCCACTTGCACGAAAAATGATCAATTGATCTCTCATATATATGCGTTTGAACAAACAACCATTAGTTACGTAATTAAAATGCAATTAACAAACCAAACAAGGAATCTTAAATTTGTGATATCATGTCATGAGCAACAATGATTTCAGTGCATTTTATTTTGGAAACTTTAACAAAAAAACTCTCGGTACTGTTCACTTTAACGAAAAATCATCTTTTTTTACGCTAAAAAGTTAATTATGGTACTATTCACTTTACTCTTTATTTTGTCCTTATCGTTAAAATTTAAAATTTTCAAATCATTTTTATTTTCCTACATAGTGTATTTACTTACATTCATCGGCTTTCATTTGATCTATTCAATACAAATTATTTATAGACTTGGTAGTTAGAGATATGCAAGTGAAAATGTTGTACCAAAATTACTCCACAAAAACAACGATGGTGTGGTTAGAGATGAGAAAATGAAATTTACCTTGAAAGTTAAGTTGTGGAAAGTCTTAACGGTAATAACGGTTAAAGTACAAGGAATCGTGGAAGTCGAGCCTTGGCCTTCCCGTTAGAATCTCTCTCTCTCTCTCTCTCTAAGCTTGCTCTTAATCCACATAGAACGGACCCTATCCGGATCTCTGTCACCAAATTCACCAAATTAATTAATCTTAACCTTTGAAATTTGATTAAATGGTTACAAATAGAGAGCTCATTTGAAAATTATAATAGTTTTAGCCATTGAATCAAATTTTAAGAGTCCAGATTAGGTGATTAGGTGGATTTGGTAGAAGAGATTCGGAAAGGATTCCTTTCCAATCCATATATAAATACAATACATTGTCACTTAGCACTACAGTCTGATGATATTCTTCTTCACTTAAAAGTGAAAAATTTTATGTTCGAATTTTGTGGATGACAAATTCCATACCAAATTAAATTGTCCATATTCATAGCTGAACTCTTCATTTTTTGTAAAAATATGGATGTATTAAAAAAAAAAAAAAAAAAAAAAACAACATGTCGACACGTCTACATAAATATCTTGCACAGTAAATAAGAGAGAGAAAGAGAGAGACAAGAGTGCTGTATTAACGCCGCTAATTAGAACACAAATGTTAATTAACTAATTAATCTTGGATTAAGACGCTATATTTGTAAATTGAGTCCCAAAACAAGTGGCTCAATCTATTGGCTTCAAAAATATCGTAACCTCTTCGTGTAAGTCTCTCAGATTCTTCATTTCTTGTTTTCTTGATGCCTTTTAAGGCCTGAGTTTTCATAAAGGTATCAACTTTCTGGCATATCACTTTGCTTTCTTTTCTGGGTACTTTCTTCTTCCTTCTCTTTTTCTTTCTTTTCGACGATCGTTCAGAATTCTCTACTTTTATTTAATTTGGTTGAATTCTTTGCTGGTTCGATTTGTTACGAGCTTTGCTGATTTTCGTGTATCCTTATACGATATGAATTGATAACGGCGATATTCTTTCGTTGATTTCTGTTGTTTTAATACAGTTCAACTTCTCATGTATCAAACAAAATGGATTTTTATTTTTTCCAGGGGGTTTCCTTAAAACGTTGTGAATTCCTGTGTTTCTTGTGGAGATTTTAAGGATGGGGGAGCACTTTGTATTGTTGGTGGATCGATTGATCACCGAATCCACTTTAGAAGCTGCGATCGAGAGCAGAAACAGATCGATGCAAGCTACTCCCTCAGCGCTCGAAGATGCGAAAAGCGATGTCTCTTGTCAGAAAGTCGATTTTAAAGATACACCTTCCTCTCCTGGGAAGCTAGCAGAATGCAGGATTTGTAAGGAAGAGGATCAGGATTCGAACATGGAGTCGCCGTGCTCTTGTTGTGGCAGCTTAAAGGTTAGTTCGCCTAATAACTAGTCCTATTTCTTAAGCTTCAATTTTGTTGTGTGACATCCTTGTCATTGTTTCGAGGATTAAGATAAAGAAGTGTTATTAATTTCTTCAAGCGCGTTCCAAGATCAAATGATCATGTGCGTTTCTGTGGTCGAAATTGAATTTAATTGGTGTCTTGATCTTGCAGTATGTCCACAGAAGATGTGTACAGAGGTGGTGTAATGAGAAAGGCGACACAATTTGTGAGATATGCCATCAGGTGAGTTCACTAATCTGACATTAATCCAATAATTAACCCCTTCCATGGAGAAATTTTATTTGATGATATGAAAAATACCCTTGTGACATTGATTATTATTACTTCCAGCAATTCAAGCCGGGTTACACGGCTCCTCCTCCGCTGTTTGAGTTTGGGCGTGTACCTATGAACTTTAGGTGAATTATGTTACTAATCTCCGCGTGATAAGGCTTTGCTTAAGTACATTTCTTTCTGATTAAAACTTTGGTTGTCCTAACAGGGGAAACTGGGAGATCTTGAGAAGGGACAGTCCTCGAACCATAGCAATGGTTGCAACTGATCGCGATTTCCTTAACCCTGGCTATGATGAGTACTCAGTTTCTACTGCAAGAAATGTGTTATTGGGCAGTTCGCTCACTTTCATTGTAATTTCTCTTCCTCGAGCAGATGGTAAACTGATGAATTCTGCATTTTCTTATCCTGATGATCATATCTGAACAAGTTTTGGTTTTGTTTCTTGGTGTGCCTGTAGTTTATGGTTCTGCTGTTTCTCCGGCATACACTTCCTCTCATCATCAGCGGAAACCAAGAGTACTCTTTCCCACTTGTTATGGTAAAAACATTTATGAATTAGCTTCAACCCTGCTTCATGGATTTCATAAGGTAGAAGGTACAACATCTGAAAATCTGACCTTCGATTAATTTCTTGCTTGTGTTTGCGCAGTTGTTAGTAGTGCGAACTTCTGGGTTTGTGCTGCCAATCTATGGAATGGTGATGGCAGTAACTGCTCTCCTGCGCAGGCAAAGCCACCAAGTATGTATATGCATGTTCTCTTCCTATTATTTTGTGTATGCATGTGATAGATGGTAGCGCTCAAGTGGTAACCAATTAGTATGCTAACACGGCACTAACTAGTTCACTTGTTGATATGGCGGGTAAAATGCGATTAGGATCTTTCAAGTTCGTCAGCAACCTCCTCGGATGAAGAAACAGAACCTACAACCGTGCAGCTTGATACGGAGCCCCAGCCCCATATTATTCGTGGTCACTAAATTCAGCCTAATACCAGCAAATCGACGTAATTAAGTATTGGCTTGTGATCAAGAGGAGAGAGGCACGCAATTTCAGCAGGAGGCATCAATCAAAGACGAAAAGAATGAATCGAAATTGGCCTGGAATGCTTGTTGGTGGGCAGTTAGTGAAGTATCCTACTGTATTATATAAACAGAAATTATACTGAGAAAATCAAGTCAAGCAACCAAAGCTGACAAATCATATGTAAGTTGAAATGTAAATACTAAAACAATCCTCAATTGTGTTACAGAAACAATTAAGTATTTATTTTAGAGGAGGATATTCCAATTCATACACATCTTGGTGAGAAATCATGTCAAAGTCTTCATCTTCCTCTACCACATCATAGTCTTCGTCTTCCACTTCGTCGGAAACAATCACATCAAAGTCGTCCTCTTCTTCGTCTGCCTCCTCTTTATTTTCCTCTTCCATCGCAATCTCTGGGTCTGTTTCACCGAAAAGATATTGCGTCATTCCATCCAAAGACAGTCTATGGTTCGCTTTCCTGGGGCCCTTGTTTGTACTAATGAAACGCGAAGCTTCCTCGTATGACATTAAAGCATCCAAGCAAGCGTAGCGAACCTGAGTAGGATCAAGGTACGTTTTGTCCCAGTCACCGTTTCTCACATTAGTAGGCTTCTCAGGCTTCCTAACCTTGATGAATTGATTAATGTCGATCGGATATGCTACGTCCAACTTATAGTGCTCCTCCGGCTTATCCTTGATGTAGGTCATTCTCTCGCTAACAAACACACAACTCTTGCTGCCAAGATAGTTAACGATCGACTGCGGAACCTTGTCACAATCCTTAAACTGAAAGACAAGACATTTACAACCATTCCCACCATTCCCACCACCCTCGTCGAGGGCAAAATATTTTGTTCCGGGAGAGCGTTGGACGGTGCAGAATTGCAAGGTGGAAGGGCGAGTATGATCTCCTGTCAAGGATTTGCAACACCATTCTATGTCGAGTCCTACGATGTTGATATTGTCGTCACGGCTTCGCATGCATCCTACCCAAGAATCCACTATTTCGGGTTTTCTGGTGACCAAGGTTTTGATGGTGGTGCTGCCAAAAACCACGTCGTAAAGCTGGTGGCTGTCTCTGTACTTCACTGATCTAATGGAAGATTTGGCACCTGCAGTGGGAGACGCCATCTCTATCTACGGAATGAAAGAGAACATGTTATGATACAAGCTCAAGAAATATTTTCATAAAAATTGGCACCCAAATCAAATTACAAAAATATAAAAAAAAAGAGTTTGAGCACTACTTTTATTCGTTATACGAATTGTATCGTACAAATGGAAATCAAGAACAAAAGATCATAAATCACGAAACAAACAGGTTCCATAAAACCCTAAAATTATGAAGGAACTGCATGAGAAAAACCCTAATACAAAGAGTATCAACAAATTAGAGAAGAGAAAGAGGAGTACATAGAGAGAGAGAGAGAGAGCGAGAGAGAAGCTGTTAAATCTAAATCAATCTCACAAGTGTCTACTTTCTCAAAAGCCAAAGGAAGGAAAGCTGTCTTTGAGCTTGCATCTACAAGACAAGACCTGTAAATTTTTAGGATTTTCCTTTTTTTTTTTTTTGTTTTTTTGTTTTTTTTGTTTTTTTTTGGGTGCGGGATGAGCTGTATTTGGGCTTTGTCTCCTCTGTTTTTGTCGGCCTCTCTTTTCATTTGTGCGTATCTTGTTTTTGAGTCTCTGTTTGTGCTCGTTCTTATTTTTTATTTTTGAAAACTGTTTGTTCTCGTTCTTTGTTGCTCATGAATTTTGCCATTTGTTAAAAAGCAAAGAAAAGAAAGGAAATACTTTGAACTTCTTCAGTCTATTTAATCGTCGCAGTTGCACCTAAGTCGTAATAACATACTTATAGGCATTCAAATCATGAAACAATTCAATTTCAATGTCAACATTATAAATATTGTGCAAAAAAGATAAGGTGGTATATACTTCACCGTGAGTCTCCTTAACTTTTTCTCTTAGATGTTAAGCGTACATTAAGGACCAGATCAATGAGTTTGGAACATAAAAGATCAATGAACGATGTTATTATGACACATTGAATAAAATCAATGGATAAAATTTAACAAAAATATGTGATAGGTAAAAGAAAATGTGTGAATAGCACTACCTACAATCAAACGAATGAAGCATTAACAGTCAAATCTCAAATGCTGAAAGTCTAGTAGGCCGGCTGGATAAATGGGCCGGCTCTCAATGTATTTCGGTTGAACGGCTGATCCTTATCCACTAGTCAGTTGTCCTAAAAATGGACACGTGGCGTCCGTCCAATATGCATCAACACGCTTAAACTGTGGAGAGGTTTGATTTTGAAGGGTTGTCCACGAAGCACCAACTGAAATCTAATTCAAAATTTGGAATATTCGAAATTGGTGGCTGTCCGAAACCTTCTAGAACCCCTTTTTACCGAAATCTAACGTCCGAATCGGGACCCTCGTCGTCTTTGCCTTTTTCAAATCGTTCTAATTTCCTCTCAGGTACTCCCGTCTCGTCATTTTTCATCTCTCAGTCCAGTTTTTCGCTAATTTTTCGGTACTTATAGTTTAATTTAATCCAGTTCTCAGTAAATGCTTGTAGTTCATGCGCTTAATTAAGCTTTTTTCTGTAATTTTTGCAATTTTTATATTTTGATTTGTATCAGTGGAGTGTGTGCTGTGGATTATACAAATGTGGTTGAAATTTGAAATTGTTTTAATTTTTAATTTTACAGGATCTCCTTTTTCTGTAATAATTTTGGTGCTTTCGACATTCGCTGAGTATGAAGTTCTTGGAATACACCCCGTTGGAGCGGTAACTTAATTTGGTCCTTGCACTCTGATTCTGTGCAATTTTTGTGCAATAGCAGCCATTTAATTTGGTCCTTACACTCTGATTCTGTGCAATTTTTGTAAATTTAAAAAGTTTTGGGCTTGACTTTTGCAGGTTAAATGATTTCTTTAGTGATTTGAATCTCGGAGAGCGAACAATTAAGGGTTGTCTTGAAGCTTACTCTTGTGGGTACAATTTGTATTTTTAAAATTTTTCGAGCTATCAACGTGTTTGTGATTCGTTGGAGAAAGACTTATTTTCTGTTGTGTTTTAATTACTAGGCAAACACACCGGATCGGATAAGAAATTGTCTCTCAGTTTGGAGAATGAGGTAAAATATAAGAATTTTTATAATTCTGTGTAGATTTGTGGCTTGCTGCAAAACCGAGTGCAATAGCATTCTAGGATTCATACAGCCGACCCCTCTTAGTGGGATAAGGCCTTGTTGTTGTTGTTTTATGTCGATTTGGTAATTTTTTTGTCATCTACTCTCATTTACGTATCTGTATATTATCATATGTATTGATCTGATTATATATTTTAGTAAGTAAGGATGCTTTCTGTATATCGGTTTCCAAACATCGAAAGCTTTCTTGCATATTCGTACTTTTCATTTTTGGCCATCCCATATTCTCTTGCTATATAAGTGATAGATTGGTCTCGATATTATTGTTCTGTTGAAATACTCAGATTCTTGATTATCTTGGGAAATCTTCGGACTCTGATTCTTCCTCGCCTGCTGAATTTCTGCTGACCAGATCCAGGTGACCTATGTTAACTAGATAGATGTGGAAAGTTGCACGTTGTTTCTCATCGATGTTTAATTTGTAATACTTTACGTGCATTCCAGCCGGAAGACATTGATTTACCTTGTTTTGACACTCTATCACTTGTATCCGGACTATGACTTCAGGTATCCCTGTTTCTTTGGGCTTTATTAAACACATTGTATTTCATTTCATGGAGGCCTGAACAAGAGGATTATGGGTAATGTCACGGTCAGCTTATTGGGCGACGTGGCAACCCGCTGTATAATCCTCTTATGTGTTTGCATTGGGAGTGTTGTCAAGAGGTTTGACAGACAGTTCGAACTGTCGCTCTGCATGGAGCTGAGAGTTCAAGTCTCTCCATTTCCCAAGTAAAAAAAGTTGAACATTTGTGTCATGGATTTTGTTTTTATTTTGCACCTAATGACTTTGGAGTATATTGTACACTGAGGCTTTGACGTGGAGGTCCTTCTTAATAGTTTCTTTGTAGTTTGTATAAGTGTATTACCCACATCTTTGTGGTTTCCAGTGCAGTAAATGCTCATCAGTTCTTCACAGAGGAAAGCTGGGACAGTTTTAAGCAGATTTTTGATACCTCTATGTTTGAAGCATCAAAGGTATTGCTGTGATAAAATCATAAAACGCGCTCTTGCTTTGTTGTCCGTGTATGTTACTTTGTGCAGCTACAGTTACATTACTTTGCAATCCTCCTGTTGACCAGATGCTGAGTCTAGTTCATTATTATTTGTCGTATCATTTAGTTTTTATAGAATATTGATGGCTTTATTACGCTGAAGACGATGTTGATCCTGTTCTCTGGTTTTGCTGGGACAATTCAATTTCAGGAATGGACAGTGACAAATGAGGGCAGTTCCTTGCTGGAAGCCTTGTACAAGGCTTTGGATGAGGTAAGCATATTTTCAAAAGAAGTGAAAGCAGGTAATTCCAGGAGGCAATTTTCTGATACCTTGCAATGCAGGTTGTTAGACTAGCGGAATGTGAAGTTTACAGTTACAGTCCAGACTCGGATGCTGATCCGTTTCTTGAGAGAGGATCCATGTGAGTTATCTTTTTGTTACTTGATAAATTTACACATTCTTGGCTGCATATACCTGTCAATGACATTGCGCTCTTTTGTTTCCTGCAGATGGTCGTTCAATTTCTTTTTCTACAATAGGAAACTTAAGCGTGTTGTGAGCTTCCGTGTCTGCTGTTTAAGGTGGGTTACAATCATCTCCAAACTTCTTTAAATTTTAACAAGTGCTCCCACAAAGAACCAACGACTAAGGGGTTTTCTGTTTACCCACTGTTTTTGGCAGTAACCTGGTGGCTGATGGATTTCTGATGGACGAGTTGCGCTACGATGAAGATGGAGAAATTTTCGACAACATGGACATTTGAGCGCAATATGCTGTATTGCTGTTGTTCTGTGCAGTTAGTATGTCAAGGATACTTGACAACCATCTGAAGTTGTGTAGCTTTAAGACTGACGGTCCACCCATATTCCGGGAGGCCCAAGTAGTTGGTTTAGCAATTCGTCACCAAATTTGGGTGTTGTTTGTTATGTACGGAAGAGCGATGCTTATGTATATTTTGTCAAATACAATAAACTGAGGCTTGTGAAACTCTTAAATTTCTGTATTTTTAGGTTACTCGCGGACACAACTCTTAGATTTATAATTTCTGTATTTTTAGGTTACTCGCGGACACTAGACTCCGATTTTTTACGACAATAAATCCAAGAGTTGAACACTCTAGATCCCCACAGTGGGACAAGGTCCTTGTACTAATTTGTCTCACGTTGGACACGTCGTACAAGATGTGAAAACTACGTTGTCCATGATCACTAGAGCTTTTGTTACCAATGTTCGCCGTCAAGTTAGACGGTGTTGCCAACCGCCTCACGTCTTATTCTGGTTTGCTGTTACGTTGCGTTCTTTGTCCAATAATACGTAGTTATGTGTGCATGTTTCTCTTCACTTATAAATGTATCGCTTTAATTACAACCACTTGTTCCTTTTGTTTCTTCATCATTACAAGATTTTATATTCTTTGTTTTCATTCGAGCAATATTTTAATTTAATAAATTAAGAAATGTTAATTCAAATTTGAGTGTAGAAGAAAATATATGGTCCTATACTAAGTTAATTAATCTGCTATATTTAATATGATTTATAAACTTGTGAACTAAAAATAAAATTATAAAGATCTAACTTCGCGTTCCAAACCGACTTACGTGCTTTACAATAGTAGCAATAAATTGGTGATTAATCACCAACCAAGTCACAAATCAATACAAATCTAACTTCTTCCTTCTATTTGGAAAAAAAGAAAGAGTAATGTTATTCATACCATCTTTTTATAGCACATTTCTATACCATCTTAGGTAGCAACTGATGTGGATAGCTATATCAAATGTTATGTAAGGTGGTATGAAAATGTGATACAAAAACACTATATGAATAACATTATTGAAAAAGAAAAGAAAATTCCGTTCAGCTACCAGTACCACCATTACAGTTACGACAGAAATTAATACGATATTAATCTCCCAACTAATCTAGTATTAACGATCTAAAGATCATATACTGAACCCCCGAAAAAAAGGAAATCCAGGAAATGAAAAATTACGATTAATTATCTGGAACCAATCGGCTCTTCTTTGATGGTTTCCAACACCGGCTTCCTTGACCTAGACGCAGCTAATCTGTACTGAAACTCTGCCACTTGCAACCCCTCAACTCCGTCCAAGCTCAGCCGCAATGGACCTTGATGATCACCTTCATGATCTTGATCACCATGATTTTCTTTTCCACTCTCCACCGCCACCACTTCTCCTCCTCCGCCACCACTCTCCGGCAATATCCTAACCTTCCAGCCGGATATACGCTTGGTAGCGGAGTTAGCCGCCATGAAGAACACGGCCATGTCAGCCGCCGTGACTATGGAGCTGAGCCTCCTCATTGGAAACATGATGTATATGTTCCCGAACTCCAACTCCTCATCGGCGCTGAGGGCGGAGAATCTCCGGCCCATGTGGAGAGAAGTCGAGTTGGCCAAGAAGGCGTTGGGACACTCCAGCATGAGCTCCGCCGCCTTGGTCGTCTCCCGGAACTGCCGGACGTCGCCGTTGGGGAAGATCACCCTCGCTGATTTGGAGCTCTTGATCATCGGCGTGGCCAAATTGCATGAGATGTAGTTTCCCATTTGAGAGTCTAGAGAGAGAGAGAGAGAGAGAGATAGAATCCTATGTAAACTTCGATGAATTGGAATCTGGTTAAAGAGTTGGTTGGTTTGTGAGAAAACGTTGTGAGGGGGTTTTATAGTCGCAAGTGGAACTGGTTCTACTCGTTTGTTGTGTGGCGCTATTTGTTTGGTGTTTTGCAAAAAAAGTTAAGTGCAAATTTGCTCCTTGAATTTTAGTGGTTGTTTCATTTTGCTCCTCAAATAAAAGTTGACAAACTTAGAAGGGAGCGTATATGGTGTCGATTATGGCAGCACTAAAATTTCTCGACCAACTGTCACAATGCGAAATGTGGAGGGAAAGAAGGGGAGTGGTGGTATTGTAAGTGGCAAAGTTTTTATATGTTATTTTAACAAAAAAATAAGAGCATGTTTGGTAATCTACTTGAATTTAACTTTTTGTATGTGACAAAATTTTTGTATATTTGTTCAAAAATAAACTAGTTTTTTTATTTTTATTTTTATTTTTTTACAAACGATAATATCTACACCAAAGAAGTGGGGCTGAGCCTTACAATGAGCTAGCAGCAATGTGATTTAAATTCACCTTTTGCTAGAATTGAATCTAAGACCTCTCACTTACCGATGAAGAGGAATATCACTAGGTCGTAGTTCTAAGTAACAATAAATGTCTAGTTGTAGACATAAGCAATCACGTATATGTCGATGAGGGGCATTTTGGTCAACTTATATGAGTTACTAAAATACTCACTTACCGATGAAGAGAAATATCACCAGGCCGTAGTACTAAGTAGCAATAAATGTCTAGTTGTAGACATAAGCAATCACGTATACGTCGATGAGGGGCATTTTGGTCAACTTATATGAGTTACTAAAATACTCTTCAAAAATAAAAATACAATAACGTTTCATTCTGTCAACTTTTGTAACAAAACCCATTTTATATTTTTATTAGACATACTTTTAAAGTTCAAGGGTGAACTTGAGACGAAAAAAAGTTGAAGGACGAAAGTGAAGTAACCAGAAACTTGTAGGGGAAAAAGATGAAATCAACCCTTAACAAAATAAAAGAAGAAAATAAATGCGCGTTCGGGATGAAAAGTTTGGGAAAAGGTGGGGAAGGAGCATGTGTTTCAAACTTTGATGTGTCCGGTTTCTCTCTCTCCTCTTTGTCATGCGAATTTTCGCTGTGAATGCGTGTGGGACCCAATTATTACCATTCGAATTCCAGCTAGAGGTGCTGAGTCACCGGACTCACTGCCGCCAATAGTTTACCAGAAGCTTTCGGATATTTTCAAGTCAATTTTTATTGATGTCGTTTTCGTGGGTTTACTTCTGGGCCCGGTCCAACCGGAGTTGTTCGACACGTACCAAGGACCAAGTTTATCGCCTTAATCATTGGAAGCAAGAAGTTTAATGCGTCTTCCCTATTGTCCACTCTTCTGTCCTTTGGAGACTTATCTTCTCGTTTTTCATTTTTTCACATGCAGAAATTGCCTTTTAATTTCTTCCAAATTACATTGTTTTTCAGTTACTTGTTGATTAACGAGTAATTCTGATGTGGATGGATTTGATTAGGGAAATGCGGAAATAGTACTTCAAGATCCACTACGTGTCTAAAGTTATTTGGTCTTCTTGACGTTTGTTTAAAATTTTGAATTTGTCTTTTTGATCCTAACTAAGGGCGGTTGTTTCAGGAAATAATTGGCACATACTTTTTGTTTCTTCCTATGTACTTATATTTAATTATGTGGCTGTAAATAAAATGAGAGTGAGTGAAAAGCTAAAATAATGTGTGTGAAAATCATCCCATTTCAAGCATGTAATTATTACGATGTAAGCCATATTATAATTATGAAAGGAGAGGAGCTTCAAATCAAACGCATGATCTCAACTGCTAGGCTAAATGCTAAAATGGTTAGAAACATGTACCTTTCCATCGAGTTTTTGGAGTATCACTTTTTTCACATCCAGACCCGGGACGGATCACTTCCCGGACCAGCTCCACCACCGTAGCATGATATTGTCCGCTTTGGGCTTACCATTCCCTCATGGTTTTGTTTTTGGGAACTCACGAGCAACTTCCCAGTGGGTCACCCATCATGGGATTGCTCTAGCCCCCTTCTCGCTTAACTTCGGAGTTCCTACGGAACCCGAAGCCAATGAGCTCCCAAAAAGCCTTGTGCTAGGTAGGGATTTGAATATACATATAAGGATCACTCCCTTGGATGATGTGGGATGTCACAATTCACCCCCCTTAGGGGCCCAACGTCCTCGTCGGCACACCACGGCCAGGGTAAGGCTTTGATACCAAATTGTCACATCCCGGCCCAGGGCGGATCACTTCCCGGGTTAGCTCCACCACCGTAGCACGATATTGTCCGCTTTGGGCTTACCATTCCCTCACGGTTTTGTTTTTGGGAACTCACGAGCAACTTCCCAGTGGGTCATCCATCATGGGATTGCTCTAACCCCTTACTCGCTTAACTTCGGAGTTCCTACGGAACTCAAAGCCAGTGAACTCCCAAAAGGCCTCGTGCTAGGTAGGGATTGAAATATACATATAAGGATCACTCCCCTGGACGATATGGGATGTCACAACTTTCTTAATATAACTTGTATTAAAAAAAAATATTGTTAATTGTTTGAACTACAAATCCTTCTTTTCAAGACTGTTGACTTAAAACATCAAATGCCATATTGGAATTATAAATTATGAAACGTTAACTTAAAACATCAAAGACTATGCATAAAGTTGGAATGTCCGGGGAGTTCACACTGTTGACAAAATATTATTCGTCGGTGGGTTTCACGCACGCCATGCCCAACACAGCTGAGAAGGTGTTTTTGTCACGAACGAAATGGCATACGAGTAATGCTGGTGAGCAAACTATTTACATTAAAATTTGTAAATATTACGTAACAAGGTTGTTGACGATTATATTATTATTTAACTGTTGATTAACGTATTTATTTTCTATTGATCATATATCACATGATTTGCAAATTATGTTTACAATTTGATCTATCTAGCATTACTCGGAATCACACATTATACGGTTTATAATAGGAAGTTTTAACAAAACACTCCGGTACTGTTTACTTTTAACGAAAAGTCATATTTTTATATTTTTCTGATACTATTTACTACCATATTTATTTGTTATTTTTCATTAAAACTAAATTTTTTTTTTACTTTTCGTTAGTTTTTCTTTTATAATAAAGATAATATATATGACTGCACAGGACAAGACTGCATCATCCACACATAAGCAAGTTGTCATTTCTTAATCAACGCCGGACAGCCTATCATAATCCCATCAATGATAAATAATCCCATCCGATTCCCCACCAAGTTTCTTTATCTATTTACTAACTTACATAGTGGATTTTCAACTGAAAATTTAATGATTAACGATGCTTAACTAACCAAACCAACCAACGATGTGCACGTTACGCTAGCTACTAGTACTTAGTATTAATTTGGTAGCATGTCCTCATCAAATTCACGTTTGAATTTTAACATACACTTATCATATTGCGGTTTGCATAGGTTATACTGTACGACTTGGAAAATGTCTACCTTTTAGGTTGAAGAAGAGACTTTTGTTATGATGCGATATGATTAGAGGTGTAAAATAAGTCAAATTGGCCTAAACATAACATAGAACTGACCATAATGTTACTTTGTGGGCATGACTAGGAGTCGAACCATGAAAATTTTCTCAAAATTCTAAGATTGTATTGAGCCATCCATAGGGTTTGTAATTAATTTACTCATGATCTAGCTTTGATCAAACACGAGGGAGGGTGATGTTGACTAGAGTCTTCAAATTGAGTGGTCTAATTCGATATTTCGTGCCAGCCCACAAAGCCTTGGATATGATCTTGTAAGCATGCTCAGATGGATGGAAGAAATCCCAGAGCAAAAATTCATTGGGCCTTGAACAAATCGTGTAGCCCTCCTTACCGCACTGAAGCAATCCTCCTAGAGTCCCTTCCCCACAGCATGCACTAGACACGTCCGAAAACCCTACAGAAAAATAATCACACAGATCGATCAGTTAATTAGCATGTCAATTTGTACTTAATCTGATAACATTAGCCAGGCAGCTCGAGCGCTACTATATGAATCTATATGAAGGATTTCATACGGTAACGTGTGGGAGTGGCTCGAAATTGGTGAACAATGTCATAAACTGCGCCATAAACAGTGACGTCGGGGTAATTAATAGGCATTTGATTGACCAAGCTTTCTAGTCCCTTATTGTATTTTTTGACCATCGCATTCATCTTCCCGTAACATCGATCAATGGGTGCACCAGGCAGGAGGACTCTGCCGAGAACACACCCCAACGGGGCCAAATTAGAACACTGATATCCGGCGAGCACCAAGTTTGTAGATTTGGTCAAGGAATTTTGTGACTTGGGTTAGCATGGCTTGCACATAAGCATCCGGGTCAAGTGTTGGAGGGCTAAACGGGAGAAAGTAGTCGAAGATGTCGTTGGAACCAGACTCGAAGAAGAAGATGGAGTTTTGGATTAGATTTTTGTCGATGTGGTTTTGCTCCACCAAGGTTTGGAATTGTTGCAAATGTTCCTGGAGCGAGGTCACTCCCTGTATAGCATCCATGAGATTAATTAGTCTGTGACTATTCTCATTTAGTCTCATTTATGTTGTCAAACACTGAATTTGAATGATTAATTAGACTGGTTTGTTTTGCTATAAAGTTAATCGAGAGAGTACTTAAGGTTTTCTTACCAAATCTTGATTTGTTGCTTGCAAAACACCACTGCCATCACTGGCAAAGTTAAGGCCACTGGAGGGATAATCTTTGCGGCTTCCATTGAGAACTTCAATGTGCGCCTCAAGGTAGGGTTTTTGGAGATCAATGCCGATAAATTGGGCTGCATATATTTGCATGCAGGAGTAATATATAGTTAATGTATACACTTTAAGAAGCAAAATATTAATTCAAGGACTAGGTATAGGTAGCTCTCACAAATGAAGTCGGCAACTGTCCTGCCGTACGTTAGTGAACCTGCCGGTAGGGTAGTGGAAGAAGGATGAGCCATAAGGGGCGAAATCTGCTTGAGCGCTGCAGTTTTTTGTTGAAGTGGTTGTTTCCAGCGTCGAAGATTGAATCTCCAAACGTTAAGATCCCGGAAACAACAGTAGTGTTGGATGGAGAAACTGATGACGCGACAGAGACTGAACAATAACGAGCAAGAAGGAGAACGAGTAGTACGTGTTCTTTCTCCATGTGTGATCAGTGAAACTTGAGATGTACGTTTAGCAAGTAGCACAAGTATGTGATATATATATATATATATATATATATATATATAGGGGATCCGAAACAGAAAAATAATGGACTGATGGAAAAAGAAAGAAGGGTGACGAGAGTGGATAGAAGAGTCGGGACAAAGCATGCAAAGTAAACAGAATGCACGAGCAAGGTGCATCAAAAGGCTGGCTAGCTAGGTCATTTATCATGATCCGTCTTTTACCCTTATCAGTAGCCGCCATAAAATTGTTCGACAATATTCTCACTTTATTGTGTTCATACTTTGGAATTACTGGGGTTAACATAACACCTTGGATTACAACGATCGATGACAATGTTTCTTTTTCGTCCTAGCTTGTGTTTATGGAAAGAATAGATTCATACCTGAAGATGCCATCACAACTGAGAATGAAAGAAAAATTTCTGCTCACTACGAACTTTATGCTCTCACTAATATAGGGCTAGTATATTTTGGAACGTATTTTTCTCATGAGCTGGAACCACTATTTATGCAGACGCTAAAACAAAACTGTCTCCCACCACCACCAGTAGTCAGTAAATCAAGCATCTCAACGTCATAGACTTGGAGTTTATCCACCACTCTAATGTTAATGTCTTACTTCAAAGAAATTAAGTTGATTGAAATATTGGCTCTCTAATTGATTATTATTGTAATGTGACAATTAATCCTTATCATGATTAGTAGAGTCCAAACAAAGTTCCAACACATACATCCTATGTGAATTTTGAGAAGCCTTTTGTTTGACGAAAGTTCCACGATATATGTTTATTGAAATTCACAAAACTGACAACAAAACCGTAAGTAAAATTGTAAAAGTTAGAAAGGCATCCTCTCCGGATCCCTTCCACCAAGACCACAAATTTGAGTCTTTAAAATTTGATCTAACGGCTATAAACAGGGTTCACTTTAAAAGTTATAATAACTTTAGCACTTGGATCAAATTTTAAAGACCCGGATTTGTGGCATTGG
The DNA here is from genome assembly GCF_963583255.1 of Pyrus communis. Taxonomy (NCBI): domain Eukaryota; kingdom Viridiplantae; phylum Streptophyta; class Magnoliopsida; order Rosales; family Rosaceae; genus Pyrus; species Pyrus communis. Next base: position 1,851,034 of record NC_084806.1, read on the forward strand.
TGGAAGGGATCCGGAGAGGATCCCCTTTCATAAAAGTTTCCCTGAAAAATGTGATAGTTGGGTTTTTAAATACGGATGAGGATCCTCTTTGAATCCACTTTGTGGGGATCCTAGGAATTCTCACATCCTAGCCGTTTATCATATATCGTGCGGCCAGTTTTCGTTAGATACTATTTTTGTTTAATTTTAAGAAAAAAAATGTCAAATGATTTTTTATTATACGATACATGATGAATGACTAAGATGTGAGGATCCAAAAATGGATCCGGATGGTATCCAATTGCTTTTAATACATTTTGCTTGTGCAGTAAGAAATATTTTATAATCCATTTGATTTGATGTTGTCATTTACTGCCGCGCATAGATATTCTTTATTGAAATTTTCAGTTTTTTTCTTAGTACAACAAATATATTTACATTAAGAGGAGGAAGGAATTTGGTTAAGTTACACATTGGATAACCTAGTTTGATATCGAATTCGTCATGCACGAAATTCAAACATAAGATCTTTCACTTACAAATGAAGAGGAATACTACCAGACCGTAGTACTAAATGGTTAAAAAAAACAAACTAGAGTGGCCTGAAAGGTAGCCAAAACGGATTTCCGACAGCTAAAACATCTTCAAAGTGTCTTGAGAAGCTTTTGAAGCGGCAAAAGTTCCATAAAATAGGTGTAACCCACAGTTCATGTAAGCGAAATTTCAAACTACTACTTGCCTAGAAATCATAAATGGGCCTCATTTTCATTTCTGTTGACAGCGGTCCAGTTGAGGTAATAGTGCAGCCCAACTTCAAAGACAGGGCTAGTTTCTCAAATCCGGCCCAAATCATACGACCCGGGTGACCGTTTAATTAAGCTTCAATGTTTGGGGCAGACGAAAACGACGCGTTTCGAACCATTTGTTTCCCCGTCTCCCTTTATCGTTGTCCTTTCTCGTTCTCACAGTTGGCTCTGCGTGCGACTGTGTCTGAGCGATGAGCAGTCGAGCAGTGGAAGACGACGCACTGGCCAAAGCCGCAAGAGCTGCCGAAGCTCTTTACCTCCTCCGAGACACCTACTTTCCGGCGGACCCGGATGACAAAATCTCCAGATTAAACGCCGATTCCGATCTTGCCCTCAACCTCCTCGATTCCATTCCTCTTGGTAATTTTTCCATTTACCCATTTCGTTTTTAATCTCTGTTACTTTTATTTGAAGCTGACCTAGTGCCCTTTGATTATAAACCCGATTTGTGCCTTTCTCTTTCGTGGGTTTTCGTTGATATGCTCGTTTCAACTTTGAAGTTCCAATTTTGGACTACATTGGTTCACATAGAAGCTTAAAATTTGAGAAATAGACTAAATAGTTGATGAATTCGAAATCTCCCCCTGATAAAAATGTTGTTTCTGTAATGCCTACATTGGTTCTCGAATCGCTGTCACTGCTAATTCCTTTGTTATTATGTTGCATTTGTATTTGTATTTTATTAGTTCAAGTTTCAAACGTTGTGTCTTTTACCAGAGCAAAGAAAACATCCGGCTCAACGTGCGAAATATGAATATCTGAGAGGAAAGATACTGGATGTTTTACCGAATTATAGAAAGGAAGCAGAGGATCATCTCTCAAAAGCTGTAAGAATGCATTGTGACTTCCTGTAGTTGAGCATGTTTGTAATGCTATCAGTTCACTTCCTGAAATAGATTAAACAATGATGCAGGTTAAGTTGAATCCATCTCTTGCAGATGCTTGGCTATGTTTAGGTAACTGCATTTGGAAGAAGGGAGATCTATCTTCAGCCAAGAACTGCTTTAATCTTGCCCTAAGCAAGGTTATTCTTGATTAGATTTTTGTAGTTTTATTGCAGTGACCTCTCAATTCATTGTACTATAAGTTTTATGATTGATACGTGCATTGCGTTTGGAGGCAGGGTCCAAACAGGCAGATACTTTGTCAACTTTCGATGCTTGAAAGAAAAATGGCTCAAGGCAACCGTTTTGTCTCTCAACTTGTTTTTCCTGTTGTTTTTCATGATGTGTACATCATTATGCTTACCCAATTTTCATCATTTTTCTAGGTACCGACAATGAGGCAGAACTTGTTGATGAAAGCATTCAACATGCCAAGGAAGCCATAACTCTTGATGTCAAGGATGGGAATTCATGGTGTAAGATCTCATAATCAACCATCTCAAAAAGTTCTATATTCTTCGGATTTGAGTAAGATTTATACTTGATAAGTTGTATAGCATGTAACACTGAGTTTGCTTTGCCATTTACCTTGGATATTTGCTAGCCTTCTTCCAGTTAGCTTGATTTGACTGGTATCTTGTACATGCATAAATATTTTCTACTGATTCACTTAATCCCTTGTTTCATTTCTTTGGTTATTTTTTGGAGATCATTGCTTATTCTGTTTAACTGATTTTTTCTAATTTTATTGGCAGACAATCTTGGAAATGCATGTCTTACAAGTTTCTTTGTGACTGGAGCTTGGGACCATTCCAAACTTCTGCAATCTTTGAAGGCATACCAAAATGCTGTAAGTGCGTAAAGTAAGAACTTCCGCAGAGTCAGTTGTGTATGTGCTGTATTTCTTGCAAGTATGGATCTTGTGTCAGTTAGAAGATGTTCTAATGTTTTATGTTGTGTATCAGGAAAAGGATGAAAGAATGCAGTCCAATCCAGACCTATATTTTAACTGTGCCACTGTAAGCTCAGTTTTTCTTGTGTTTTGTCTGGAATTAGTACTCATAAGTTTCTCAAGTAGATGATGATTCGTCAATCTTTCCTTTCTATGAATCGGCATCTAGATAGGTTAAAGATGGAGTTGTACTAATACAAGTGGAGAGAATAGGAAACAGTAATGATAAATTATATATTATTTTCTGTTTTTGTTAAGTAAAGAGGAGGATGTATGAAGTGACATAAGTTGCATGAGTCTTAGAAAGACATGCTGCCATCTGATTGGGTCCTTAGTACTGCTCAATATCTCATGTTTTATACGATTGTAAGATTAAGTTTCTGGATTCAGGTAAACAGATATCTGGAAAACTATGAAAGGGCCCTTTCTGGATTTGAAGCTGCTGCTTTAAAGGATCCTGGTCTCAATGCTACAGAGGAGGTTCAAAAGATTGTTAGCCTTCTTGACAAGCTGGATAATCTGTTAAGGGTAATGCATTTCTCGTTATAAATGTGGTATTTCGGTGTCTTCAATGTTGAGATTAAGTTGGAAATGGGAACTAGGCACACTTAAATATGTATGTAATGTTATGCGTGAAATTAAGTACTTAAAGAAGCACAGGGTAAGGATATCGTACAGCAAACGGTTTTTAGATCAATATGATATGTGCTGGTTCTTGACCTTATGATTTTTGTTTTGCAGGGGCATGCTAGATCTAAACGACTTATGTCATTAGCATCATCTCTGGCTGCTGTAAACTGTATGCTTCATTATTCTTTCATGTATTTTGGATTATGGTGATTTGTAATTTTCAGTGAGCCTGCCTCGTTGCTCTTTCTTTCCCACAGGAATATACTGATTTTCTTTGTTTGCATCTTCTATTAGTGAACTCCTCATATCGAAGAGCTACTGTAGATATTCTATCAGAGGGTCTGAACAAATCAGTAGCACTAGTGGGAAAAGTGCTATTCTTTATTAAGCATGACAACGTTGCTCCACTGTAAGTCCTCTGCAAAGCACCTTTCTTTTACATCTTCTGTCACTAATATGTAGAACTAAGTCGTCGTGAAACTTGAAGTGATTAGAAATATAAACTTGCTCTTGTGTGTGAGAGAGTTTGCTGGGTGCTCAGTGCATTTGAATTTTCAGTGCTTTTGCTTTGTTCTTGACTATTTTATCCTTTCATCTTCTTTGTTAGGTACTACTTGGCATGCGATTCAAATCAAATATGCTTTGTTGTGTCAGTTTATGGCATTCAATATGATTCGGTAAGACTTGGCAGCTTAAGAATAAAATGAGAAATAGAAACCATGTACTTTCTTTACATCCCAAAGACGGATTGGTTTGACCTTTATGTATTTTGAGCAACTATGTTATCGTCCCTCACCAATTCAAGTGATTAAGAGTCAAACTGTACCTTGTTCTCACAGATCAAAGAAGGAGATCAGCTAACAATACTGGAACCTTTTCATCGGCGTTTCAAGTTTTCTTGGAAAGAAAAGGTACTCGTTTCACATAATTTAGACGTTCTTTATTTTCATTAGTTATAATAAAAAGAGTTTTTAATTAGAATTCTCCAGATAATCTTATTCTTGGAACGTAAGATTGTTGATTTTTATGAACAGCAGTAACAATTATTTACTCTCTTTATTGCTTAATCAATGAATATAACGATGTTTTATTAATTTTGTTTTTCGGTTCCCATATTTGGCAGTTCTACGAGTTCAAATCATTTCGTGTGGATTTCATAGAACAGTTGCTTGTGAACGGAAAGGCCCTTACTCCTCACCAAGCTGTCCGTACCTCAATTTATGCACAGCACAAACCATGAATGTATATAGTGGTTTCGAGTGAAATATTTGCGAGTATGTACTTTTGCTCAGGTTTTGTTTGTCTGCCCTTGAGTTTTTATGTTGTATTCTTCGTGAATAGATTTAGGGAATGAAGAAAGAAAAGCTAGACGGGGCCGAAGTTGTTGCCCAAGTGAAATGCCATCATTGCAGTGAACAGAGATGTACTACATTTTAACGGATTTTTCTTTTGGCCGTATATTTGGATGGATACTGTTCATATAAAAAAATTCGCCTTTTTATATTTTACGGTCGTATAATTTTTAGGGAAATAACAAAAATAGAACAATTTCTTAATTTTGGAACAAAAATAGGACATTTAAAATATGCACACATCATGCACAACAATCGAACATAATAGGATTTTTTACACCTTGAAATGACTTAATTGCTCTCATATATAAATGGGTTATTTTCTTTCATTTTTTGATTTCCATCTCTCTCTACTCTCTCTTCCTCCCTCCCTCTCTCCTCTCTCTCTCTCTCTCTCTCTCTTGCACTCTTTCTCCCCTTCTCACTATACAAAGTTTGTCCTATTTTTGTCCCAAGATTAAGAAATTGTCCTAATTTTGGGGTATTTAACTAATTTTTAAGTGTATGAAACAACAAACTAGCATTACGGAGGTCTCAAGTTCGACTTCAACTTAAAGTCATGGTGATGATAAATCTCATACCTCATTGATAGACAGTTCAACATTTAACAGAAAATTTGACAAACTAACGGAGTTCTGACGTTGCAAAAACTTTGTAAGATAAGGTATGACATAACAATGTTTTAAATATAAAGTATGACACTGTGGTAGTTGAGGTAGTTTTGTGTTGTATCCATTTAATTATGATAAATGAGATTGTTGTAGATTGGGGTTCCTATAGCACATATGTAAACAAATCAAAACGGGCCTTGGCCTAAGTCACTTGGATCCATAGAATAGAAGCATATTATCTCAAAAGAAATTTTTATTGGTACTCCAAAATTTTCATTTTGTGTCCTAAATTTTTTATATTTATAGAGAAAATACACTTATGAGGAGTACAAATTGAATGAAATTTTTTTAGTGCCAATAATAATTCCGTTTACTCAAAGAATGAGGCCTCGACAATGAGTTTATTCAAAAGACTAATCCAACTAGCCTGCCCACTTTCAAATTGCTCTTTGAAAATGTAGGAGAAATTAGGTTCTAATCCCTCTTTCTTTCATTGTATTGATTAAAACCTTATTTCTTTTTAATTTTTGATCAGGTCCCTACCTTTTAATGAACGTCATTATTTCAATTATATTTACATACCAACATAATGAAATTTTATTTCTAAAATTAATATATTCATTTAGTGTTAGAAACTTTACATTTGATATATTTATATTTATGGTTAAACTTTGTATTATATATTTCTATTTTTAGTTTGTATCAATTTTAAATTTCAACTCTTTTTTAATTCGTACCAAAATTCTTTTTAGTTTTAATTTGTACCCATATATTAATTTCATCTTGTGCACATATTTTTAAATTTTTTATACTCATAATTTATTTATAATGTACCCATTTTTCTTTATAAACGTACCACTTTGTTATATGTAAAATGTACCTTTTTTTTGTGAATGTACCATTTTTTAATGTAAAATAATTTTATTTTTTATTGATCATGTATGCATAATTATAATAAAATGTACCCCTTTTTCAAATTTTTTGAACACTATGGTACATTCGTTTGACATTTATTATTTCAAAGTTATATTTTTTTTTATCTATTTATTCAATCAAAATTTTTGAGTATTTTCTTTTTTATTGTAACCATTTTTAATTTATATGCCATATAATATGGGATTTTAAATCTCTAAAACATGTCAAGTAATTAATATCAAACATATAAAAATACATATTAATAGTAATAATGAGGTGTACCAAATCAAAGGACTTTGATAAAAAAAAATGAATACCATTAAGGTTTTAGTGAAATAATATTAGTGGCTAGGGACCGAATACAAAGTCTCCCTTGAATGTAACCCGATTTCTTTAGTTTTCTGATGTGACTCAGCATGTAACATATTTTCATAGGGCCTTCTATTTGTGGGGAAATCTTAAGCCTAATCAAGTTTAATTATGTATTGTGTGTGTGATCTGGAGTAGGTGTCATTGTTGAACTTCATAAGTGGGTTAATGTGTTTGGATATTATGAAAGAAGTTAAGGTTTCATCATAAAACTAATCGAGGATAGTGAAAGTGGGAGTCGCTTAAAAGCCTTAAATACATGATGCTTCAACAGCCTTTCGAAAGTAAACGGTTTGCAACTATTCTATATAAAGGAGTACCTTGGCCGCAATACAATACAGGAACCCCGTTTCATGGTGCGATGAAAGCAGCAGATACTATGCGAGAGGAGGTCTTGCTGTTGATCAAGGACAAGAAAGCAGCTGTGTACAGTAGTACTAGTGAGATCAAAATAAATGAAATCATGTTTCGCTGTTTAATCCCGATCCCCGTGGCCAGTTCATGCCGGAAAATGAAGTTGCTGACAGAGTTATGGGTTTGATGGTGGCTGGATTTCACTCACATTCCATGGTGAGGCTCAAGGTTCGATTTTAGCTAAAAACAAATTTTAATCACATTATTGTTAATCTATTGTGAAACTTAACTTACTCACCCATCCCATTAGTGTAGAAATATCATTTGTTAAAAGAAAAACAAAAAACAAAAAACACATGCTATTTTTCGATTAGGTCAAATTAGAAAGTGAGTACATAGAATACTCACTAGTGAGTTTCTAAATATTATCTGTACACAACATTAATAGATTTTAAAAAACAAACACGTTAATTAGTAATCCAATTATCTACAATCACATTATTTGGGTCATAAAACTTGGTTTAAATATTGATCTAACTAACATTACCCTTTATATTGAAATTAGGCTAATGCGTGACTTGGTATTTGACTTGAAAATTGAATACCGAACGTAAATAAATAATAAAAATATTATTTTTATCTTAAGACTAATGCGTGACTTGGTATTTGACTTGAAAATTGAATACCGAACATAAATAAATAATAAAAATATTATTTTTATCTTATTGGGTTTGATTTTTGAACTACTAAAACCAAAACTAAATCAATAGTTTTCAGTTCGGTTTAAAATTTTAAGTTTCAATTTGATTTTCAAACAATTCAGTTTTTTTTTTTTTTTTTTTTAAATCTGTTTTTTTTTTGGGTTCGTTTCTCTTTCAGTTTTGGTTTGCCGAGTCCACGCCCATCATCGATGTTCTTTGTTATACATATTATATGCTGGGCGGGACGAATATACAAATCCAATGAAGTCTACATCACACCAAACCAATATTAAAAGCATGCCATCTCTTATGATCCATATTTTCTGGACCTTCATCTCAACTGAAAATGGAGTTTAAAAATTAGTTTTGAGAAAGATTTCTGTAAAGCCTGAAAGGTATATTAAATATTGGCTTGGAAATTGCGTACCCAACGTAAATAAATAATATTTATATTATTTATATCTTATTGGGTTTGATTTTTGAACCACTAAAATCGTAACTACAATCTACTGATATTTATTTTCATTTGTAAGTGACAAAAGGAATTATCAACCGCATTATATTACTAGTTTATTATGAAGTTAAGCTACTTCCTCCTGCTTAATATAAATAATATCGTTTGTTAAAAATAAAAAAACAAAAAATACCGAAGCTAAACTAATAATTTTCAGTTCAATTTAAGTTTTTTAGTTTCTAATTGATATTCAATCGGTTCAGTTTTTTATTTTTTTTATGTTTTTTCCAGTTTTGGTTTTCAGAGTCCACGCCTATAATTGATGTTATTTATTATACATATTATATGCTTATCGTTAAGGGCGAGACGAATATACAATTCCAATGAAGTCTTCATCACACCAAACCAATATTAAAGGCACTGCCAGCTCTTCTGTACGGAATTCGGATCCTCGGTAAGGATTATGAGGATTCGTAAATCGTGTCCGTTTATTATATATCGTGCGGTCAGAAATCATTGTAAATACAAATTAAATACAAACAGTACCTGACAAAAACTGACCACACGATATACGATGAACAGATACAATTCAAGAATCTTTAGGATTTTCATCAAAAGAATCCGAAGAGGATCTTATTGATTATTATATGACATCTTAACTTTGAGCGTTGAAATGGAGTTTAAAAATCACTTTTACTCCATTCTAAACTAGTTTGGTAGTTTTGTGAAAGATTTTTGTGAAGCTTGAAATGTATTACGATATGATGTGCCACTCATAATTAATCAATACTTTGTAATAATTTAATCATCAATAATTACATCATATAATCTACATAATACGATTTAAATAAACAGTCTCTCTTGTATTATCCTGAACTAAAGAATATGGACATAAGTACAAGAGATCCGCATCCTATAAAAAGATGTAGCTTGGCTGCCTTGGCAAAATGCAATACTGCAGTGCGGTCTCTGTAGTTGATCAGTAGCAGCTATACCTAGCCATGGAAAATATCTTCCTTTTCTTCATCGCTCCCCTATTAACTCTGCCTCTCATTTTTTATGCTTTCAAGTCCAAATTATCCAATGGTTCCAAAAGCAATCTTCCTCCGGGAAGTTTTGGATGGCCAATCATCGGCGAAACTTTTGCCTTCCTCAATGAGACGCAAGAGAAGTTTGTAGGGGATAGATTGAAAAAACACTCTCCAAAAGTCTTCAAAACATACATTTTGGGGGAGCCAACCGCGGTTTTTTGTGGAAACTCTGGTCACAAATTCATCGCTTCCAACGAGGAAAAGCTCTTTCTGTCGTGGCGGCCACAGTCCACGCAGAAGCTCTTCCGCTCTTCGTACCAAAAAGTTGCTTCCAAGCACACACCACGCGTGGATGCTGTCCATGTCAAAAGCTCACCGGGTTTTCTCAAGACCGAGGCTCTAGTTCAACACACAGAGATAATGGATTCAATGGTTCAACAACATTTGAAGCTTCACTGGGATGGAAAAAGCAGTGTTGAGGTTTATGACCTGGCTCAGCTACTTGTCACAACTCTAACGGCTCGATTCTTCACTGGACTAGAGAACGATCCGGAGAGGACCGCAAAGTTTGCCAAATTCTACAATGTTATCACCCCGGGGCTGCATACAATTCCCCTGAATGTTCCGGGAACCGCGTTTCATCGTGCGATGAAAGCAGCAAATGCTATGAGGAAGGAGGTCTTGCTGTTGGTTATGGAGAAGAAAGCAGCTGTGTCCAGTAGTACTAGTGAGATCAAAATAAATGATATCATGTCTCACCTGCTGTTTAATCCCGATCCCCGCGGCCAGTTCATGACGGAAAATGAAGTTGCTGACAGAGTTATGGGTTTGATGGCGGGTGGATTTCACTCACCTTCCATGGCTACAACTTTCCTTATCAAATTTCTTGGAGAAAGACCTGTCATCTGTGACAAAGTCCGAACAGGTAAGGAGGAAAGCAAAATGACTTTTTTGTAGTACTAATAATAATTCATTCTACTAAACTGCTACCATCTCAGTTATTTAACCATTTAATATTCACCGATTATTTGGTGATTACTGTCTTAATTGTTTTTTTGTTTTTTTAAACCGCGCAGAACAACTGGAGATTGCAAGGTCGAAAAAAATTAGGTGAGGCCCTTAACTGGGAAGACATACAGAAGATGAAATATTCATGGAGTGTGGCACTTGAAGTGATGAGGCTGGTGCCGCCTCTTCAAGGAACATTCAGAGAGGTTGTCACTGACTTCACCTATGAAGGTTATACAATTCCAAAAGGCTGGAAGGTGTACTGGTCAGCAAGCAGCACCAATAAAAATCCAGAGAATTTTGCTGCACCGGAAGAATTTGACCCGAGCAGATTTGAGAACGGAAATACTCCACCACCGTACTCTAACATCCCGTTTGGCAGCGGTCCTCGAATTTGTCCCGGAATAGGTTATGCTAGACTCCAACTTCTCTGTTTCCTGCATCACGTCGTGACACGGTATAAGTGGGAAGTGTTAAATACAAGCGCCAAGATTGCCGGCGGCCTGAATCCGGTACCAGAAGGAGGCGTTCACATTCGCCTCCATCCTTATACGGCATGAGGATCCTGACTCGTCAATGCATATTCTTCCTTATTGCACATGCAATATATTCTTGTACTAGTTATTATGCAAGCATTATCTAATAAGTGAAGGTGGGCCGGGGGCCCCCCGAAGTATTGGCCTTGGGGAAGGGTGAGTTCGAACTAATGGGGTCTACACAAATGTTTGATATGTTTCCAATTGTCTGTATAAAAAAAATAATAAATTCTTTCCTTTTTCAGCACTCCATGCGGTCGAGTTCAAATTTTATGTACTCATTTTGTTTATGGTGTCTATGTAGTTTCTATTACTAATTGATACGTGTTAATAAATTTAATTATTTCTTAATTTTGTTGTTATAAACTTAACACATGTCGATCAATAATAGAGGTCACAGAGAGCTCATACACAAAATAAGTGCATCCCATTTGGTAGATGTCCTCGAATTTGTACTCTTCCGGATCAGGAAAGTATTCGGGGATTTTGTTGGTGCTGCTTGTCGACCAATACACCTACAAAATTTAACCTTATCAATTAAGAAACACAAACTAATAAATTAAACAACTGGACTGTAATTATATGATTAACCTGATTAAGTACTATATTAATTACCTTCCAGTCGGGTCCGGGTTAAATAGTATGAAAGACAAGATGTCGTGCATTTGGACTCCTCTGGAAGCAGCCGCTTTCTTCTCCTTAATCAGCAACAAAACCTCCTTCCTCATTGTGTTCGCCGCCTCCAGCATCTATCTTCTTAAAAAAAAAAAAAAAAAAAGTTACATATGAACACAATGGAGGCTCTCTTCCTTCCTTTCTCTACAGCATACATTCCCATGTTATTATTATTACTCAATGCTCTTGCTTTCATCGTTTATGCATTCAAGTTTAAACCTTCCAAAACTAAACCTCCACCGGGTAGTTTTGGGTGGCCGATTATAGGCGAAGCAATCGCCTTCATGAACGAGATGCAACAAACGTTTGTGGGAGAGAGAATGAAAAAAGCACTCCACAAAGCTCTTCTAAACCAGCATATTCGGTAAGCGGATGGTTGTTTTATGCTGCACTGCCGGTCACAAGTTCATTGCCACCACCGAGGAAAAGCTTTTAGGTAGGAAGAGCGGCACTTCCGCATAAAAGCTTTTCCTCGTTGGTGGCAATGAACTTGTGACCGGCAGTGCCGCATAAAACAACCATCTGCTCGCCGAATATATATATATGCTGGTTTTGAAGAGCTTTGTGGAGTGTTTTTTCATTCTTTCTCCCACAAACGTTTGTTGCATCTCGTTCATGAAGGCGGTTGTTTCGCCTATAATCGGCCGTCCTAAACTACCCCGTGGAAGTTTAGTTTTGGAAAATTCAAACTTGAATGCATAGACGATGAGAGCAAGAGCATTGAGTAATAATTATAACATGGGAATGTATGTTGTAGAGAAAGGAAGGAAGAGATTCTCCATTGTGTTCATATATAACTCTTTTTTTTTTTAGAAGATTAATGCTCGTATGGCATGGAGGCTGCCAAGCTTCCCCTTACATATATAGGCGTTGTATTTTTACTTCGCGTCCACACTTGGGCGAACCTTAACCAACCATTAATTTTGGGATTTAATTACCAAAGATGCTATTCTTACCCAGTGTTCAAAATATTCACAAAATTGATGATGTTTCGGTAGAATTATCCGAAAAAATAAGGACCAATATAAGAAAGGGGATTAATGCAAACTTCAACCGGCGAGATATAAGAAAATCAATGAATATTTATAAATTTACCGGTTCACTAAAGAAAATTTGCCGAAACGCATGGTATCCGTTTTTTCATTTACGAATTTCAATGTAGAACCTCTCACTTACAAATGAAAGATAAATATTATTAGAACGTAGTACCAAATGACCTCACACTGACTTAAAATAATTTGTTATGAATAGCTTTTAATATAATTTTATTTTATAATGAAGAGGTAATTTTTCGATCATGTAAGTGTGACCCACTAGTTGCTCCCTTATTTCTCTTATTTCCCATTTAGTGCTTGTCCTTTAATCGTGTGAAAAACTAAAGTGGTATTGCACCTGGTGAAGGTAGCTTGCCCATTGTCATCAGTTTCTCCAGAGAAAAACCTGATGAGAAGATTCCTGTCGGCAATGGAGAGAGGACGAGTGCGTTGATATCACCGTAACGTTTGTGTCAAAATATGACATGTATAAAAAAACTTTAAGATGTGGATATATTATTGACAACACTACAATAATAATGTACGTACTCGTGCTAAGTGATTCTTCCCCTCTCTTTGTACTCATCTTACTTAGCATCTGATAAATTTTATAGGCTAAATATGGTCTATCACTAATATCATCGATATTGTCTTAACTTAACCACCTATTGCTAGGTGTTGAGTTTTATCACAAAAGATCTCGATGATATTAAAAATGAAGTCTCGTATATTAATTGTATAATATGCTACACGTCTCACGTACAATTTCGCATGCCGGGCAGCCAACAAGAAGTAAACAAGAAGCAATCAGACACTTCACTCCGACTCCATAAAAATTGTGTGTATTACAAGATAACTTTGACAAAATCTGGTCCATAAATATTTCAAATACATGAATTCATTATTTTCTATACGGCTACATATATCAAAATATGCTCAGGCTATACACTGAAAAATAAAATGTCTGAACGAGATGTGCACTTCACACGAAAGCGTCAAGTAAAACCACCAGTCACCTCGAAATATTCCGACGACTACATCTTCATTCTACCGGGAATTCATTAAAATGAAAAAATTCACAACATTATTGTTGGCTATAGTAACCACCCTGTTGCGGAGGACGGTATTGACCTGGAATGGTGTAAGGAGGACGAGGGTGCGATCCAGGTTGTTGTGCATGGGCATTGTAGTATGGACCCCTCCACCCTGGATAAGCAGGTTGACCATAGTCATGGTTTGCAGGTGGCTGTTGCTGGGTGTGTGGAGGTGGGTACGGACTACCAGCTTGCGGAGGTGGGTATGGACTACCAGCTTGAGGAGCGTATGGACTACTAGGTTGAGGTGGCACATGGTAAGGAGATGGCATCTGCTGTGTTGAGCCATAAGGGGGAGGGTGAGAATATCCAGCCATTGCTGGCTGCTCAGGAGGATGGTAGTACGGTGGTGTTTGAGGACGAGGATCTGTTGGCTGTTGTGAACCAGATCTCTGAGCTTGATGTCCCACAGAAGGATAGTTGTTGTCGTATGCACCTGTGGTTTTAGTATCCTGGAAACTGAGGCCTGCCATTTGTTTGTGCACATCTTCAATCATTTCCTTGCACTGGATGTTTCTAGTCATCACAAAGTCACTGCACTGCTGCTTTACATTCGTTATTGCATCCTGTTGAAAATGGACAAAGCAATCAACCACTGGAACACGGAACATGAAGTCACGGAAATAAATTCTCAAATACAACCGTGTGAAGATTGATAGCATGCTGTCACAACAGACACCGGAAAAGATCCAACCATAAAAAAGAAAATAGTGCGCTCAAATAGTTATAAAGTAAGTGCACACTATTGAAATTACCTGAAGAGTAACATAGAACTTTAAGCCCTCATTTATGTTCTCCTTAATTTCGCGGAACTTTGCTATGGCTGCTTGAATCTGCTTGTAACATTTCTCACGAGAAGCTGGGACAAAAGGAGAAGGAAACAAACAGGAAAAAGACAAGAATACACTCCACTTTAATTATGATATGCAAAAAGATGGCATCACAAAATAAAGGAAATAGATTTTATTTCGTGAGACAGTCGGAGGACTTCCCCACAAGCATTTAACATGGTCATTAAGGCGTAGGATAATACAACCAATGAACATCTATGATTAAATAATGCATCAAAAGATGCTACCTTAAAGCATACAAACCATTTACGAAAAATAGCCCACTCCATAAAAGACCTACCTTTATAATCTTCTAGATTGAAGATTGCAGCAAACTCATCATTTTGGGCCTGCAGATGATAAAACACACATTTTGAAAATGAGATATTTAAGCGCTAACATCCATTTCCATTTATTCAGGAATATTATACAAGCAAAGGAATTTTCAAAACTCATAGCAAATAATATAGATGAATTTTCAATACATGAAATGACAGACAGGCGACAGCTCACTGGTAAGCAAACTGACTTGATTTGACAAAGGCATTTCATTTTTTTTTTCTTTTTTAAGAAAAGAATAACAGGGTAGTAGTATAACATATATTTTCACAGCAGAGCTTCCAATTGGTACGTTGATTACCAATTGCACACTCGAAACAGATGCTGGGGAAAAAAAAGGGAAATTGAAGAAATATGCATAAAGAAAGTCCAACAAAGATTAGAAAAGAAACGGACCTGGATTTGCAGCAATAATTGTTCTTGTGCCTCAATATTATGGGCAATGTCTTCACTTATACTATCATATTTAGATATCTCCTTCCTGAAAAGATCCTCATAGGAGCCGGTTGACGTCATCAACTTAGGAAGTATATCATCCTGAGGCCACATAAAAATAATAAGCACACAAAGCACTAAACTTAAGAACCAAGGCATCATTAACAATTGACAAAGCTGATCATGAATTGCTGCTTGAACAAAAAAAATTTCTCAAAAAGTTGCATCCAATATCAAATAATCAACGTACCTTTCTTTTCATCTCTTTAAGCATGTCTTCAAGACCAGCTCGTTGAGCACCAAGGGTTTCCAGTTGCCTCTGCATTGAGTACAGAAAGTTAAAAATGCAAAAATAACAAAACTAGTAATGGCCAAACCACTCATGTTAGAAGTTTAGAAAACAAGTTTAATCTTTTCTCCAGTACAATGCAACAGGACAACCAGGTCCGAGTTTATACATATATACGCGCGTGTGTGTTGGGAGAGTACTTCATACGAGTAATCAAATTCACACCACACACACATATGAAACTAACATTTAATAAAATTGATACAACAATATGCCTACATTCAGATAAATATAAGATGAACCACTACGCTGTCATGGGGTTATAATCGTTTTCTTTCAAATATTAAACTGATCCAAAAGCAATATATCACTTGCATCAACTAAGTAATCAGGACAAATTTCACCACAATCAGACAGAGAGAAAAGAAAAGGCGCATCATAAGACATAAATCCATAAAACAGACAGGAACAACCATACGAGTTATCATGCAACCTTTATACAGACGAAGTAAAAAGGGGTGAAAAACTTACCAAGCTCTGCTTCAGGGCCCCCAAAATAGCATCTTCACTGGCATCCAAAGACATTATTGGCCTAGCCAGAGTTGGAAGGGCAGATTCAATCTGTGAGAAGAAAGAACATAAAACCATTTAGAAAGCCACGACACCGACATACAGGAGATACATGATTCAAATATACTAAGCCTGATTAACTTATGAACTTCCAGAGAGAGAGGGACAGGAGGAACATAATTAGGAGAACAAATAAGGAGCATGTCAATATGAAAGACTAAACATATTCAAATGAGAGGAGAAGAATAAATCAATGAAATCAAACAATTGTTGGTGGATTGGGTTGTATTATTAACATTGGTTAAGAAACGAGGACAAACGAAAAACAAAAACACTTCCACCTATGATGGACAAACGTTCCATGTGCATATAAATTTTATTAAAACGAACAAGAATATAAAATCCAAAATGAAATAAAGGAATTAAGACGTATAAGAAGACACTTGGGAAACATGAAGAAGAAGAAGAGTTCCAAGAGAATTACTGGACGACGATCAAGGATTGACATGAGAGCTGAATGTTCTCGGACCGAGCGCTCAATCCGAGCATCACTATCTGCAGCTTGCTTCAAGTTGCCTGCAAACCTATTTAGCCTATCCTGTAAGTTCTTTGTCAGAGTACTTGACTGTGGCCTTGTCCACCGGGTTCCAAATTGGCTTCTAAACTGAGCATCTTCTCTGGCCTCTTTCTGCAAGAGTTCCTCAATATGTATCAAAATTTCCTGGTTTACCCTTTTCAAATCCCTAAGCTGCTGTAACTCAGCTTCCAAACCAGCAGGGCCTCCACATATCTGCACTGCCTCCACATCTTCTTTAAGATCTGTAGGAAGAGTAAAATTCCCTTCCAAGGCAAGAATAGACTCTGGTAGGTCCATTTCCTTGAGCCTTACTCTGGTCAGTTCACTGGCTTGTTGTAACTTTTCTGCTTGTGTTCTGATAATGTCATCAACCATTTCAGTGTACCTGGAAAGAGCTTTTGCACTACTGTCTGGAACAAGACTGGCAAACATCTTCTCCTTGCTTGCATCCAGGACCTCGCTCATTGCCAAAGGCTTCACCATAGAAAATGCCGGAACAGGTGGTAAGGAACCAGGGGAAGGAACCCTCATGAGATAAACTCTATCATTCTCCTTCACAGCCCTCTCCAGGTTACGATTCAGATTGACCTCTAACTTGCTAATTGCGTCCAGAATCTGTGCAGCAGCCCCCTTTGTGTTTTTCTTAGCCTCAGACAAAGCACTGATCCCACTCTTTAACCGTGCAATTTCTTCTGCAATCTCTTCTTTCTCATGCAACTCTAGACCATACCTATAGCAAGCTTCTGCATAAAAGAGAGCTGCCTTTAACTGCATGTGTGATATCCAGGCCCTGTCAAAATGCTGGTTCAAGGGCGGAGCATTACATGTCGCTAAAGCTTCCTCGTAATACAGCCCAACCTGTAACCACATCAGTGTCAAATCAATTCAATACAAAATCAAGTGGGTCACTAAAACCTGTATGGAAACATTATTTCTCCATTCAAGGAAAACCCGAAAACACAGTAGTCCAGAGGCAACTAAAAGTTACGATTCTGAGAGTATTAATCAAACATAGTCTTTGGTGCAATATAATTTATATGGTATTTGTTGAAAGCGAGGTAAAATCCCAAACTTGCAAACAGAATACCGAAAGCAATCAGCTTTCCAACAGCCATACGATCCATTCTCCTCTCTGCTACCACAACTTATAAAAAAAATGACAAAATTAACATTTGCATAGCAGAATCACTTCACTCAAACACACCCACAGTTGCAGTTCAATCAATCAATCAATATTAAGTTCTACCTACACTATTAAAACCCAATCTGTAGTCAATCAAACAAGCACAATACAATCCTCACCTGCCTCGAGATCTTGGCGCAAACACCTGGCGTGCTCCCTTTGGCAATCGTATTCTCAAAGACGCACTCTTGGGCCTGAGCCAGCATCAGCCTCTCCAGCATCCCAGCGCACTCCACCGACAAATCCACCGTCGTGGAGCTCCCAATCGACGCCTTGGTCGCCGCATTGTCCCTCAGAAATGCGAATGCCCCAGCCGCCGCAATAAACGCGTGCGACGCCTGCCGTCGACCGTCGACGGTCGCGCGATCGTAGGAGAGCCCAATCTGACTGTACACGGCCCCCAAATTGAACAAAACGGCGGCCTTTTCCAGGTGGATGTTCTGCTGGGAAGCCTTCTGCTTGTTCTTGAAGGCGTCGTGCCAGACGAAGATGACGTTGTTGATGTGATCCTTGTCCGGCGAGATGGGGAAGCGTGTCTCGACGAGGCAGAGGGCTTTAAAGTAATTTTGGAGGAGGTCGCGGCGGGTGGTGAGAGATGGGTCGGGTTGGCGCTCGACGTCGGAGCGAAGCTGTTTGACGGTTTGGAGGTCGTCTTCCAGGTTCTGGGCTTCGCGCTCGGAGTAGTTGAAGGCGATGTAATTGCGGAGGGGGCGGTAGAGGTCGATTTGGGTCGTCTTCTTCTCGAAGATTGCGAGCATGACGTTGGTGGCGGTGCCGGAGGCGGAAGACGCCATCTTTGGGTTTTGGATTTGATCGGAATGGAAATTCTAAGAAAAAAATTGAAGAAGAAGAAGAAGAGAGAGTTGGGAGTTTTAACGAGTGAAATTGACCAGGTCAGTCTGCCTTGTGCCGAGTTGTTTTTCTTTTTCTTCCTCACAAAGCAAACTAGAAATATAGAAATTTCCTTACCGGTGTTTTTTGGTTGGGAGCTAATTACAAATTCGTATTGCACACATTATATTTTAGATTCAATTTTCATACCATACGTAATACATAATGGGAAATTTAATCGAATTCGTCATTTAAGAAATTCAAAAATTATATTTTAGGTTCAATTTTCATACCACACATAATGGGTAACTTAATCGAATTCATCATTTACTAGATTCAAATATAAGATTTTTTACTTTTTACTTGTAAATAAAAAATAATATTATCAAACCGTAGTATTAAGTGGTAGCTATTTATGTGCCCTTTATTTAGTAAGAAAGAGCGGGGCATTATAGTCCTTTTACCCGAGTGATGTGACGTGTGTGTCCGTCTCTATTTATACACCCCCAATCAACAACGCCCAATCCGTAGACGCTTCTGGAAGGCTAAGAGTCAAGCCCTAGCTGTCTCTCTCTTCTTTCAGGTACGTTACTGCAGCTAATCCTATCAACTCGTTCAGTCAATTGTCAATTTAGGGTTTTTTCTTTGGTTCATTGACTGCTTTGAACTGTTATCTGTCGTGAAATTTGGGGTTTTGATCCTAAAGTTTATGTCTTTGAATGTTTAGCGGGTCTCTGGGTTTGAGATTTTTGTATTTAATTAATGATGAGGGAACTGTGTATATGTTCACTCTGGAGTTTCTGTTTGGTTACTGAGAAAAAGAAAACTTTAGTTAGCGAAAGTAAATTGCGCGCTCTTAAATGTTTCAATTCATCGTGATGCGAAGCATAGAATTTTTTTATTTGGGTTTTTGTTATGTTGCGAAAATTAGATAACCGAAATTAGCCTCATGTCCATTTGTTCTCCAAAACCGTTGCTTCTTCCTTTTACTGTAATGCATGTCTTTGTACATGAGTAGACTCTTGCCCAATTGGAATTACTCTAGACACCCGAAAATCTTATTTTCCATTCCTTTTTAGCATAACTCCGGTATTGAATGCCTATGAAATAAAACAATAGATTTTAGTGCATTTAACCCGTTCATATAGACAAAATCCAAAGAAAATATATGATAATAATATATGAAAATATGACCACATCAATTGAGTAACGGGTTTTTGACATTTGACAGATAGGCATTACCTTGCAGGGTGGTTTGGAAGAAGAGTTGCAGCTTTGTGCTTTTGACGCTGGACTTTTGGTCTGTAGAGCTGTGGTTTGTTCCAGATAAGGTAAGAAATCCGAATTGAATTTCCGGAGTTCCGTTTCTTTTGTGATGTGAGAATTTTCATTCTTTATGTTATGGATGTTATTCTTGGTGGAATGGTTTTGTTTTGATTGTAAACTTGGGTCGCTAATGAGTTACAGATTAACCTAGTATAGGACTGATTCAGGATGTTTCGATTGCTGGGTTTTGGTGGAATACAATTCACTTTATTTGTTGGTTGGAATTTTTATATGGAATGAGAACATTATGATTAGGATTCTTTTCTGTAGGCTCATTAGGTGATTTTTCCGTATCGGATTGACATGCGTTTAGTATTTGTCTTCTTTATGTGTGATGCTAAGAAGTATGTGATTTGTGTTGGAACTAACATTTTTGTTTCTCTTCTTTGAGATGCACTTCTGGTCATCATCGTACCAACATGCAGATATTGTGCTGGTTTTTATATCTAAATGGACACCACAAGGTTCATGCAGCTGGTTGAGGAGAAAAAGAAACGAGCTTTGGAGAAGAAAGAGACCCCGCTGAAATGGGAGCAGAAACTAGAAGCTGCTGCTAAGGCAAAAGCTGATGCAGAAGCCAAGGAGAGGAAGTTGAAATCTTCGAAGCATAAGATATCTGTGTCACAGTCTGATAGCGATAGTGACACTGGCAGAAGTGATGAGAGAAGAAAGTCAATTAAAATAACTCACAAGAAGCGCTCTCACTCTGGTGCAAGTGACAGTGAAGTGAGGAAGGAGAAGAAATCCAAGCGAAAGCTAAAGAAACATTCCTCAGGCTCAAGTGATGATAGCAGTGATGAGTATGAGAGTGATTACGAAGAAGATAGGAAGAGGAAGAAGAGAAGCCACAAAAAGCACAGGCATCATGATTCTGGATCAGATTGTGGTCCCGATTCTTCCAGTGATGATGATAGTGATACGGTGAAGAGAAGTCATTCGAGGCACCACAAGCGCCATCAGAGGTCAAGACTCAGAATCTTCTGGTTCTCATAGTGATGAGGACGAGAGAAGAATCCGAAGGGGTCATGCTAAGCACCACAAACGCCAGAGACATTTGAGATCCGTTTCCCCCGAGTCTAGTTACGAGGATGGTGAGGTTAGAAGGAAAAGGCATGCAAAACACCATCCACCTCATAGGCGATCACGATCGCGTTGCATCGATTCGAGATCTTCGGAGTCTGATTCCCAGAAACGTGACAGAAGGAGCAGATCTCTGGGGAAGTCGTCGGATGACAACCGTGATGAGGCTGACAAACAGTTGAAGCACAAGAGAAGTGGCCAGCATTTCCATCATCATCACAAGCATCGTCACCACCATTCAGAAGAGAGAAAAGATCACCATCCTCGGGGTTCAACTGAGCCCGACGGAAAGCACTTAGAAGATGCTAGAGGAAACGCAAGTGAATGACAGATCTCTAAGCATTGCATTCGCGGTTGCCTGCATTTGTACCTAAACTTGCTTATTCAATTCAGATGCGTTTCCCTTGCTTAACTTGTTCCGATTATGCATGATTGATTAGAGATACCGCAGCTAATACCGCAGCATTAGCGTATTGTGACAGTCATTATTGTCTATTTACCGCTCACTCCGTTGATACGAAATTTGACTAAAAATAATGTACTTGAGAGTCGATTTTACAATTTAACTGAGATAATTACCAATTTGAAAATACAAATTACAAGCATGCTTATATGTCAGAATCTCCCAAAATTGTTTTTATTATCGTTTTTCCAAGCTGGGACAATTTATCCTCAGCAGTGGGGAACAAATCAATACTGTTCACTCAGTAAAGATACAACAATGTAATTTTGATGGATTAGTCAGAAATTCTTCAGTATGTTTTCAGTTGATACACCATCTGCTACAAGAATTGAGGTAACCTCCTGCAAAGAAAAATCATCTAAAAAATGTCACGTCTGCGTAGAAATTTGATCATGCTAGAAATAGAAGCGATGATGCTCATGTTAATAGCCAGAATTAGCATTCAAACTTTTCCACACAGACAGGCATCGCAGCTAAATGAAGTGGCATTTATTTGAAACATGAGACCCGTCCCTTGCTGGGGTTAGTCTTTTTATCTAAGATTTCTCTTTACATGTAATTCGCCAAGGTAAGAAATATTCAGTAGGCGGTGGACGAAGGGCAGACCACTTTTTGGTAACAAAGGGGGAAAAGAACCCTAAACAACTTAACTCAACTCACCATAACGCAACTTAGAGAGACGAAGGACATCAACCATTAGAGCTACACCAATCCAAGGAGGACTATTGAACACATGGCAACCAAGCCATTTTAATATCACAAATGGAGACTAAATCTATTACGGCCCAGAAGACGAACCTCTAATCAGTAAAGATACATAAGACGAGAAAATTAGCAGCTGCCAATAGATGTACTATAGTGAAGGATGGCAATCCCACAGAAACTAGGACCAAAATTGGTTTCGTAATCAGCAAATGCTTCTAAGCAGATGAGATATAGTTAGACTGAGGACAAGTTCATATCTTTTCTTTGTTTAATTTTCACACACAAAAAAGGTGTTGAATACATTCATAAATAGATAGTGACCTCAACATCATCTACTGCAAAAATCTTCCCTCCAACATGCGCCTTACAGCTTTGCTTCTTTCAGTAAAGTGGCTTGGTCCAAGACCATTAAAGCGTGCAGCATTTTCGGTCCTCTTTACTACTTACACTTACGAGTTTAGAACCCTAGAGCAAAATTCTTTTTTATGCGGAACCCTACAGGCCAAATACAATCAGCCCTCCGGTGAAGACTATAATAGGTGGTCTTATAACAAATTATTTGCACCTAACTGTGGGCTAAACTAGTAAACAAGACAATGGTAGCACCTTGTCTGGTGCAGATCAAGACTCAGAATATGATGTTGTCTTATATCAAAGTTATTTGTTCAACATTGAACATGGAAAAAGACATGAGGGATTCAGCCGGTCTGGCCATAACCAAACTTGTAAATTGACATTCAGCAGATTATAAGTTTTCGTTACCATGTAGCCACGAGATCTAATATGAACCCAAAAGATGCTTAAGACAATATTCAATAGACAAGTACACACATACTTGAAATATAACAATAACAAACGTAACGAATGCAAACTAATAAATGTGAATTGGACAGAAAGGATACCTCAGTCATCTGCTTCTGCCCACATAAAACAGCAGCTGTAGAGAGAGGGTTATCAATTTGCTTGGCTCTGGAAAAGGCAGCCTGAAAATGTATAACCACAGAAGGCATTAACTCCGTACGTAGAAGTGAATAAAACTTAGAGCGCATGGGGTGAAACCGTGAAGGTCTACCTGCACATAACCGCCTTGTCCCGTCCAACCGCCGTGCGGTTGTGATAATACTGGCACAATCTCAACACCTGAAGATTCCCAGTCCTTAAATCTATCCTGTAAGAAATTAGACAATCAAGTAGCGGAATTAATCAAAGTCATAAATTGAATTGGGGAAATGAAAATAAATAAATAAACAGAGCAAATACCTGATACGCCATTCTGTCAAGGTTTCTTGCGCCGTAAAATAGCTTCACGGCGGATCTCTTATCGGCGCTAAACCCCGATTCGATCAGAGACCGGATTGGACTGCACATATTCAAGAGCTGTTTCATGTCAAATTGCTTGTAACACTCGATTAAATTCACTTGAATTCGATTTTTTCTACTTTTACAAACCTGATTCCAGATCCCGTGGCGAAAATTAGAACCGTAGGGTAATTTTCCGGCGGTTCGATCCGTTCAATGTCGAAGCCTTTTCCCATGACCTGGCTGAGCTCCACCACGGCCCCTCTCTTGAGCCCGCACAGAAGCTCCGCCGTGGACCCGGCCACGCTCTTCACCAAAAACTCAAACACCCCTTTTGTGGACGCCAACGATGGCGGCGAGGCGATGGCCAGAAACGAGGGCTTCGACTCGTCCGGGACGCGAAGCTGGAGGTACTGGCCGGCTCGCGTGTGGGACGAGGCGAGGTCGGGCGCGTCGGATAGGTCGATGCGGACGTGGAAGAGCGACTCCGCGGCCGGTTCTATCTCGGAGAGCGGGGCAGGGGTCCAGAGGGCGGTGTCTTGGCGTACGGCCGCGGCGACGGTGGCGAAGCGGTGGCGGCGTAGTTTTAGGTGGTGGGGGTTGAGGCGGCGTAGGATAGACATGGGGTGGAGGGGGGAGCTAAGGTGCGCATGGGAGTGGAGGGTGACCGATGCGGGTTGGAAGATTGTGAGTGACATGGCTGTTGGGTTTGGGCTTGAGACGGTTTTATGTTGTGGCCGGGGGTTGTGGGGGTGCGGAGGGCGGCGCCGAAGCTGGTGATCAATTAACACGAAGACTCTGGCGATGTGGGTTGAGGTTAGACTGGTAATTGGATAGCTGCGAGTCCACGTGGCATGGTTTTGTTAGATCCTAGACCTGTGGAGGATAACTGATCGAGCAGATGATTGAGGCCATTGGATAGTAATTTACATGGAAACAAGGTAGAGCTCGTTTGGATGTGCTTTTAAAAAAAACTGAAAGCGCTTTTAGTGAAAATGTTTTTGGAACCAATCATTAATAAAAATACAAGTAAATCTTGGAAAAAAATGTTTTTCGAACCCAAAAACATTTTATCCAAAAGCTCTTTTCAGCCATTTTAAAAGCACATTCAAACGAGTCATTCATCTTGTTAGAATGAGGTCCCCACTCAGTAATACAATGTTAAATATCTTTCGTGCAATCTTTCTCCAACACTGCAACGACGACAACAACAAGAAGGCTTTATTCTATCAAAGGGGGTCGACTGTATAAATCATAAAACGACATTGTACTCGATTTTGCGTCAAGTCCCCTCTTATCTCCAAGTATTTCATATATTTTCTTATAGTCTTTTTCCAAGTCTTCCTATTATCTTTCTTTGCCTGTTATGCTCTAAGACTCCATATGATAATCTAACCGGGGCCTCCGTACGTCTTTAGTTCACATGTCTATACCATTTTAACTGTTTTTCTCTCATCTCATCTTTAATTGCAACCAGTTCTACTTTACCTCGGATATATTCATTCTTAATCCTACTATTTCTCGTGTACCCACACATCCAACTAGGATTCTCATCTCTGCAAGCCTACACCGGATGAATGAATTTCTTCTTTTAATTTTGTGATCAAGAATGGAAGAAAGGGCATTCAAGAAAAATGATATCCGCGACTGACATTCAAATGATTTCCCGCGACAGAATCGCAGTAGCATTAGAGCAGCAACTCAAGTAATTAACATGAAAAAGTGGGTTTATAACTTTGACAATCACCGGTGCATCGGAATTCAAATGTTTTAAATTTGAAAAGGAACAAAATACAATATACACGCTGTCGTCCTCCTTCTTTTCCTTCCCCTTATTGAACAACCAGAAAAAAAAGGGGATCGGCCGATTGACACCATTTCTCTCTCACACTATGCTGCAATAAGCTTAAATCTGAAATGCGAAGTGCTCATACAGTTTTGTCTCAAAAATGAAAATCCTGTTCGCTTGGCAATGCCAGCTGCATCTAAAATTATTTGGGTTTTTCGCAATTATCAAGATAAAACAACAGAAAAGATGATTAAGCAGCGGACTCCTTGGAAATCTTCTCTGCCTTGGCAATGACCTCCTCAATACCTCCAACCATGTAGAACGATTGTTCTGGAAGGTCATCGTACTTTCCGTCCAACACTCCCTGTCAACAAAATTACAAAAACAATGATACGAATTGAGCTCACAAGTACTCGTATCATTATTCTAAAAGCATCTTATCTAAGCTTTGGTAATGTTCCTGGGTGCAAATTGATGGATGCGTTCATGAAAACAAACAAATTACTCGCTTTCAATTGATCGTGAACTGATAGCCAAAACTTACAAACTACATCTCACCATTACGCAGTCATAAACAAAATGATTATTGAGATAACAAATTATTATACCAGATCTTGATGGGCATAAACAACACCGCCTTGTATCATACTGAATTTTGCTAACCTCACCCTACTCTTACAGGTTGATTCTCACGTTACCACTTAGTTTGAGTAAAAATCCTTTGATTCAACAAATTGAACTAAAATTTTCCTAAAAACAACAAATTGAACTACAATGCAATTTGAGGAGCAGACGCATTTTTCCTGAATCTATCAGGACAGACTAATATTAAGTAATCAATCATTGTCTATGAGAAAACCTTCTTAAATTGTACGCAGGTAACTGAGATGATAATAGAAAGAACTTCAGTGTGAAATATATGGAGACATGCAGAAAGGAGATTGAGAGAGAGAGAGAGAGAGAGAGAGAGGAGGGAGAGGGGGTACCTGGAAGGAGGTAATGCTTTCTTTCAACTCCACGTACTTCCCAGGGGCACCCGTGAAAACTTCTGCAACGTGGAACGGCTGACTCAAGAACCGTTGAATCTTACGAGCACGGGCTACAGTCAACTTATCATCTTCACTGAGCTCGTCCATCCCCAAAATAGCAATAATATCTTGCAAATTCTTGTAGTTCTGAAGAACCTTCTGGACACCACGAGCAGTGTTGTAGTGCTCCTCACCCAAAATATGAGGGGAGAGCATACGAGATGTGGAATCAAGAGGATCCACGGCAGGATAGATACCAAGCTCAGAGATCTGTTCAATTCAAAATATCAACAAGGTTAGCAAGAGATGGCATGAAAAGATTGTTTTACTATTAGCCCATATCGACATGTCAGACCTGTCGTGAAAGCACAGTGGTGGCATCCAAGTGAGCAAAGGTAGTGGCAGGAGCAGGATCTGTCAAATCATCAGCAGGCACATAGATAGCTTGGACAGAAGTGATGGAACCCTTCTTGGTAGTTGTGATACGCTCCTGAAGACCTCCAAGATCAGTAGCTAAAGTAGGCTGGTACCCGACAGCAGATGGGATACGACCAAGCAAAGCAGACACCTCTGAGTTTGCCTGCAGGATGGACCAGAGAAAAACACAGACCATTAGATGCAATGTCTGATGACATGTAATCTTCTTGTTTGAACAGGCGACATATAAGCTTCCACAGTTCTCCAACAAGAGTACTTACTTGGGTAAATCGGAAAATGTTGTCAATAAATAGAAGCACATCTTGCCCTTCAGCATCACGGAAGTGTTCGGCCACAGTAAGCCCAGTCAAACCAACACGAGCACGAGCACCAGGAGGCTCATTCATTTGACCGTACACAAGAGCACATTTGCTGTCAGCCTGACAAAACAAAAGGAGGAGAATAGCAATTAAGGAACAACTTCCAAAAACAGTAACAGTAACAAATGCATAGAAAGGGGTGGCATGTGAAAGCATTCTCTACCTGCTTTTCGCCTAGCTTAATGACACCACTCTCAATCATTTCCCTGTACAAGTCATTGCCCTCACGAGTACGTTCTCCGACACCAGCAAACACAGAGAAACCACCTGAACAATGAAACAAGGATATGTAAACAAGCAATAAAAACAACCAAACAAGTTCGTTAACATGCACATCTTTAAAAAAACTGACCATGAGCCTTAGCAACGTTGTTGATAAGTTCCATAATAAGCACAGTTTTTCCCACACCAGCACCACCAAACAACCCAATCTTTCCTCCCCTTTGGTAGGGAGCAAGAAGGTCGACAACCTGTATATGAAGCAGGTGAAGTAAGTATACTTAATCACCACATGGAAGCCAAAGGCAATGGAGAAGCAAAGCAACAAGAGAATCAAATTCTAAAACAAATTACATAGTAAACATTCATACCTTAATTCCAGTAACAAGGATCTGCTGCTCGGTTGCTTGCTCAACGAAAGCAGGAGCTTCTCTGTGAATGGGCAGAAAGTGATCGGTGCCTGTTGGAGTGTTCACACATAAATTATCAGAAAGTGGGCGCAATGTATTAACGTAATACACCAGAATATGCACACATCATAACCAAGTGATTATATATTTCAAGGTTTACAAATTTCTTACTGATATCGCCTCTATGGTCAATGGGCTCTCCAATGACGTTCATGATACGGCCAAGAGTAGCCCTTCCAACAGGAACCTAAAATAGCAAATCAAAACCAAAATACAAGTCAGATTTCAAGGAAAATCCAAATGTAACCACTAAAATCATCTCCAAAACAATAAGCACATCAAGTACGCCAAAACAAAACTGTAAATGATCAGAACTAAAAAGGATAGATAGGAAAACCCCGACGAAAAGATCACAAATTGTCCACATAAATTCTGAAGAAAATCTAGTCGTTGAGGACACGAGTAATTCTAATGGCTAACATTGAATGCACCATAAGTGTAAATCAATCAATCAACAATTCTACATTTCTACTACAAAAATGTGTACCATAAATCAATCCATAGTAGTAACACCGAGATCTGAAAACCCCACCAAAAATTCATAAATCAATCAAAACCCATCTCATTTCTATCAATCCAATCACCAAAGTCAACAATTTTACGATCGAACAACACTAAAGCCCTAACATTTCTCATCAAATCAGAAAGCGCATACCGGAAAAGAATCATATATAGCTTACAGTGATCGGCGAACCGGTGTTGAGCACGCGCTGTCCTCTCACAAGCCCTTCAGTCCCATCCATAGCAATGGTCCTGACCATGCTCTCGCCCAAGTGCTGAGCCACCTCGAGCACCAACCGGATCGAGTTGTCCAGCACCTCAAGCGCCGTCAAGATCGGGGGAAGTCCCTCCTCGAACCTCACATCGACGACGGCTCCGATCACCTGGCACACCTGCCCGATCGAGCCTTTCCCGGTGAATTCGTCGGTGATTTTTCCCTTCCCGGAATCCTTGCTCTTCGGAGAGGCTGAAACCGTCTGAGGCTCGGCGGCGGCGGCGGTCGCGTACTGAGCGACGCGGTTGAGGAGGTAGCCGTAGGGGGAAGCGGATCGGGAAGACGGCGATGGGGATGCGACCCTGGGGTTAGGGCTTGAGATCGGAGATTTGGACGGCGCCCGGCGGACGGAGGACCGGGCGAGAGAGGATAAGAGCCTACGCGAAGCCATTTTTGTTAGGGCTTCAGATAGAGAAAGCAGAGAGAGAGTGTGAAGGAAAAGACTAGGGTTTGTAGAGTCCAGTTGCAATTGGTATATGTACAGCTGCTCGGCCCCAAAATTAGATTTTTTTTTTTATTTTTACTTTTTTCACTTTGTTATTTTCCGTTTTTACCTTTTGTTTTGTTTTGTTTTTTTAATCTTTTCGGCAATTTTCCGTACTGATGGAGGGTGAGTGTGATTGTGCAGTCTGATATATCAACGGTTATATATATATATATTGTTTGTATTATAACATTTAATGTATTAATTGTATGTGTTGTCTGACACATTAAAAATTCTCGTTGCCAAACACTCCCTAATGTTTAACTCTTCTTATATTGTAATTTTCCATATTTTAATTTTTTAGTTTCATTTTTTTTTTTGGGCATTTAAAATTCCTTACTTTTTTAACAGGGTAATTTAATTTTATCTGATGTTGTGAAATGCATGGTATGGGCAATGGAGCTACGTCCACGGTGGCGCTATCATGTGTCAGTTAATTTTCCTTAGGATTTGCAAGCTTTGTCGCATGAGCTTTGTATGCCTTCGCATCGTATGGTGATTCCACATTTCCAATAAACCAGGTAACAAACAAGTCAAAGCATATTTTTAGATTTGCCTTCACACACAATTGTTTTGTTTCTTCCAATTTTATTATTGTTACCAAATTATAATACTATAGTCGGAATGATGAAATTTAAACAACAAAAACTGACTAATCTAATAATACTTGTCTTCTTAGCATTAAAAGACGTCACAAGTTCAAATCTCATCTTTTCATTCATTGAAGAAAAATTCATAATGTATGCAAAAATTTGTCACATTACTAGCAAAATTTAGCAAATCGTAAATCAATTACTTGGAAATTACTCTCGTAAATTCATAATGTAATTTAGTAGCAATTTCGCCTGTTCTTAGTGTAATAACTTACACGAGTAAGAGTGGAGAAACTAAACTTTAGTAATGGTACTTAAACTTTGAACATTGTGTCTACTACTTGTTCCGTGAACATTATTAAGTTTTGAGCCCTCATACTCATTTGCATGTGCTTTTAAAATATTGTTTGGATCCAAATTTACGCTATCGGCCCATACAATCAAGGCCGTTAGATGAGTAAAGTTCTAGACTGTTGGATGATAAAGTGGTTGAGATAATTTTCAATTATTATTAAGGAATAATATTGTGGTTTTAATCATAATATTATCTCTTAATATATATATATATTGGATTATCTAAGCCTAATATTGGCTATATCCAGCGGGTTGTTTAAAGATAAATGGAGAAGCAAATCATATTTCCAGCAGAAGTACATTTCAAACGGGTTTGAGATGTTTGGTACGACTCACGCTGCAATACTATGGATTAATCAATACCTGTATCAGATAAAGGTGAAATAATGCAATGATGGTGATCATGATCAACAACGATTTGTGATAACGGCAGAGAAGGATTTGCAATTGATTTGCAAATGGTTTGCATGGATAAGACGACATGAAAAAGGGAAACATTTTGATGGTCTCCACGTGGAAGGCAACCCACGAGTCATGATCACCAAATGGCCGGCACCTTTGGAATTTGAGGGATTTTTGGCGATGCCTTTTTTATGGCCAAGTCCTGTTAGAATGAATGCCTAAGGGATAGGCTTGCATGCTACTTATCAGCATGCTTTGGTTCCAGTGTCGTGAAGCTTATCAAATTGGTTGATGCATGCTAATTGTTTGCATGAAGTACGGAGATAATGATGACATCTAAAAGATAGGTTGTTGCTTACCTTGAAAAGTCTTTGACCTAGACTCTAGCTGATGAGTTTGAATTAAAATCAAATTTTACACAAGTGAAGCCGCATCACACATCTGCTTCTATAAATACAAGTTTGCGAACACCATTCAGATGACCTCTAATTCAACACACAACTACCCTGCGCAAAACCTCTCAAACATCTTGAGATCTTTTTATTTTCTTTTTCTCGCCAACACATCTTCAGTTTGGATAAACAGCACTGTGAAGGCAACCGGCGAACATCTTCAGTTTGGATAAACAGCATTGTTGTCGTAGAATCAGCCGTTCTCGAAGCACCTTCAGTTTGGATAAACAGCACTGCATCGAGGCCGACTGGTTATCTATCCAAGTCTCGGTCAAGAAGGATTTTCGAATCCTTATTGGTAGAGGTCATCTTATTAGCCTTCTGGGCAAAGTGAGGTGTTACCAGGTTACTACATTCGGCACCATAAGAGCCGAATTTGATATTGAACTTCGCAGAACTAGCAGCCTTGTCTTCAGGCTCGAGAATCCAAAGGTCGAGATTTGTTCCTTCCTCGATCGCAATCGCAAGATAAAGAAGTTAGCAATGCACTCAACGCAACATCAACAAATTTTACTCCTCGGCCGACGAGTTGGCACGCCCCGCATTCAACCGAAGGACTAGTTAGCTTATTAGTTACTCGACCTGCGCGCCACGTAGGCTTTGTAATTTTTAGGATCAACAAATATCTAAAAGTGTTTTTGGTCAAATTGATTTTGAGTTCCAAAAGCACTTAAGTGCTTTTTGGAAGAAGCATCAGATATGTGCTTCTTGCAAGAAGTACTTAAAGTACTTTTCCAGGATCCACTTAGATTTTTACTAACAATTGGTATCAAAAATATTTTTATAAAAAACACTTTCAGTCATTTTAAAAGCACATCCAAACGAGCCAATGAGCCCTTAATTTGTTACTATAGGGAACAATTAGCTAGGAGCTTGACTCACTGGTGGGTTTGGGCTCAATCATCGTCTGCCGGTCAGCTAAAAACTAACGGGTCGGGTAAAATGAGGCCCAACCAAATTCCAACTCCCCGCAATTTTCACGGCCTAAATCCAACAGAGTTGAAAACTCCCGCCAAAGTCCGTACCAGTTTTCCCTCCACACCATCTAATTAATACATAATTACATTTCCTCGAAAAAAAGCGTATCACATTTCCCACTTCTTCACGTCTCACAATCTCCCCCTCCTCCTCCTACTTTCCCTTCTCCTCCTTCATCAGCCAGCCGCCGGATCATCGCGGGATATCAAATCGACGGCTAGGATTGGTCTATTTAACGAAGCAACGGAGTCTCGATTCGCTCTGAGAATATGAGCGCCGTCAACCTTACGAACGTCGCCGTTCTGGACAACCCGGCCGCTTTCCTCAGCCCTTTTCAGTTCGAAATATCGTACGAGTGCTTGACTCCCCTCAAAGACGGTAATTTTATCAAACCCATGATTTTTCAAATTAGTTTATTTAATTTATTAGCTGAATTTATAGGAAATTTTTAGAGGGTCTTGCTTGAGATTTAGCTAGGGTTCTTGATATAATTTGCCCAATTAGGGATTTCAAACATTGGGCTATTTTATTAGTAAAGCTAGGATGTAAAATTGAAGGGCTGCACAGCTAGTAGATCTATCACACAGTTTAATCATTGAGATTTAGCTAGGGTTCTTGATATAATTTGCCGCAACATCAATGGTTTTGGCATGTAATACTATTCGATTTCTTGCAGACTTGGAATGGAAGCTGATATACGTGGGATCTGCTGAAGATGAAACGTATGACCAAATGTTGGAGAGTGTGCTTGTTGGTCCTGTCAATGTTGGCAACTATCGTTTTGTCTTTCAGGTAATTACACCGATTTCTTGTTCCAAGTATGTTTTAGGATTGCAATCGCTAAGAAACTGAATCATTTTCTGTTTGTGTGCGTTTGTGGGTGTGTTATGTTACTATGGCAGGCAGACCCTCCAGATCCGTCAAAAATACGTGAGGAAGATATCATTGGTGTCACGGTGCTGCTACTGACATGTTCATATCTGGGGCAGGAGTTTGTTAGAGTGGGGTACTATGTGAACAATGATTATGATGATGAACAGCTGAGGGAGGAACCTCCCTCTAAGGTGTTGGTTGATAGGGTTCAGAGAAACATTTTAGCTGACAAGCCGAGAGTCACAAAGTTCCCTATTAATTTTCATCCCGAGAACAATGAGAATGCGGAGCAACAAACCCCTCATTCTCCTGATCACGTAACTGAAACAAGGCAGCTCCCTTCTTCTCCTGATCGTGGAACTGAAACAAAGCAGCCCCCTCCTTCACCTGATTGTGCAGCTGGAACAAACAGCAAGGGTGAAGAACCACCCCTCTCAACTGTACCATCTGTTTGTGTGCAGTAGTAAAGTTGAATTGGCTTCATGATGGATATTCACATTGTTACGAGAAATTTGGGCGTGGCGATCATTTCAGTTCACAGAACTATGCTAATTACAAACATCCCCATTTTTAAAAAAATATTGTACCATATAGACTAGAGTGTTGATTGATCTGTATTGTTTGGGCTGATAAGATGTGGTACATGGGGTTAACGATTCTATGTATTTATAATTCTCGCATGACTGTCTCGTACTCGGAACTGTGAGTTTTGGTATACGGATTCCTAGTGCACTTCTATCTTTAGAGAAATTCTGTACTCATGTATTGTGTTGGAAATTAAATTGAAAATGGAATGCAGTTCTTTGAAGTTCTGGAAACATGTTGAACCTTTGCTCCTATTACAATGTGGTGTTCTTTCGTTTCTAATCTACGTCGCCTTGTCGATGGCTAAGATGGTACCTTGGACACAATTCGCAGCTTTCGTTGCCCGAAACGGCAAAATGAAAAGACCTATAAGACCTTATATTAAACATATACAAAATGCTTTAGCAATGTGAAATGAATGACTTACCTCTTCATGCCAATCAGTGCACAAATTTACTGCAACAAACGCTGTGAGTTGAACAAGAAGCCCACAAATGATCCCCATCCAAAGCCCCTATTCATACAAATTTAGACGTCAATGGCGCGCGCGCGTGCACGTACACACACACACATACATGTATGCATATATATAGAGAAAGAGAGAGAGAGAGAGAGAGAGA
Organism: Pyrus communis; assembly: GCF_963583255.1. Lineage (NCBI taxonomy): Eukaryota > Viridiplantae > Streptophyta > Magnoliopsida > Rosales > Rosaceae > Pyrus > Pyrus communis. Next base: position 1,884,765 of record NC_084806.1, read on the forward strand.
GAGACTCACCATACCTCCAATATGGAGGAATAAAGCAAAAAGCACAGCAGTAGGAATTCCGACAATAGTAAGCACCAAGGTTTATGACTACACAAAGATTTTGCCATCCACACCCTCTGGCAGCCCCTAGATAGCCAATTATAATTCTTTTTAGCAGCGAAATCAGAATTTAGACAAGAAAAACATGTTAATTTAAAAGTTTCATCAAGCAGTTCGATGCAGTAATATACAGAGATTGATTAGGACCTGAAAGCACACATTGGAATCCATCCAAGAAGTCGGAAACTGCAAGCAGTGGCATCATTCTAGCAACATATACGATCACTTCATTCTCATTGCTGTAGAGCTTTCCCCAAACAAAGTGTACCAAAACCGTTGCTGTTGTGATTCCAGCACCCTCTAACAAGGCCATTGCAG